>NC_072421.2:153582500-153887500 GCF_028858775.2 Pan troglodytes
GTTGAGAGGTTTTGTCATGAGAGGATTTTGAATTTAGTCAAATGCTTTTTCTGCATATATAGAGATAGCTATTTTTTTATCCTTCATTCTGTTAATGTGGTTTATCACATTTGATTTGTGTTTGCTGAACCATCTGGAGGATAAATCCACTTTATCATGGTAAATGTTCTCCTAATGTGTTGTTAAAATCTGTTTGCTAGCACATTTTTTTGAGGACTTTTGTATCTATGTTCATCAGGGATATTGGTTGGCCCATACTTTTCTTATAGTGTCCTTGTTTGCCTTTTTATTTTTGTTTTTATTTTTTTGTTTTTGTTTTTTTTATTATACTTTAAGTTTTAGGGTACATATGCACAACGTGCAGGTTAGTTACATATGTATACATGTGCCATGCTGGTGTGCTGCACACATTAACTCATCATTTAACATTAGGTATATCTCCTAATGCGATCCCTCCCCCCTCCCCCCACCCCACAACAGGCCCCAGTGCTAATATCCGGAATCTACAATGAACCCAAACAAATTTACAAGAAAAAAACAAAAAAACCCATCAAAAAGTGGGCAAAGGATATGAACAGACACTTCTCTAAAGAAGACATTTATGCAGCCAACAGACACATGAAAAAATGCTCATCATCACTGGCCATCAGAGAAATGCAAATCAAAACCACAATGAGATACCATCTCACACCAGTTAGAGTGGCCATCATTAAAAGTCAGGAAACAACAGGTGCTGGAGAGGATGTGGAGAAATAGGAACACTTTTACACTGTTGGTGGGACTGTAAACTAGTTCAACCCTTGTGGAAGTCAGTGTGGCGATTCCTCAGGGATCTAGAACTAGAAATACCATTTGACCCAGCCATCCCATTACTGGGTATATACCCAAAGGACTATAAATCATGCTGCTATAAAGACACATGCACATGTATGTTTACTGTGGCACTATTCACAATAGCAAAGACTTGGAACCAATCCAAATGTCCAACAATGATAGACTGGATTAAGAAAATGTGGCACATATACACCATGGAATACTATGCAGCCATAAAAATGATGAGTTCATGTCCTTTGTAGGGACATGGATGAAGCTGGAAACCATCATTCTCAGCAAACTATCACAAGGACAAAAAAACAAACACCGCATGTTCTCACTCATAGGTGGGAATTGGACAATGAGAACACTTGGACACAGGAAGGGGAACATCACTTTAAAAAAAAAAAACAATAATGCTGATCTTTTAAAATGAGTTTGGAAATACTGTTTCTCCTTCAAGTTTTTGGAAGAATTTCAGAAGGATTGTATTATTATTTTTTAAAATGTTAGAATTCAGCAATGAAGTTTTCTGGTCCTGGGATGTTCTTTGATGGGAGATGTTTTATTATTGATATACTCTCCATACTCAGTATTGTTCTGTTCAGATTTTATCTTTCTTCTTGACTTTCTCTAGGTAAGTTGCATTTTTCTAGAAATTTATCTGCTTTTTCTAGGTTATCCAGTTTGTTGGCTTGTAATTGTTTATAGTGGCCTCTTATGATCCTCTGTATTTCTGTGGTATTAGTTGCAATATTTCCTCTTTCATTTCTGATTTTATTGCTTTGAGTATTCTCTCGTTTTTCTAGTCTAGCTAATGGTTTGTCAGTTTTGTTTATCTTTTCAAAGAACAAATTCTTAGTTTCATTGATCTGTTCTATTTTCTTTCACAGTCTTTTTTTGTATTTGAAGGACTCGTATTTGTTAACTGGCTCAAGCCTGGAAATTTGTTGAGGTGCTATGAGTCTCTATTGCTCTCATTTCTTTTCACTAGACATAGAAATTTTCTGATTACACGAATCAAATAAGACTAATAAGCTTCCCAGGGATGAATCCCACTTAAGCATGGTGAATTTTTTTGCTGTGTTTTTTTAAAAATAATATTTGCTAATATTTGGCTGAGGGTTTTTCCATCTAAGTTCATCAGGAGTATTGGTCTGCAATTTATTTTTATTATAGTGTCCTTCTCTGGGTTTGGTATCAGGGTAATGTTGGTTTTGAAAAATGAATTTGGAAGTATTCCTCTTCTTCATGTTTTTGGAAGGGTTTGAGAAGGATTGGTGTTAGTTATCTAAATTCAGCCACCAAGCCATTCAGTCCTGGGTCTTTCTTTTATGAGAGACCTTTCATTGGTGATTTAATTTCCTTATTCACGATTTCTTCTAAATTTTGAATTCTTCATGATTCAGTTTTGGTACGAGTTTATCAATTTCTTCTAGGTTATCTAATTTGCTGGTGAATAATTGTTTATAGTAGTATGTTATGATTTTTTAACTTCTGTGGTATCAGTTGTAATGTCTCTTCTTTCACTTCTGAGTTTGTTTTCTTTTTTCTTAGTCTATGTAAGAATTTGTTAATTTTGTCTATCTTTTCAAAAAACAATTCTTATTTTTATTGAAAATTTCAGTTTCTATTATATTATTTCTGCTCTGATCTTTGTTATTTGTTTCCTTCTGCTATCTTTGGGCTTGTATTGTTCTCTAATTTTCTCGCTCCTTTAGGCATAATATTAGGTTGCTTATTTGAGATCATTTTTTCTTTTTTGATGTAGGCATTTATTGCTATAAATGTCCCTCTTATAACTGCTTTTGTTGCATCCCATATGTTTTAGTATGTTATGTTTCCATTTTCATGCTACCTGATTTTAGAATATATTTCAAACCATGGTGTACAGTGCTTTTAAAAAGAGGCTATATATAGGTATATATAAAAACAATACACACATTATATATAAACTATGACATGCTTGTAAAGAAAAGAGAACATAAAGTTTCTGAGGAAATAATTAGAAGAACAAGAGGATGCAAAGGGGTCTGTCAAAGATTCAGTGAAATGAGGGTTTTTGGATATTCATAGCTAATAGATTAATGCATTAGGAATGAGCAAAAAAATTGATGGTAGTCAAACAGAGGGAGGGAGGTAGATTTTGAATGATTCAAAGCAGGAGTGTTTTGAAGATAAACAGAATAACTAAAAAGAAAGACTCAGATGAAAAGCCTAGATTTAAAGCATTTGAATCAAGAGGTGGTAATCTAGGAATTAGGTTGATTTCTTTTTTTTTTTAATTTGTGTAGCTTTTTATTTTATTTTTAATTATACTTTAAGTTTTAGGGTACATGTGCACAAAGTGCAGGTTTGTTACATATGTATACATGTGCCATGTTGGTGTGCTGCACCCAGAAGACTGGTTAATTTCAATAACCTAAAAATCCACAAGGTGGGAGTGTTTCACTGAAGCCAGTTGTTTGAGAAACGTTAGAACCAACTTCCTTTTTTTCTCTGTCCCTTCTTCTCTGCTTTCTTCTTTTCTCCTCCTCCTCCTCCCTTTACTCTCCTTCTTCTCTCTCTGTTTTTCTAATCATGAAAACAAACAAAAAAAAAAAAACTATGAGCAAGAGCACAGAAAAAAGACTAGCAAAGACTGCAGTTATTGAAAGTATCAGATACAGAAAATAAAATAACTATACTTAGTATGTCTAAAGTAAAACAAAAAATTAAAAATATCATAATGGAACAGGAAACTCTGGAGAATGGCCAAGAAGATTACAAGAAAACAAATAGAATGTCCATAGAGAATAACATAATTGAAATTTAAACCCAAATGAATGGTTTTAACAGAATATTAGTATGTTAGAAGCAGTTGAAGAGTGAACTAGTAAACTGTAATATAGGTCAGAAGGGGCTATCCAAAATGAACACAGGAATAAAGACATGGAAAATAAGAAACATGTAGTTAGGAGACATGGAAGACAGAGGGGGAAACGCTAAAAAATTTTAAAGAGTGTTTCAGAAGGAGAGGAAGGAGATCATGAATCAGTGTATATATTTTTTAAATTTTATTTTATGTTCTGGGATACATGTGCAGAAAGTGTAGGTTTGATACATAGGTAAATGTGTGCCATGGTGGTTTGCTGCACCCATCAACCCATCACCTAGGTATGAGGCCCTGCATGCATTAGCTATTTGTCCTGATGGTCTCCTACCCTCTGTCCCCCTGAGAGGCCCTGGTGTGTGTTGTTCCCCTCCATGTATCCACGTGTTTGTCCTGATGGTCTCCTACCCCTGTCCCCCTGAGAGGCCCTGGTGTGTGTTGTTCCCCTCCATGTATCCACGTGTTTGTCCTGATGGTCTCCTACCCTCTGTCCCCCTGAGAGGCCCTGGTGTGTGTTGTTCCCCTCCATGTATCCACGTGTTTGTCCTGATGGTCTCCTACCCCTATCCCCCTGAGAGGCCCTGGTGTGTGTTGTTCCCCTCCGTGTATCCACGTGTTTGTCCTGATGGTCTCCTACCCCCTGTCCCCCTGAGAGGCCCTGGTGTGTGTTGTTCCCCTCCATGTATCCACGTGTTTGTCTTGATGGTCTCCTACCCCCTGTCCCCCTGAGAGGCCCTGGTGTGTGTTGTTCCCCTCCATGTATCCACGTGTTTGTCCTGATGGTCTCCTACCCCCTGTCCCCCTGAGAGGCCCTGGTGTGTGTTGTTCCCCTCCATGTATCCACGTGTTTGTCTTGATGGTCTCCTACCCCCTGTCCCCCTGAGAGGCCCTGGTGTGTGTTGTTCCCCTCCATGTATCCACGTGTTTGTCCTGATGGTCTCCTACCCCCTGTCCCCCTGAGAGGCCCTGGTGTGTGTTGTTCCCCTCCATGTATCCACGTGTTTGTCCTGATGGTCTCCTACCCCCTGTCCCCCTGAGAGGCCCTGGTGTGTGTTGTTCCCCTCCATGTATCCACGTGTTTGTCCTGATGGTCTCCTACCCCCTGTCCCCCTGAGAGGCCCTGGTGTGTGTTGTTCCCCTCCATGTATCCACGTGTTTGTCCTGATGGTCTCCTACCCCCTGTCCCCCTGAGAGGCCCTGGTGTGTGTTGTTCCCCTCCATGTATCCACGTGTTTGTCCTGATGGTCTCCTACCCCCTGTCCCCCTGAGAGGCCCTGGTGTGTGTTGTTCCCCTCCATGTATCCACGTGTTTGTCCTGATGGTCTCCTACCCCCTGTCCCCCTGAGAGGCCCTGGTGTGTGTTGTTCCCCTCCATGTATCCACGTGTTTGTCCTGATGGTCTCCTACCCCCTGTCCCCCTGAGAGGCCCTGGTGTGTGTTGTTCCCCTCCATGTATCCATGTGTTTGCTCTCATTGTTCAACTCCCTCTGAGTGAGAACATGTGGTGTTTGGTTTTCTATTCCTGTGTTAGTTTGCTGAGGATGATGGCTTCCAGCTTCATCCATGTCCCTGCAAAGAACATGATCTCATTTATTTTAATGGCTGCATAGTATTCCATGGTGAATATATATCACATTTTCTTTATCCAATATATCATTGATGGGCATTTGGGTTGATTCCATGTATTTTCTATCGTAAATAGTGCTGCAATAAACATATGTGTGCATGTATATGTATGTGTGTGTGTATATATATATCGTAGTTACATACATGTATATATATGTGTATATATATGTGTGTATATACACATATATATACATTTACATATATTATATATATGTATATATATGTGTATATACACACATATATATACATTTACATATATAATATATGTATATATGTATATATATGTGTATATATATGTATGTATATGTGTATATATATATTTTTTTGAGATGGAGTTTTGCTCTTGTTGCCCAGGCTGGAGTGCAATGGTATGATCTTGGCTCACTTTAACCTCTGCCTCCTGGGTTCCAGCGATTCTCCTGCCTCAGCCTCCAAAGTAGCTGGTATTACAGGTGTGCACCATTATACCTGGCTAGTTTTTGTATTTTTAGTAGAGATGGAGTTTCCCCATGTTGGCTAGGCTGGTCTCAAACTCCTGTCCTCAGGTGATCCACCCGCCTTGGCCTCCCAAAGTGCTGGGATTACAGGTGTGAGCCACTGCACCCAGCCGTGTGCATGTATGTTTATAATAGAATGATTTATATTCCTTTGGGCATATACCCAGTAAAGGGATTGCTGGGTCAAATGGCATTTCTGGTTCTAGATCTTTGAGGAATTTTCACACTGTCTTCCACAGTGAATGAACTAATTTACATTCCGACAAACAGTGTAAAAACATTCCTATTTCTCCACAGCCTTACCAGCAACTGTTGTTTCTGGAGTTTTTGATAATTACCATTAAGACTGGCATGAGATAGTATCTCATTGTGGTTTTGAGTTGCATTTCTCTAATGATCAGTGATTTGAGCTTTTTTTCATATGTTTGTTGGCCACATCCATGTCTTCTTTTGAGAATTGTCTGTTCATGTCCTTTGGCCAATTTTTGATGGTTTTTTTTTCTTGTAAATTTAAGTTCTCCATAGGAGCAGGTGCTCTAATTGCTTGGAGGTCTGCCTATGTGTGGAGATGAGAGGGCCCCACTGCACTATAATCTCAGCACAGGAAGGTTGGGGAAGCTCAGGCTGCTGATCCAGTCAAGTGGGTACTCCCCATACCTGGAAATCTGCCTGGCCATAGACTGGAGAGGGCCCCACTGCACCACAACCTATGTTTATAAGTGGTGGGGTAGCTCAGTATGCTGGTCCAGGTAGGCAGGTGCTCCAATGCCTGAATTTCTGCCTGGGGGTGAAGCAGAGAAAGCCCTGCTGTATCACATTCTCAGGGGAATAGGCTGGGGCACCCAGCAATGACACCTGCAGACTGGTTGTAGGTCTCCAAGCTGGCCCTGGCTGCAAGTTTCATCACCTGGGAGAAATTACAGCTGTAGCAGCTTTTCTGCTGCCCCGAGGCTGCGATGGGGGAAAGCACAATTCCAGCACATACTGCTGAGGTGTTTTCCACAATATGGCTGTGAAGGTCCCTACCAAGCCCCAAAGCAGTTGTTCCAATCTTTGGCCTGAGACTAAAATGCCTGTGCAGGCATTCTGCTGGGTCACAAAAAGAAAAAAAAAAAAAAGCTGACTTTGCATGCATCCAGATTGAAAATGGCATCTTGCTCTTACTTCCTGGTCTGGGAAAATGTCTGCAGCTGTTCCCAGTGTCTTTGCTTCACAGCATCTCCAAGCCTCTCCCCATGTTGACTCCAGGCCTTGGGAGAAACAAAATGCGACAACTTGGCTGGGGTTGCTCAGATTCACAGTGAAAATGTCAGTTACAGAGGGAGGCTCTCTGCCTCTCTCACATGCTAGGACTTCACTCACTTTTATAAGCTGGTTGCTGTCATGTTGACTGTTTGCCCACATTCTCCTTCTTGGGATCTATGATGTCCTTCATGATTCTGGTGGATTCCCATTTTCCTTCTTGACTTAGAGCTCACAGAGTTGACCTTTGTGCACTCTCTTGCTATTTCTAAGTGGCCGAGGCACACTAAAAGCCTCTAATTTATCATCTTGGGGAAAAAAAAAAAAACAGGGAAGTTTGCTTTTGCAAATTGTTGTTTGTGGGGGTCTGTCCTGCAGACCCCAGCTGCACGAGGGATGAATAATGTACTCAGACACCAATTATTCAGTGAAAGAGCCGCTAGGGGGCTGGGCCATGCACAGAAAGAGTTGTGGCAGCCACGAGCCCTGACTAGCTAGCCCTGCCAGCATTTATTGAAAAAACATTAAATGACAGGGGCTTTTAGTCAACACAAATAGAGGGTAATTAACCTGGTCACCCTCCCCTGAGAGAGAGCCATCCTGCCTGTGAATGATCAAAGGTTGGCTTCAGGACCACATGAGTAAACAAGTTATTTAGATAAACTCCCTTACGTTCCTTTGCACCTACTTTAAGCTATTTACTCAAGGAAGGATTAGGCCGCCTTCATTCAGATCTATTACTGAAGCTGTGCAACACCCCCAGCCTTCCATGACGGTTTGCGTCAATTTCTTATAACTATCTTTAAAATTTTTCCCACCGGCCTGACTGAACTCCCACAGTTGTTGCTACTTTTTGAAACTGAAATACTTCTAGGAAGACTGATTAAGAACAATATAGAGAAAAGACATTTTTCAAACTCCTGATGAAAAAGAAACATCCGTATTAATATATAGCTAATAAAAAGATAAGAGATGTTGTGGAAAACTTCATACAAGGGTGCCCACTCTCAGAACTTCTATTCAACATAGTACTGGATGTCCTAGCCAGAGCAATTAGGCAAAAGAAAGAAATAAAAGGCATGAAAATTGGAAAGGAAGAAGTTAAATTGTTTCTGTTTGCAGTTGACATGATCTTATATATAGAAAACACCAATAACTCTGCCAAAAAAATTTAGAATTCATAAATGAATTTAGTAAAGTTGCAGGATACAATGTGAACATACAAAATTCAGTAGCATTTCTACACATCAACAACAAACTATACAAAAAAAGAAATCAAGAAAACAATCCTATTTATAATAGGAACAAAAAATAAAATACTTAGATGTAAATTTAAACAAAGAGGTGAATGATCTTTACACTGAAAACTACAAAACATTGATGAAAGCAATTGAAGAAGCCACAAATAAATGGAAAGATATCTCATGTTCATGGATTGGAAAAAGTAATATATTTGAAATGTCCATACTATCCAAAGTGATGGACATATTGAATGCAATCTCTATCAAAATTCCTATGACATTTTCCCACAGAAATAGAAAAACAACTCTCAAATCTGTATGGAACCACAAAAAACTCTGAAAAGCCAAAATAATCTTGATCAAAAAAAGCAAGGCAGGAGATATCACATTACCTGACTTCAAATTATACTACATAGCTATAGCAATCGAAACACCATGGTACTGGCAAAAACGCAGACACATAGACCAATTACACAGAATAAAGAGCCCATAAATAAATCTACATATTATAGTCAATTGACTTTCAACAAAGGTGCCAGGAACACACATGGGGAAAGAACAGTCTCTTCAAAAAATGGTGTTGAGAAAACTGAATGTCCACAAGATTGACATTAGGCCCTCGTTTCATGCCATATAAAAATATAAACTCAAAATAAGTTAAAGACTTAAATGTAAGACCTAGCACTATAGAACTCCTAGAAGAAAACAGGGGAATAACTCCAAGACATTGGTCTGGGCAATAATATTTTATGATATGACTCTAAAGCACAGGCAAGAAAAGCAACAAAACACAAATGGAATAGCATCAACCTAAAAAGCTTCTGCACAGCAAAAGAAATTCAACAGAGTGAAGTGATAACCTACAAAATGGGAGAAATTATCTGCAAACTATACATTTGATAAGAGGCTAATGTCCAAAATATCTTAGGAACTCAAACAACTCAATAATAAGAAAAGAAGTAACCCTAATGAAAAATTGACAAAGGATCTAAATAGACATTTCTCAAAAGAAGACATACAAATGGCCAACAGATATATAAAAATGCTAATTATCACTGATCATCAGAGAAATGCATATTAAGACTACAATAAAATGCCATTTCACATCCGTTAGAATGGCTGTTACAGAAAAGGCAGAAGATACCAAGTGTTGGGGAGGATGTGGAGAAAAGGAAAACCTTGTAATTGTTGAGAATGTAAATTATTTCAGCCATTGTAAAAGACAGTATAAATGATTCTCTAAAAATAGAATTACCGTATGATCCAGTAATGCTATTTCTGGGCATATATTAAAAAGATATCAAATCAGTGTGTCAATGAGTTATCTGTACTCCCATATTTATTGTAGCATTATTCACAACAGCCAAGATGTGGAATTAACTTAAGTATCCATCGACACATGAGTGGATGAAGAAAATGTGGTACACATACACAATAGAATAGTATACAACCTTAAAAAATAAAAAAAGTATCATTTGTTGACAACATGAATGAACCGGGAGGACATTATACTGAGTAAAATAATCCAGGCACAGAAAGCCAAATACTGCATAATCTCACTTGTATGTGGAGGTCTAAGAAGGCTGAACACATAGAAGTACAGAGTAGAATGATGGTTACCAGGAGGATTGGGTAGATGTTGGTCAAAGGGTACAAAATTGTATTGTACAGGAGGAATGAATTCAACAGATCTATTGTGCAATATGGTGACTATAGTGGATAACAATGTATTGTTTTTAAATTTAATTTTTGTGGGTACATAGCAGGTGTATACATTTATGGGGTACATGAAATATTTTGGTACAGGCATGCAATGTACAATAAGTACATGATGGAAAATTGGATATTCATCCCCTCAAGCATTTATTCTTTGTGTTATAAACAATCCAATTATACTCTTTCAGTTATTTTTAAATGTATAATTGAATTTTAGACTGCAATCCCCCTGTTGTGCTATCAAATACTAGGTCTTATTAAATCTTTCTTTTTTTGTACCCATTAACCATCCCCCACCTCTCCCAACCCCCACTACCCTTCACAGCCTCTGGTATTCTTCCTTCTACTCTCTATCTCCATGAGTTCAGTTGTTTGCTTTTTAGATTCCACATATAAGTGATAACACATAGTATTTGTCTTTTTGTGCCTGGCTTATTTCACTTAACATAATGACCTCCAGTTTCATCTATGTTGTTGCAAATGACAGGGTCTCATTCCTTTTTATGGCTGAATAGTACTTCATTGTATATAAGTACCACATTTTCTTTATTCATTCTTCTGTTGATGGACACTTAGGTTGACTCCATAACTTCGTTATTGTAAATAGTGCTGCAACAAATACGGGAGTGCAGATATCTCTTCGATATACTGATTTCTTTTTTGGGGGTTATATATGCAGCAGTGGGATTGCTGGACCACATGGTAGCTCTATTTTTAGTTTTTTGAGGAGCCTTCAAACTGTTCTCCATAGGGGATGTACTTGTATTCTTCAAAATTGCTAAGAGTAGATTTTTAAGTGTTCTCATAAAAAAAGATAAGCATGTAAGGTAATGCATATGTTAGCTTAACATGGCTATTTTACAATGAATATATATTTCAAAACATATATAATTTTATTTATCTGATAAAATAAATATAAAATATGAAACTTCATATTAATAAATTTGACAATCATAAGGAATAGTCAAGTTCCTATGAAAAACACCTATTTTTATGAAATGATCAGAAAAAAACTAGAAAAACTGAGTAGTTTTTTTTTCATTGTAGAAATTTTATTTAGAAAAATTTTTTTTTCCTGTACAAAGAACTCCAGGGCTAGGTGGATGCAATATTTAATAAAGAAATATTACCAAATATTTAATAAAGAAATAATGCCAATGTTACATGAATATTTTTAGAGAATTGGGAAGACATAACACTTTCCAACTTGTTTTATATGGTGGTACCTCCTTGATAATAAAACCATACAAGGATATTAAAAGAAATGAAATTACAGACTAATATACTACATAATAATTCTAAACAAAAATGTTTGCAAATATAATCCAACAATATACTCCAAAGAAAAATACATCGTGACTAAGTGCAGTAATTTCAAGAATGTATGGTTTAAAATTAGAAAACCAAACAATTAAATTAACCACATTAACTGAATAAAAGAAAAAAATATGGTTATTTCAATAGCTGCGGGAAAAGCACTTGTTCACATTTGAAACTATTTGTAATAATAACTCAACAAACTAGGAATAGAAGAGAACTGATGTAAATATCTTAATATATACACAAAAACTACTCAACATTATAAATAATCATGACATATTAAACAGTTTCATTCTAACACAAGGAACAAGGTACACATGTCCAGCTCAACACTTTATTCATCATTAAAATAATACTGTGCAGTAAAATTAACAAGGAAAATTTTAAAAAGAACACAAAAGTACAAATCCTTATCCCTGATCAACACAGATTAAAAATACTCAACAAAATTCTAGCAAACTGAAGCTAACAGCACATCAAAAAGATAATTCATCATGATCAAGTGGGCTTTATTCCAGGGGTGCTTGAATGGTTCAAAATAGACAAATCAATAAACATGATTCACCACATAAACGGAACTGAGAACAAAAACCCTATGATCATCTCATTAGATGCAGAATAAGCATTTGATAAAATCCAACATCTGTTTATGATAAAAACCCTCAACAATATAGGTATAGATGGAGTATACCTCAAAAAATGAGTCATCTATGACAAAGCCACAGCCAACATCATCCTGGATGGGCAAAAGTTGGAAGTGTTGCTTCTAGAAACTGGAAAAAAGCAAGGATGTTCACTTTCATCATTCCTATTCAATACAGTACTGGAAGTGCTAGCCAGAGCTATCAGAAAGGAGAAAGAAATAAAAGGTATACAAATTAGAAAAGAAGTCAAATGATCTCTGCTCACTGATGACATGACTGTAGGCCTAGAAAACCCTAAAGTCTTCAGAAGACTCCTAGACTTGATACACGACTTCAGTAAAGTCTTGGGATAAACAAGCCACAAAAATCAATTGTATTTCTATACACCAAAAACATTCAAGCTGTTTGAATGTTTGTTGAGATTAATTTGTTGAGAACCAAATTAAGAACTCAACTGAATTTACAATAGCCATGAAAAATACCTAGGAATGCATAACTATATAAATGAAAGATCTCTACAAGGAGAACTACAAAATACTAATGAAAGAAATTATAGATGACATAAACAAATGGAAAAACATCCCATGCTCATGGATTAGAAAAATCAATAGCTAAAATGACCATATCACCCATACAATCTATAGAGTTAATGCAATTCCCATCAAATTACCAACGTTATTTTTCACAAAATTAAAAAAAAATCCTAAAGTTCACATGGAGCCAAAAAAAAAATCCCAAATAGCCAAAGCACTTCTAAGCAAAAAACAAAGCAAAACAAAACAAAGCCCCCAGAACAAAAGACAAATATCGTTCCTACAAATGAAGACCAATGGTAATGCTTATCTGTTCGTGGTAGAAGTGTAAATTGGTAGGATTGTTAAAAAAAATAGTGTAGCATTTCATGGTAATGTTGAATAACTCAATAATTTTACTTTTAAATGTATACCCCAGAGGATATCTTGCACATATGAACCAGGAGATTTACAAAAGAATGTTCATAGCAGCATTGTTTGTAATGGTTAAAAGCTGGAAAAATTTCAAGTGTTCATCAACAATAGATCTGAGGAATGAAGTCCGACATATTCATGTAGTAGAATATCATATAGCAATACGAATGGATGAATTACAGCAACATTCAACAAGGTTGTAATATGCAAACTTATTATTGAATCAAGGTGAAAGTACCTTCTGATAAAGGTGAAAGAACTTCTACAAAATAATTTCATTTATATAAGTTTCAAAGAACCAAACTAAATAATGCATCATTTGAGAACCATTAAAGTCTATTAAAAAACACATACAATGCAATGGAAGGATAGTGGTCGTATCCAGCAGGAAATAAAGGAGAACACAATTGGCAGCACCCAATGGGCGTCTAAGGCACTAGTAAAGTTCTATTTTGTTTCCAATCCTCCAAGACATCTAGTTTTTTTATTTTTCTGAGACATGGTGGCCCAGGCTGGAGTACAATAGTGTGATCTTGGCTCACTGCAACCTGTGTCCTGGGCTTAAGTGATCCTCCCACCTCGGCCTCCCAAAGTACTGGGATTACAGGTGTGAGCCACCATGGCCGGCAAATGTTCTATTTCATATCCTGTATGGTGGACACATAGATGTTCTCTTTTTTATTATTCCTTGAACACTAAGTATATTTTTTTTATATTCTCTGTGGAATACCTCCTTATTTCTCAGTCAATTCAGGATACCTCCTTACCCCCATCCCCTTTTTACTTTTCGTCATGTCATATAGTTTCTGAAATACAGAAAAGCTTACATATTATCCTGTCATCAGAGCGGCATGGAGGCATTTGGTAGAATAAATATTATTTGTTGATTATTCATCCTTTCCTTTCACTTTACAGAGTCAATCAAACACCAGGTCATGTTAATTTTACTGTCACGCACATATCTTGAATTTGCCTCCTTATCTCTATTTCCACTATTCAGTTCAGACCTTGATAATCACTCATCTGCGTTGTAGTTGCATTTTTCTAATTATTCTGTTTCTAGTCTTGTTCTAAAACCTTTTTTCCTCCCACAATGCAGCTAGAGTGGTCAATTTAAAGCATCATCTATCTCAAGAACAAAAAACCAAACACCGCATGTTTTCACTCACAGGTGGGTCTTGAACAATGAGAACACTTGGACACAGGAAGGGGAATATCACACACCGCGGCCTGTTGTGGGGTGGGGGGAGAGGGGAGGGATAGCATTAGGAGATATACCTAATGTAAATGATGAGTTAATGGGTGCAGCACACCAACATGGCACATGTATACATATGTAACCTGCACGTTGTGCACATGTACCCTAGAACTTACAGTATAATAAAAATAAATATTAAAAAAAGAAGCATCATCTTTATTAAAACATTTAATGGTCCTACTATTCCTTATGCTATAAATTTCTTATAATTTAATAAATATTTTTCCGTAATTGTGACTCTCTTCTATAGCTCTTGTTACTCCCGATATTCTTCTAATTATCAGGCAGTAGCACAAAGCTGCTTACACCTCTTTACACATCTCTTTATTTTAGGCCTCCTTGCATTTGCTCATGCTGTTCCTTTTTGTTTGAAAAACTTACACATTTCTTCATTTGGTTAATCCTTGCACACTTTCAAGATTCATTTGAGGCCTCATTGACTTTGGAAACCTTCCCTGTAATCTTGTATTATTAATTTATCTTAGTTTTCACTTATTAGCTCTTATTAGATTACTGTCCTTACGTGTATAACTCTCCCACTAGAGAGTAAGCTTTTGAACGGCACAGATGATGTCTCATTCATCTTTGCATCTTTAGCACCCAGCCTGGTTTCTGGTTTCCTATAGTCACTCAGTGTTGAGCTAAACCATATTTTTGGGGCAATGACTTGACAATGCAGTATCATGATGGAACTATCACAGATGGACAGAATGAGTCTCTTGATTCCTACATTTATTTTTCTATTGATATAGCTGATTTAAAAAGAAACCTCTGTTAATTATATAATCATGTAATTACCCTGACATAACATCAAACTCCATAAATTACTTTCCATCTCTGCCTCTCTCTCTTTCTATATATATAACATATACATGTTACAAAAATGCACAGGGAATAAATATGAGCAAAATGGTAAGAAGTGCAGGTTCTAGGTCAGATTTCCTGCATTTAGTTGCAGGCTACACCAACTTTAGAGAAAAGATTTAGTGAAAAATAAAAATGAATCATTAATACACCACTTGGCACAGATAAATTATTCAGTAAACATTAACATATTTGCATTTATGTTTAACCATGGGTTTAAGTGATTATCCAGAAATCTCCCTCTCTTTGACTATGTTTGAATATTAGATACTTCTTAATTTATGTTTGCTCTGAATTTGTTTTTTTTCACTCGTTGTATACTCATGGACCATTTTATGTGTTTAAGGAATTTATATTTTATTTAAAAACTGTTACTATAGAAATTAACTTTTGGATAGTCCTGTTCAGACTAAAACTATCGTTTGTAAGATCTGTATTACTGCAATCATTGGTGTTAATACTTTGCATTAATTAAAATTTTTTATGGACATATAATAAGTATTTCTCCCACCTAGATATTTGTGGCTATCATTTTATTCATTCCATTGCTTTTTTCTCCCAGTTTGCTATGAGGAAGTTGATAAGTACGTAGGCAAAACGATAGATTGTTTTGGCAGCTTCAGTGTATTTAAGTGCCTGTGATGAGGCTATGGTTTATTTTTCTAATGTAGAATTCATAATGTAGAATGAATTTTAAAAACATAAATTTTACTCCTGCACATTGTGCACATGTACCCTAGAACTTAAAGTATGATAAAAATATACATATATAAAAAACTAAAAACATAAATTTCTTTGCACAGCTTTTTCTTTCTGCTATTTTTATTCAATGATTATTTGCTTCCCTTGTTATTTAAGAGCTGACTTTCGGCTTCATGGCCAAAAATAAAATTCTTAGTAGGAGAAAGTAAATGTGATTTACTGATGAAGATGCCACCCCCAAGTGACCCATTAACCACTTTCCCTGCGTTACCCTGGGAAAACCAAAGAGATTCCAGGAGACAATTCCCGTGACAAGTGATTTCTGGCTGGCAATGCCAGGTCTCTGAAGTTCCACTTGGCCACTGCCCAAGAACAATTAGTGCCGTTAGTTAACTACCTTTACTATGACAGCATTTTGTGTAACTCTTTGCACAGGGGAGTTTTATGCAACAGACAGAAACTTTCTGAGTTGTTCTGATTGCCTGAAGATGCCCTGTTTTAGAGGAGCAAAATTTTCCCTGTTTACTGTGTTTCAGTGTTAAAAATATGAATGCATTGTCAGGGTTAGCTCTGACAATGGTAGTTAAATGCAGATATCCAGACAAAGGAGGTTATAGATTGGAGACTTTGTGCTACTTGATAATGAAGCCTTGGTTTTGATTTTATTTATTTTTAAGTTGAAAAACAAAACACACACAATACAAAACATGGCACAAAACAAACTTATAGTTTGATATTTGTAAACATCCCTGTAATCATCACATAAGTCAAGATATAGGACTTTGCCAGCCCTGAAGTCCTGCATGTGACTCTCCTCAATTGCAGCCACTTTTCTCCTGAAAAGTAACGATAATCATGACTGTTACAATAGAGACGTCCTTGCATTTTCACGGCTGTATCCTTCATGTATGCATTCCAAGACACTATGATTTAGTCTTGCCCATTTTTTTTCATTTGTCATGTTTTTAAAATCTCTTCTAACATACAGGTTTCTTTTCAAAGTTTTCTTTCCCATACAATATATTTGTTGAAAAATTTGGGATTTTTGTCACTTGATGTCCACACTGTGAATTTTGCTGGTTAGACTCTCAGTGAAGATCAACATTTTCACTATCCTTTGCATTTTATCCAAATGACAGTTGAATCCAGAGGTTTGACTAGGACACGTGCTTGATTCTATTTTTGGTAAGATTGTAGGTGATGGTGTGTTCATTCACCAGGAGGTTTAATTATGGCTTTTATCTTAGCACCTACTACTACTTTCTACTAACACCTGTTAATACAAAGAAAGTTAATATTTTCTACTAGCACCTGTTAATCCTCAATATGTATATATAGGATATGTATAGACACACGTGTGTCTATGCATATAATATATAATATGTACATATTATATATTTTTTAAGAGAAGGAAAGAGCATGTGAGAGAGCACATTGTATATTTATGTTGATAATACTGATTCTAATGTAACTCAGTGGGCTGCTTCTTTCCTTCTCTTATTCCATATCTGTATCTCTGTCCTTTCACAGTGAGAATCTGGGGTTCTAGCAATACAAATATATGAATATTTACTCATTGGCTTAATCTTACAATGCACATACATTTGTTTCAGAATTGCTATATTTATACTAATATAAAAAGAAAAAATCCTATCATGAAGATTTAATAATTTTTTGCAGATATTTTATTTTTTCAAGTAATAGTATGTAGTCAAAGTATGTTCAAAAGTCAATTTGAAATAAGAGAACAGTCAGAAATTAATCAGATTAATTATTATTTTCCCCTTAAGTTTGATTATGTCATTCATTCATTTGAAATATATTTGGATTCACTTGTTTCTCATTGCATTTGGTTTTAGAGTCTTGTAATAACTTATCTTTGTTTGCTTAATATCACACTTTGAGAGTGTAAAAGATTAACTTAATTAAAAATGTACAATTATGCACAAAAGCATTCACAGAGCAATGTCCCATTCTCCCATATTTCTTTCACCAAATTCCCCTCTAATTCTTCATAGATAATACATGTTTTCAGATTCTGGTACATTTTGGCTACATTTGTTTGTTTCATGCTTGTATTTTTGGTGTATTATCTAAGAATGCATTGCCAATCCACAGCAATGTTTTATTTCCATGTTTTCTTCTAAGCATGTATGGTTTTCACTCTTATATTTACATTATTGATCCAATCTAGATTTTGTATATAATGTGAGGTAGGGGTCCAGCTTCATTTTTTTTGCATATGAATATTCAGTATTCCCAGCACTTTTTGTTGAAAAAGCTATTATTCCCCACTGAATAATGTTGGCTCCCTTGTAAAAAAAGTCAGCTGAATAGAGATGTTTTGCTTAGTCTATGTAAAAGTGTATTAATTTTATTGATATTTTAAAAGAACCAACTTTTAGTTTTGTTGATCTCTGTATAATTTTTTAATTCTCAATTTCATTTATCTCTGCTCTAATCTTTATTTCCTTCCTTCTGCTAGCTCTGGATTTTGTTTGCTCTTCCTTTTATGGTTTATTGAGTAAAGTTTGGTTATTGATTTGACATGTTTCTTTTTTAAAATGTAGGTGTTACAACTCTGAGCACTGCTTTTGATATATCACACCCATCTTGTTATATCTTTGTTTTCAATCGTCTCTAAACATTTTCTAATTTCCCTCATGATTTGTTCTTTGATTCATTGGTTGGTAAATACTGTGTTGTTTAATTTCCAAATATTTGTAAATTTTCTAGTTTTTCTTTTGTTATTGATATCTTATTTCATTCCATTGTGGTCAGTGAAGATACTTTGCATGATTTCAATCTTTTTAAGTTTATTGAGCTTATCTTATGGCCTAACATATCATCTATGCTGGAGAATGTTCCATGTTCACTTGAGAAGAATGTGTATTCTGCAGTTTTTGAGAGAAGTGTTATCTATAGTTATTGCTTATAGTTTTATTCAAATCCTCTAATTCCTCCCTTGATATTTGCTCTAGATGTTTTATCCTTTATTTAAAGTTGGGTTTTAAAATGCCCAACAATTTTTGTGGAATTGTCTGTCTCTCCCTTTAATTCTCTCAATGGTTACATTATATATTTTGGAGCCCTGTTAGTTGGTGTACATATATTTATAATTGTTATATCTTCTTGTTTAATTTTGAAATCAATATATACTGTTCTTTGTATTTTGTAACAGTTTTTGACTTAAAGTCTATTTTGTCTGATATATTTGCCTCAGATCTCCTTTGGTTATTACTTACATGGAATATTTTCTCCCATCCTTTCATTTCAACTCATTGTGTATTTTGATCTAAAGTGAGTATCTTGTGGACAATATAGTTGGATCATTTTTAAAAAATCCATTCTGTCAATCTCTTTCTTTGGATTGGAGAGTTTAATTCATTTGTATTTAATGTAATTACTGATAAAGAGGGGCTTACTCCTACCATTTTGCTTTTGTTTTCTGTATGTCTTATACCTCCTTTGTTCCTAATTTCCTCAATTATTGCCTTCTTTTGTGTTTAGTTGCTATTTTGTAGCATATCACTGTGTTTACCCTCTGCTTTCCTTTTCTGTATTTTCAAAAGATGTTAACTTAGTGGTTACCATGGGGATTTACAATTAACATTCTTAATTTGGAACAATTTAGAGTAAATTGAAACAACTTCAATAGTATACAAAATCTCTATTATTATTTAGTTTCCTATGAATTTCTTTATGTTGGTAATTTCACAAACCACATCTTTATACATCATGCTTCATTAACATAGATTTATAGTCATTATTTTACACATTTGTTTGAAAACATATAGAATATTTAAAAAGACTTACAAAAATATGATAATTGCTTTTATATTTACCTATGTAGTTATCCTTACTGGAGTTATTTCTTTATGTGGTTTTGAGTTACTTTCTAGTGTTTTTTAGTTTGTATCTGAAGGAGTCTTTTTTTTTTTAAAGTGTATCTTGAAGTACAGCCTACCAAACATGAGCTTTTAAAGCTTGCTTGCTTTTCTTTCTTTCTTTCTTTCTTTCTTTCTTTCTTTCTTTCTTTCTTTCTTTCTTTCTTTTCTTTCTTTCTTTCTCTTTCTCTCTCTCTCTTTCTTTCTCTCTCTCTCTTTCTTTCTCTCTCTTCTTTCTTTCTTTCTTTCTCTTTCTTTCTTTCTCTTTCTCTCTCTCTTTCTTTTTTTTTTTAATCTGGGAATGTGTAATTTATCCTTAATACACTTGAAGGGGCATCTTCCAAGTTATAGAATTTTTGGTTGACAGTGTTTTTTTCTTTCAGAACTTTAAAATGTCATTCTAAGCTCTTCTGGCACCCATGGTTTATAATGAGCTCTCTGCTGTCAAACTCACTG
Source organism: Pan troglodytes (assembly GCF_028858775.2). Taxonomy (NCBI): domain Eukaryota; kingdom Metazoa; phylum Chordata; class Mammalia; order Primates; family Hominidae; genus Pan; species Pan troglodytes. The sequence continues at coordinate 153,602,586 of NC_072421.2, forward strand.
AGGATCCTTTGTAAATGACGCGTTGCCTTTTTCCTAAGCTCTTCTGGCATCCATGGCTTATAATGCACTATCTGCTGTCAAACTTATTGAGGATCCTTTGTAAATGATGCGTTGCCTTTCTCTTGCTGCTTTCAAACATTCACTTTGCCTTTTGACAATTTGAAACATAGTGTGTCTTGGTGTGAATATCTTTGTATATTTCCTTGATGAAGTTCACTGAGCTTTTTGAATGTATATATTTGTTTTTAGTGAAATTTGGGAAGCTTTCAAACACATTTCTTCAAATAGTCTTCCTGCCCCTCACTCCCCACCAGGATTCTGTATGTAGGCATTCTTGATGTTGTTACACAGGTCTTTAGGCTCTATTCTTTTTTGTTGTCATTCTTTCATTTTCCTGCTCTTCAGAATGAATCATTTCATTTGATCTATCAAGTTCACTGATTCTTTTTTCCACCTGCTCAAATCTTCCATTGGAACCCTAAGTAAAAAGTAACTTTTTACTTAGTTATTGTACTTTTCAGCCTCAGAATTTTTTTGTACCTTTTAAAAAATTCATATTTCTTATTTATTTATATGTCATTCTCTTGGGTTTCTTTAGCTCTTTAAGTTTATTTAAGACAGTTATATAAAGTTTTTGTCTAATATTTCCAATATCTGCTTACTCAGGGAGAGTCTCATTTATTTCTTCTGTAAATGGGCCATAGTTTTGTGTTTATTTGCATGCTTCTTAATTTTTGTTGAAAACTGGACATTTTGGATATTATAATGTGTTTATTCTGGAAACCAAATTTTTCCCTTCTTCAAGGTTATTTTTGTTACCCACTGTGGGATGTAGTTTTTATTTGTTTAGTAACTTTTGTAAACTGGTTTTGTAATATCTGCATTCTTTTTTATGTTTGATGTTTGAAGGCTCGGTTCCTTTAGCTTGTGTTCATTTAGCATTTAGTGATTTAAAAATGATTTCCTTGACTGCAAGGAGCCAAAAAAGAAAAAAATATGAAAAACATCTCCCAGACTTTGCTTACTGACTCTGTATTGGGGCTCCCTCAACACTTAGCGGAGCCATATATAATTCTGCCTTAGCCTTCATTTTTTCTTGCTGTGAGCCTAGGAATTACTAAAGGTGAGTTATTAGTGTCTTCTCAGGCCTTTTCTGAGCATGTGTCCCACCTTGGCCATGCTTATGGATTTCCAAATTTTTCATTGTATGTAAGCACTTTTGAGTATTCGAATTTCCCAAAGGAACTTTCTCTCCTGCTTTTTCCTCAAGTTTTCAGTACAGTATATCTTGCCTCAATTGTAATATTTTGCCTCAAATGGCTGAGGGTTGTTAATTTGCCTTTGGACAATCTGATTTCTAAAGGTTTAGTGGAATTCTTTGTGAAAACATCTAAACCTAGTGTTTGTGTGTGTGTTATAATTCCATGACAACTGTATTTCTCTATGGAAATTGCTCACATAAGTGCTGTACTTCTTCTTTTTTTTTTTTTTGAAGTCAATTGTAGTGAATTGTATTTTTCTGGAAAATTACCCATTCCCTCTAGCTTTCAATGTTTTTCATAGATGTGAACAACATTGTTTTTAATGATTTTTTATTTGCTGATTATCAATAGTTATTTCTCTCACCATTCCTTATTCATTTTTGTGCTTTCTCTTTTTTTATTCATGATTAAAAGATCTAATTTTTTGTCAACTTTGTTGATTTGTTTAAAGAACAAGATTTTTGGTTTACTGATTTGATCTGTTTTTTGGCTTCTTATTTTATTAATTTTCACTTTTTTCTACTTTGGGTTCTTTCTTGTACTTTCTGCTTACTCTTTTAGATACTTTTTACATTTTTCAGCTGATATTTTAATTCCTACACTTTTATTAATAAATGTGTTAAGGCTATAGATTTTCCTCTGATCACTGCTTTAACTATATCCCATATACAGATGCTCCTTGATGTATGATGAAGTTATGTCTCAACAAACCCCCGTAAGCTGAAAATATCATAAGTTAAAAATGCATTTAGCACACCAAAAATTATAGGTTAGCCTACCTTACTTTGAACATGCTCAGAACATTTAGATTAGACTTCAGTTGGTCAAAATAATCTAAGAAAATGTCTAAATAAAGTATTGAATAACTGATATTTATTAAATATGGTACTGAAAATAAGAAACAGAATGGTTGTATGGGTACTCATCATTAATGTACGTAGCTGAAATTACACAGGGCCTGAAGAATTTTTGAAGCATTGAGCTAAAGTTAATTGCTGAATGATGGGACTAATACTTTGACACAGTCAGTGTCTGTCTCTTCCGATGATGAAGGTTGAGAATAGCTGGTAGAAAGTATTGATGCTTGTTGATGGTAGGCAGGAATTATGTTCTTCAGGAAGATATCAATAATATTGATATCAGGAAGATATCAATAATGTCACAGATTATGCTTCATACTTGTCTTCCTGAGTCTTCTTTATCCCGAACACCCTGAGTTTTTGAATGGTTGACATGCCAGCTGGCTTTCTGCAGATGTACTTCTCGTGTGTAAATTTCCTTCTCTGTGAGATATTCATATTGAACATGACCTCCAAGTGTGTTTGGGTCTGTGCAGAAGACAATAGGACTGTGATTTCTGATGATTAAAACCTGGACTGTATATTACTGTGATCAGACCCTGAGACTGCGTTAGCAAGTTTTATAGCATCTGAGTCGCTCTGTTGGAGGAAAGTGCATGTGATGGGCATTTGCTTGCTTCCGCACCAGATTCTCTACCTTCACCCTTCCTGCAAGATTCCCTAGGAAGCTGACTTCTGCTGAATGCAACACTCAGGTTCTCTGCTTCCTAGATTCTAGTTGAGTTTGGTCCATGGGAGGCCTTGGCAGAAATTTTGAGAGTAAGAGCAAATAATTACTTAACCATTAGAAAAAAATAACATGAATGTGTCCTTCTATCCATGGCCTCAGTTCCTGTTGGGGAGCCTCGGTGCCAATCCCTCGGTGCATCACCATTTCTAATTAGTTCCTGTTTTAGTCTGCTTTTGCGTGTGTGTGTGTGTGTGTTGTTATAAAGGAATACCAGAAGCTGAATAATTTTAAAGAAGAGAGGTTTATTTGGTTCACAGTTCTGAAGGTGTGCAAGAAGCATGGTGCCACCATTTGCTTCTGGTGAGGGCTTTAGGCTGTTTCCACTCATGGCAGAAGGGGAAGGGAAGCTGGCATGTGCAGAGATCACGTGGCGAGAGAGAGGGGTTTGTGCCAGGCTCTTGTTAACAACCAGCTCTTGTGGGAATTAAGAGAGCTAGAACTAGGTAGGCACGGTGGCTCACGCCTGTAATCCCAGCACTTTGGGAGGCCGAGGCAGGTGGATCACCTGAGGTCAGGAGTTTGAGACCAGCCTGGCCAACATGGTGAAACCCCGTCTCTACTAAAAATACCAAAAATTAGCTGGGCATAGTGGTGGGCACCTGTAATCCTAGCTACTCTGGAGGCTGACACAGGAGAATGGGTTGAACCCGTGAGGTGGATGTTGCAGTGAGCCAAGATTGCACCACTACATTCCAACCTGGGCAGCAAGAGTGAAACTACATCTCAAAAAGAAAAAAAAGAGTGAGCAAGAACTCACTTGGATGGCACCAAGACATTCGTGAGAGGTCCACACTCAGGACCAAAACACCTCCCATTAGACCCCACCTCCAACAATGGGGATCACATTTCAACATGAGTTTGGAGTGGTCAAATATCCAAACCCTAGCAGTTCCCTTAACCCTGGAAAGAGACCCTTCATTAAACTCTTTCTGCTTAATCCTTTGAGAGTGCAACAATTTCCTGCTAGGACCCTGACAGATAGAGGGACCATACAGATCACTAAAATGCTGAGGAATTTTTCAAATGAACTGCACCCAACAGACCTCCCTGATTCTGAATATATCAAACTTTTATTTTTTATTTTATTTTATTTTATTTTTTGAGACAGAATCTCACTCTGTCACCCAGGCTGGAGTGAAGTGGTGCGATCTCGGCTCCCTGCAACCTCCACCTCCTGGGTTCAAGCGATTCTCCTGCCTTAGCCTCCCGAGTAGCTGGGACTACAGACATCCACCAGCAGGCCCGGCTAATTTTTTATTTTTAGTAGAGATGGGGTTTCACCATGTTGACCAGGCTGGTCTTCAACTCCTGACTTCATGATCCACCCACCTTGGCTTCCCTAAGTGCTTGGATTACAGGCATGAGCCGCTGCACCCAGCCAAACTTAAAAAAAAAAAAAACCCAAATAGTACTTTGAACTTCACCCGCAGGGAGTTATTCAAATTGGTTGTCAGCCAGTTATTTCAGGTTGTTGAGATCATCTGGCTCTTGATTTTATTAATCATCTTAGCCTTCCCTTTCAACAATTTGCCGACTTTGTGCAAATTTTATTAATATGTGATCTCTGTCTTTATCCATGGAGAGGCAGTATAGTATCATGAGGAAAAATAGACTTTGGAGTAGGCAGAAATTAGGTTTGAATTACTAGCCACGAGGCTTTGGGAACATTACTTAAACTCTATAAGCTTCAATTTCTTTATCTATAAGGTAGGTATAAAACCTGAAAGTTTTGGCATGAGTTTAGTAAAACTGTCTGTGAAGCCCTTGTGGACTGCTTGGTCCATGTAGGCATTTGATAAACGGTGGCTTTATATAGAGGAGGGAAATGCAAGCTATCTCAAAAAGAAATCAGGGAAATAAGAATGCCATCTGAAATCTGTCATATGAGAATGAAAGGAGCATAGACAGGTTTTGAGTGTGGGGTGAGGAGTAGGGGAGGGGAGGAGATAAGTGAACTGCCCCTCAGACTTCCAGGGAGGAGAAAAATGATGTCACTGGGAACTGCAGTCATTTGAAAAGATAGCAATCAAGCATTTCTTTCAGAGCCCTGTTCATCTTTCAGTGGCTTTGCTTCTCCAGATGCGTTTGCTCCTTCAATTATCTCTGCCTTCTCCCACCTCGTCTCCAACCATCTCTTCCCTTCCTTAATTCACAATTTTTCTCCCTCTTTTCAAGGCATAGTGCTTTGATTTATAAATTAGTTCTATGTTTCTGTTTTCTAATTTATTAGTTTCTGCTTTCTTATTTATTTATTTTGAGATGGAGTGTCACTCTGTTGCCCCAGTTGGAGTGCAGTGGCATGATCTTGGCTCATTGCAACCTCTGCCTCTCAGGTTCAAGAGATTCTCCTGCCTCAGCCTCCCAAGTAGCTGGAATTACAGGAGTGCGCAACCAAGCCTGGCTAGTTTTTGTATTTGTAGGAGAGACAAGATTTCACCATGTTGGCCAGGCTGGTCTGGAACTCCTGACCTCAGGTGATCTGCCTGCCTCAGTCTCCCAAAGTGCTGGGATTACAGATGTGAGTCACCGTGCCTAGCCTGCTTTCATATTTATTAATACATTATTTCCACTTTCCTAAGGATAGTTGTTGTTCAACCTTTACTAGCTTTTTTGTTGTTCATACTTAATACATTTATTTTTATTGTGCTATAGCTATTTCCCACATGTGATTTTTTATTTTTTTTTTGAGATAGGATCTTGCTCTGTTGCTGAGGCTGGAGTGCAGTGATATGATCATGGCTTGCTGAAGCCCTGAACTCCTGAGGTTGGGTGATTTTAAATTTCCATGCTGTAATTTCTATGCTTTTAAATTTCCATGCTTTTAAATTTCCATGCTGTAATTTCTAGTTTTGTTGTGTCATAATCAGAGAATAGAATCTGTAGCATTTCTACATTCGTTACTTTGCTTAGATGTTTTTAGGGTAGGGTGTGTAATATGTACTCAATTTTGTAAACATTTTATGGACATACAAATTTCAATGTTTACTTTTTCAGGCTATAGGCTTTGCTACATAATTTTTGTGTATTTTGTAGTCCTCATATAGATTTTTTACTTATCTTTTTGCTGTGATAGAGATTAGAAGGGTAAATTAATGTCTCATTTACCATCATTTTTCTTTCTGTATCTCTTTTCATTTCCTGATGCTTTGGCTTTATGAAAACTTTATGTATAAAAATTGTGCACACATATCTTTATGCACAGTGTTTTGGATTTTACCCTTCATAATGAGCTTTTTTCTCTCCTTTGAATTTGACCTGGCCTGGTGTTAACAGCCCAGGTGTAAAATTCCAGTGAGAAAGAAGTCTGATGAGGAGTCAGTAGGATCTTTGTGTTGCTGAGAACTGCTCAGTACCACGGACAGCTCCCTGCACTCCAGGAAACATCCTGATTCAGTGTCTTGAGTATTGTGAAGCACAGTTAGAGCAGAAACATGGAGAATCACCTTAAAATGGCAAATTGGCTTCTGGTCTTGCATAAGACTTCATTGAGGCCTAAGGGGCTGTGCAGGTCTACTGTCCAAAGTACAGAGGTTATTCCTAGTGTCTTTAATATTACTGTCCCTTTAGGCAAGATTATCCTTATGATAAGGGAGACTGAATTAAGCTATTTTGGCTGAGGCATATTTTTATAAATTCATCCAATTAGCTTCCCTTGTTGTAGTTTTGGCTCACCAAACATTGTTCTGATTATAATTTAGCATCCCATATAATTTCATCTGCAGGGAGAGTCTGTACTAGGCATGGCGATGCTTACATGTCAGCCCGTGTGACTGCAAGAGTCTCAGTATAATTTGATAACATGGCACTCAGATTCTAGACATTATTCTCTGTGTACTTAGTGAGTGTGATGACATAACCTTCAGAAAGATTCATCCTTTCTCACATATTGATAAATCAACTTTTACATCTACAAAGTTGAGAGCCAGAAATTAAAACCTTATTAATTCACTAAAGCATCCCTATGATGGCAGTCTTCCAACTAGCTCCATTCTGGGGCACTCTGACATCATTATACACTTTCCAATGAAAGCAGGGAGTGTATGTGATTAAAGGGAGAGCGCTGTGGCACTCCTGAAAAATCTCCCCTCCCAGTTCACATTGACTTATTAACCAACACTCATGATCATGTGAAACTCTAGAACTGGATCTGGGTGCCTGGCAGGATGACATGGTGTGAGGCTCAAGCAGCACTGTGGGAATTCAAGCGTCTGTTTATTTCTGAGAGAAAAAGTGTAAAGCAAAATAATATCTTTTAACAAACATTTGTATTTGACTAAAAAGGAAGCAAGCACTTAATTTATGAATTTGCTAATTGCTCTTCTGAGCTGAGAATATCTGTGTTGAATATTAGTCATTATCCATATTTGGCACAGAATAATCCCGAGGGTTAAATGACATTGTTCCTACAGTGGGCACCTGAAGACTGGCTATAAAAGCAATCCTGGCCAGGGGCGGTGGCTCACGCCTGTAATCCCAGCACTTTGGGAGGCCAAGGTGGGTGGATCACGAGGTCAGGAGTTTGAGACCAGCCTGGCCAACATAGTGAAACCTCATCTCTACTAAAAATACAAAAAAATCAGCTAGGCATGGTGGCAGACACCTGTAATCCCAGCTACTTGGGCGGCTGAGGCAGGAGAATCACTTGAACCTGGGAGGCAGAGGTTGCAGTGAGTCAAGATTGTGCCAATGCACTCCAGCCCAGGCGACAGTGTGAGACTCTGTCCAAAAAAAAAAAAAAAAGAAAGAAAAAAAGAAAAAGGAAAAAAAAAAAAGGAAAAATAAATAAATAAATAAATAAAAGCAACCCTAACACTACTGAGGCTATTGACAGTGGCACTTTGCTCTTCTGTTAGAACCTTGGGAAAATTTTTTCCCCCTGAATACAGTATAATAAACTTGGTTCTTATTTCTCTTTCTCTCCCCCTCCTTTTTTCTTCCCTCCCCACTACCACATGCACACACACAAATAGACAGATTTGTTTATATTTGACTTTCTAAAAACCTGTTACTAGAAAGGCACATTAATACATTTCTCCTGTGCTGATTGTAATCAGGCAACTCCGGTTTCTATCAGAGGCAATTTCTTAAGTATTAAATGCCAGAAAAAGGGCATCCCTCCGTTTTTGTAGAGAGCCTTTCTTTATGAAGACTAATAACCACATTAGTTAGTCAGTCAGTCAATAATACTTACCAAATGTCAGTAGAGCAGAAGTGAACACCAACAGAAAATCACATTTTACAAATGCAATTTACTTGGTATCCTAACATGCCATGTCATAATAATTATTGAGGCTTTTCTTCTCTGCTGCATTGGTCTAATGAATGTGGCTAGAAAAATATGAGTGCCCATGTAGCCTCCTGGAAGCACCTGGATGACTTTTCTAGAAGCGAGGTTCCTGGATAAAGATGAATTTTTAAAAGCTGGAATGAATGAGCAGCAATAGCAGAAGGAGAAAAGTGAGTGAGGGCTCTCCAAGAAGCCATCTGGCAGGCTAAGCGTTCCGAGGGAAGCTCTGGTTTCAGAAGCAACTCAGGAATTACTTCTGTCATATTAGGATGGGATGGTAGGAGATTGGGAACTCTAGGGACTAGAAGTCATTTAATTTCCTGTCTACAATCCTTAGAAGAGGTTTTGAGACTTGCAACCTAGGACCTTAACTAATCATCTTCCCTCAGCATTGATAGAATTCTTTATTATACATGTTAATATCAGATTAGTCAGGATGGGCTGGATTATGCTGTGTTAACAGCCATTCTCTAAATCTCTGTGGCTCAACAGGGAGCTCTGCCTGTCATGGTCACTTGGGACCCAGGCTTTGGGTATAAGGCTACAGCACATGGAAAACATATGAATGTCTCTCAGATTCTTAAAGCTTCTGCTGGAAGTGACATGTCATTCTGCTCACAGTTCATTGGCTAAATGAGTCACGTGGCTGTCTCTAACTTCAAGGATGGTATGAAATTGCAATCCTACCATGTCTCTAGAAGGAGAACCAGCCCTAATCACAATGCTACATGTTTATAGCTTGCCTCATAGAGTTTACTGTATTCTCCTGGTATAATTTTCTTACATGCTCAACTGGAGAGGAAGCTCTTAAATAGAAAAAAATCACAGTAAATTTCCTTTAAAAGATCTATTTTACAACTCTGGCATGATGGAGCACAATGGAGTCCTTAGTAATGGACTCCATCTCTTCCATCAGATAAAATCTTGAGAACTGAAGTTAAAATTTGAATAACGAAACCAAAGGAAAAAAAATTAAATGAATTTTAAGACAATTGAGATAAGAACAACTGTGGCGTCACCATAATTCAATTTAATAATGTATTAAATATTTTGCAGAAAAGTGAAAACAAATTGATAGCCAAATCAATGCAGCATTAAGGCACCATTTGGTCTAATTTCTTGCTGAATTGACAAAACAAAACACTAGTTTAGCTATATAAACATGGCTGATGTTTATACAAACAACAGAATTTGCCGGTAGCATTATCACTGGAAAATAAGATGTGTACTTAATTCTTGTATGTTCTGAGCCCATCTAGGAAGAACATAAAAGACGAAGAACAAAGCAATCACAGGATGTTATCATGAAAATATCACCTTTGGCTGGAGTAAAGTTTTGGCTAAATGTGGCACTAGTATTTATTACAGCTCACCTTTTTATAATGAAGGGCTATGGACTGAACATTCTTATTATTTCCCATTTTCTTACCACTCTATCCCAACACACATGCAGATGCATGCACACACGCGCACACACTGGCACCCACACCCATGCATGTGGGACACACAGAGCAGCCCAGGCAATTTCAATTGTTGGCAGCTTTGCTTTTATTAGGTATTAGTCTACCGACTTGCTTTCTCTTTAGAGAGACTAAGTGAAACCAAACTCATTTCTACCCAGTTAGCCTGCTGGAACCTGTAACAGTTACTGTAATGTTAAAAGCAGTAAAACAAAATAAAAACCAGTCAGTTCACTTACTCCCGAAGTCCGCAGTTTGGTGTTCAGCTTTAAAACATATGCTCTGGGTGTCCTGTGGTGGCTACCAGAGGCTTTGGTGAGTCATTGTCAACCCAGTGGCTAGAGAAGTGCTGGAATGCCCCTCTTAAATACAGAGCCACGTTTGTCCTTCAGAATGGCTGCTTGAACGTATTATTGCTCAACTCGAAAGGCCATTTTTTATAACCCACTGCAGTTGTGCTTCATGGGTTTCTCCACCTATCCTGTAAAGTGTATTGGGAAATTAATTTTGTAGATTTCCTCACACTGCAGTGACTAGGGAAATCACCCATTCGTTATTATCTAATGAGGAGAAAGTGGAAACATCTAGAAGCACTGCTCCCATCCTCCTCCCCAGCCCACACAGACACCTACCTCAGGCCCTCCCTGTCCCGGGTGAGCAGAGGGCCCCACCTTCGGAGGTTGCCTCCCTTCCACCTTCACCAATCCTATGACCAGGTTATCCCCAAGGAAATGTCAATTTCCAGGCAGCAAGGGAATCATATAAAGATAAGATCATTGAGAGATTTTTTTTCCTCCGTGATTGGCAGTTTATATTTTCTTGGGTCTACAAATCGGACAGCATTTATTAAATTTTCTAGTTTGATACTGACCTCTGTCTGATGCTGGGCTGTCACCATGCCCAAGACTGAGGGGACCCACAGTCTAGCTAGAAGGCATGGATCAATTCCAACTGTCCTACCCCTAGCCTGTGGGCAGGAGAAAGCTCTCAGGCTCTGGCAGAGGAGTCCCAGGGGCAGGATGCATGATCTTCCACTGTGCCTCCCAGCCATGCTGAGCAGCAAAGCAGACCATGAGCAGGTCTCCCTTAAATTCATTTGCTTGATTTGTCCTTGAGTGTCCTTGGATGGCTTTGTTCCCTCCTTGTCCAGTATGTCTTGGTCATCCTGATTCCTGGGCTTGGCTCCCAGGTTGATTCTTTCCCTGACACAAAACAGGCACTACGGGCAAAGACACCTGCAGCCTTGGAGAGACCAGAGATGCTGGATGTTTCCTGTTAGCACTCAGGAAAGCTCAGAGCCTTTGATGAGCATCTTTTGATCCATTAGTTAAAACCACGCTGGGTTCTTTATAGTGGTTAGTTAGCTCTGGGCTATGGGATTGTGGAAGACATTTATTTCTTCTTTGGATTCACCTGGATTTTCTGCAACGGACATGTATTGATAAAATACATGGTGCTTTTCAGAAATTGCCCCATCATCATGTTGCTGTTGTTGTTACTGATATGGTTGTTTCTGATGGATAGAGATCTAGGCCTGACACTCCAAGCAGTGTGAACAGCATTTACCTTGATAAGCATTCTTACATCTTAACTCTCGGGAATTTTAAATAGAAGTGTTCCATGTGATTAAATTAACAGGTTTAGAGATGGGTGTCCTGGTTATTTCCTTTGTTCTCCTCCTGGTAGCTGCCTGCACTCACAGTATGTTGGGAATGGTGATTATAAATGTAACCATGCTCTCTTCTTGTAAGTGGAGAGCCCAGGTACCTCTTATCCAGCATGTGGCCCTCTTTCTACCTCAGGATAGTCATACTCTTAGGCTTCCTGGATTTATTCAGGGCCAAAGGAGTGGTCAAGTTCCTTTTTGTTTTGCCCTATTCCCTTTGGAAAACATTTAGTTTATGCCCATGTTACAGATTGCAAAATACAGGCACATATTCTCACTAATGTGGTCTGCATGTCCCTTTGCAAGGACATGCAATGTGACTTCACCACTCCTTTCATCAAGAAAAGGAGTCTCTTGGTCGGGCACGGTGGCTCACGCCTGTAATCCCAGCACTTTGGGAGGCCAAGGCAGGCGGATCACGAGGTCAGGAGATGGAGACCATCCTGGCTAACACAGTGAAACACAGTCTCTATTAAAAAATACAAAAAAAAAAAAAAATTAGCCGGGCATGGTGGTAGGTGCCTGTAGTCTCAGCTACTTGGGAGCCTGAGGCAGGAGAATGGCATGAACCCAGGAGGCAGAGCTTGCAGTGAGCCTAGATCGCACCACTGCACTCCAGCCTGGGCAACAGAGCGAGATTCTGACTCAAAAAAAAAAAAAAAAGAAAAGGAGCCTCTTTGCCTCTTTACCCTAATCTGGGCAAGCCTTGCAACCTGATTTGCCAAAAAAATATGAAGGAAGGAATGTGATGTGATTTTCCAGGCTAGAATGTAAGAAGCCTTGGAGCTTCTGCTTTTACTGTCTTCAGATGCTGCCTGAAACCACTGTAAGAAGCTCTAACCTACTGGAGGATAAGGGGTGAGCCCAAGAGCATCAAGGCTCCCATCAACAGCCAGTCCTGTGAGTGAGGCCATCTTGGACCTGCCAGCTCAGTAAACCCTTTTGCTGAACACAGCCCAAGGAAGGAACCCTTGCAAAATGAAATCATGTGGTCAGTTTGCGGGGTGGTTATTACACAGCAGTAGATGATTGAAAAGGCCCAGTGTCTTTCTGGGGACTGAAACACCCACCTCCTGTTCATGTTGATACACGGTGAGCAGCATATGGATGTGGGAGTGGTGTTGGTTGCAGGTGAGGTAGAGAAGCAGTGAACAGAGCACGAAGACCTGATGTTCCAGGGTCGGGAGTTTAGACTTGATCCTAACAGCGGCCATAGGTGGATTTAGGCAAGAGAGTAACGTGGTCAGATTTTCATTTTAGAAAGTTACTCTGACATCCATGTGGAGAATGAACTTGAAGGTCACAAGGCTGCTGGAGCCAGGAAGACCATTTGGGAGGTGATTGTAGTAATCTACTTAAGAGTTCATTATGAGCTGGGGAATGGGGAGGTGTTAGAGAAGAGAAAATGGATTTGAAGAGCTGAGGGATGTTAAAAAGGCAAAACTGGGCCAGGGATGGTGGCTCACGCCTGTAATCCCAGCACTTTGGGAGGCCAAGGTGGGCAGATCATGAGGTCAAGAGATTGAGATCATCTGGGCCAATATGGTGAAATCCCCTCTCTACTAAAAATACAAAAATTATCTGGATGTAGTGGCACACACCTATAATCCCAGCTACTTGGGAAGCTGAGGCAGGAGAATCGTTTGAACCCAGGCAGCGGAGGTTGCAGTGAGCTGAGATTGCACCACCGCACACCAGCCTGGTGACAGAGCAAGACTCCGTCTAAAAAAAAAAAAAAAAAAACAAAAAAAAAAAAACGGAAAATTGTTGGGACTTGTAATTAATTGGGTGAGGAAACTGAGTGGCAAATGGTCTCAGCTCTACACATGGAGAGCCCTGGGGACATAGGGAGAGCACATTTGGAAGGAAAGATGATGATTTTCGTTCTTAAAATTTTGTGGAGGAGGCATTCAGACAGAGAATTCTGTTGGGCAGTTTTATGTAGAGAACTACATCTAAAGAGGTCAGAAGTGAACTTCAATAAAATTGAGGTGACCAATGATCATCAGTTTTAAAGAGGACATATTTTCTTTTTCTGTTAAAGGGAACACACCTATGAGTCAGAAAGCCAGACTTTTATTTTTTCTCGCCAAAGGTTATTGTACAACCTACAGAAGAGAGTGGAAACACTGGTCTTTAAGATGAATTGTAAAGCTCTAAAGAGAATAAGAAAAATTGTGTTTCATGATTTATGATGGATAACATTTTAGAGTTGATTTCATAAGAATTCGTTAAGCCAATAGACAACCATAGCATTTTAACTGTAGTGTTTAAGTATCTTTAGCTCTGATTTTTTAATTAGCAGAAGCAAATAAAGAGAGCTTCGTTTTAACCATGAGAAATCTCTCTTCTGTATTTCATGTGACTAAATTTGTCCAGATGCTGAAGTTCAAATAATCACAGTGATTGCCAATATCATGGTTAATTTCCTGAGAAGTAAGTTCATGCTTTGCCACAGTTTGCTCCCCTGTAAGATCAGACAGAAAAATAAGAATAAAACCGGCTAATAGCTATTGATTGCCTCTGGAACAGCTATCAATATAAAGAGCCAGACAAAACACATAATAAAGAATTGTGTTAGTGCCAGAGAGACTTTAGAGATCATTTGCCCATCTCTTTACCTTCTCCCACTTCTTTCTGTCCCTCCACCCCACCAGCTCTGATACAGACACACAGGATATTAGTAAAGGATAGTATTTGTTGAGAGCCTTTTGCATGTCAGGCACTGCTTCTAAACGTTGTATAATACCAGCTCATTCAATCTTCAAATCAATGCTATACAGTAGGTACTCTTCTTCTTTTTTTTTTTTTTTAATTTTACAGCTGAGGGACTGAGGTATGGAGAGGTTAGGTAACTTGTTCAAGGACACCAAGCCAGTCAGGCTGCCACTGGACCTAAGACAAGGTAACCTGGCTCTGAGACCAACCCCACAGAGAAGTATGTGGATGCTGACAACACTGTAGGAAGTTACAAGGAGCAAAAGAATAGCAGCCTCAGCCCTGAATTCCACTGTAAGCTTCCCTCTAATCTTCCCTGCCTCACTCTCAATCAAATAAAGAGCTGATCAGGAAGCAACTATGCACGGTCTTCCCCTCCACACCTCCAGCCCCAGCTCCCTTCCCCAGACTCAGTGCCAGCCTGTGCCAGCCCCCAAGATGGCAGTGTGGAGCCATGCACTAGATCTGCCGTGCACCCAGCTGTCGGCTGTGGGTTCTTTGTATCTGTCAGAGTCCTGGCAGGAAATGGTTTCATTCTCAAAGGGTTAACTAGGAAGAATTTAGTGAAGGGTCAGTTTACAAGGTTCAGGAACTAACTGAAAATGGTGAAGCACCCAGGGACTGGCACTGGAGCTTCCCCACAGGAGCTGAGGCCAGAGAAGTATACATCCATTGTTGTTTTAAAGAGTGGTTAACTATCTATTTGCTCTTACTTTCAACATTTCTGCTGGGGCCTTGCATTGAGCAAACTCAACTGTAATCTAGAGAGCAGGGGCTCCTGAGTGGCACATTCAGTGGGAGTCAGCTTCCTAGGGAATCATTTATTTATTTATTATTTATTTATCAGACAGAGTCTCACTCTGTAGCTGAGGCTGGAGTGCAGTGGTGCGATCTTGGCTCACTGCAACCTCTGCCTCCCGGGTCTCTGTTCAAGCAATTCTCCTGCCTCAGCCTCCTGAGTAGTTGGGATTACAGGCACGTGCCACCATGCCCAGCTAATTTTTGTATTTTTAATAGAGACGGGGTTTCACCATGTTGGCCAAGCTGGTCTTGAACTCCTGACCTTGTGATCTGACTGCCTCGGACTCCCAAATTGCTGGGATTACAGGCGTGAGCCACTGAGCCCTGCCTTCCTAGGGAATCTTGTAGGAAGGACAAAGGTAGAGAATCTGTCTGATGGCGGAAGCAAATGTATGCCCATCACATGCACTTTCCTCCAACAGAGCAACTCGGATGCTATGAAACAATGCTAAGTGAGTCTCAGTGTCTGTTGCAGTAATATTGTACATACTGTAGGTCTTAATCATAGGAAATTACATGCCCATTGCCCTGTGCATGCACCGGAGCGCACTTATGGGGGGCCCGTAGTCCTCCTTTCAGACATCTTTTGTTTCTCTGCCCAAACAAGTGGCCTTCCCATAGAAGACTGCCCAGAGAACCCTATGGCAACCCTACCCTCTTATTCCACTTTATTTTTCTTCAAAGTGTTTATTACTCCCTGTTGTTATGTTAGACTCTATATTTCTGTATTTGCTGTCCTCCAACTTGAAAAGAACCTCTGAGAGGGGAGGGACTTTCCTGGTCACATTCACTTGTCCCAGCACCTACGATGGTGCCTGACATATCTCAGGGGCTCCTTAAATATTTATTGCTTGACAATGGGCATCATGGCTCAGCCTCCTCTGGGGTTAGGAGGCTGGAGGAAAGAAACTTTAGCATGAGTGCAGTGAGAGTAAAAGAATTCAGCAGCCCTCCAGAGTTAGTCCTACCTCAAGACCAGGAGCCTTTTGTGCCCTTCAGCCAAGGGTGTGAGGTGGAAGGGGGCCTTCTGTTTCAGTAAGGTCAGTTCTCTGGGGAAAAGGGCAACTGTGCGCTTCCAACTCAAAGCAATTGGAGGATGAATGTTTAGGCAGGGTGTCAGCAACATCCACAAGCCACCCATGTGTACATTGCTCAGATCCACCTGCTTCTTAAAGTTCATTCCATCCAGGTAGAGCTGCTCCATGTTTCTAACTGGTCACCGGTCCTGGGGGAATGTACAAGAGAAGGGTCAATGGGAAAGGACAAACCATAGCCCCTGCTATTGTAGTTGGACCCCATGCAGAGACTGATACTTGTCACCTCTCATCCTCTGGCTAGCACTTTTGCTGGTCTAGGTTGTTTGCCTGGTGGGTTGATCCTGCTCCTCTTGCCTAATGGGGTCTGAGCCCCTGCTTACTATGCCTTTATGAGGCAGTGGTTGATAACACTTAAATAATTATATCTAAACATGCAAGTACCAAGAGACAGCATGAATCATCTGAGTACCAAATACATTGCTCCTTCCTATTATTATCTGGCAACATCCTTTCTTCCTAATGACGATTACAGGCAATCACCTCTTTCCAGAATGCTAACTCTGCTTGCCAGTTACAAACGCATGGACTGTCTAGGAAGCAGCCATAGCTTTGTGTTTAGTGAAACTCTTACTGTATCACTTGGTGGAAATGCCTCCCCCACTCCCCACACTGCCACTCACAGAGTCCAAGACTTCAGCTCACAGAGCCTAAAGCTGTAGACACAAACACAGATTCCCCAAGTGTGTCACTGAGAGTGCTAGCGAGCGGGGCGCTCCTATGTCCACTCCTTGGTTACTAGACATGTTGGGGACATAAAACCATATAATGAATATTAAGTTGTATATCACATCATGAAGGACCCCATCCTTACAGGGTATCATATCCGAGATCGACATCTCTGCTATCCACAAAGATAGGAAAGACTCAGAAGTGGAGTGACATCAGGAAAATGGCAGAGTAGACAGCTCCAAACTCCTGTCCCTCTACAGAAACATGGAGAAAAAGCAGCAGAAACTTTGCCAGAACTCTGGAAAAAGTAAAAGACTTATATCAATCAGGAAAGCACTGAAATGAGGAAAGGGCAACTTCAAAGTGACAGAAAAGTGCTGTGGCATTTTCACTTGCCCTTGCCCCACGCCTTCATCAGCTCGATGGTGATCTTGAAGAAAGTAGTCCACTTTCCCAATTTAGGACCCAGGTCCCAGGTTCCAGAGGGAGCAAGGCAGACCTTATTCACAAATGACTTTGTTTGTCTATTCTAACCGGTCAGAAACTATCTGAGAGACTAAAATGAGGCATTTGTCTGTTTTGCCCAAGTCTGAATCCACTCAAGGTAGAAAAGTGGCAGGCATTGCTTGAAAACATTCTGAGATGACCAAAAAACCCACAGCTCCCTGGGACAAAAAGTTGTGGTTCAGACATACAATATATTACATAAAGCCTGGGAGGAAAATCTGGGAGAGTTTCTTTGGGAAATCAGGACATTCAAAAAATACTTGTGTTTATTGGGGATTTCAAATGTCATGCACATACCCAGGGCAGGTCACGCATTCAGGAAAGATCTGAGAAGACCCTAAGCTTTTTCCTTTGGAAGATCTCTAGGGTTATCAAGAAGTGAAGGCTAAGACAGAGTTGTTAATATCCTGGTTAGGTGTTGAAGGAATGCCCCAGCACAAAGCCAATCTGCAAAGATTGAAAGAGATGCTTAAAAAAAAAATTTTTTTCAACCACGGATGAATAGATAAAGAAAATGTGGCATATACGTACAATGGAACATCATTCAGCCTTTTTAAAAAAGGAAATCCTGGCCTGGCGCAGTGGCTCACGCCTGTAATCCCAGCACTTTGGGAGGCCGAGGCCGGCGGATCACAAGGTCAGGAGATGGAGACCATCCTGGCTACGGTGAAACCCCATCTCTACTAAAAATACAAAAAAAAAAAAAAAAATTAGCCAGGCATGGTGGCTGGCACCTGTAGTCGCAGCTACTTGGGAGGCTGAGGCAGGAGAATGGCGTGAACCCAGAAGGCAGAGCTTGCAGTGAGCCTAGATCACGCCACTGCACTCCAGCCTGGGCAACAGAGCGAGACTCGGTCTCAAAAAAAATTAAAATAAAACAAAATAAAAAGGAAATCCTTCCATTTGCAGCAAATATACTAAGTTAAAGAAGCCGGACACAGTAGGACAAATACTACACGATCTCACTTACATAAGGAATCTAAAATATTCAAACTGAGAAGCAGAGAGTAGAATGGTGGTTGCCAAGGGCTAGGAGGAGGAGGAAACAAGCAGGCATTGCTCATTGGGTGCAAAGCTTCAGCTATGCCAGAGGGATAAGTCCTAGAGACCTCCTGTACAGCATAGTGACTATAGTTAACAACACTGTATTACATACTTAAAGATTTACTGGAAATAGATCTTATGTTAAGTGTCCTTATCACAAAACATAAGAATTAGAAATGAAGAGAGAGGGAGCAAACTTTTTGAAGTGATGAATATGTTTATGGCATTCATTGTAGTGACGTTTTTATGGGTATATACTTATTTCAAACTCATCAAGTTGTATACCTTAAATATGTATATCGATAAAATGGTTTTTAAAAATACATGAAGCAAATGCACATTTCTCCAAAGAAAATATACAAATGGCCGATAAGTACATGAAAAGATGCTCAACATCATTAGTCATGAGAGAAATGCAAATCAAACCCAGAATGAGATGCCACTTACTGGTAATGAAAAAGATAATAGCAAGTGTTAATGAGGCTGTGGAGAAATCGGAACCCTTATACACTGCTGAGGAGGAAGTAAAATAGTGCAGGCACTTTGGAAAACAGTTTGGCAGTCCTGGAATGGTGAAACATCGAGTTAACCCTATGATCCTGCAAATCTACTCCTAGGTATACACTCAAGAGAAATGATAACATGCGCTCACAGAAAAGCTTGTATATGAGTGGGCATAGCAGCACTATCCATAATAACCAAAAAGCTGGAAATAATCCAAATATCCATAAAATGTGGTATATCCACACGATGAAATATTACTCAAAAATACAAACAAATGAAGTGCCAATACATGCTACAACATGGATGAAACTGAAAAAAAGTATGTTGAATGAAAGACGCCACGTATAAAGCACCGCAGGTTGTGCGATTTCATTAATATGAAATGTCCAGAATAGGCAAATCTACAGAGACAGAAAGATTACTGAACAGAAAGATTACAGACAAAAATAACAGATTAGTGGTTGTTTAGGGTGGGGGGTTGCCGGTGAAGTTGGGAAGGAATTTGGTGGGGGCCAGGAAGCTAAGGGTACAGATTTTCTTTTTCAAGTAACGAGAATACTTTAAAATTAATTGTGGGTGGGTGCAGTGGCTCACGCCTGTAATCTCAGCACTTTGGGAGGCCAAGGCGGGCAGATCACTTGAGGCCAGGAATTCAAGACCAGCATGGCCGACATGGCAAAACCCCGTCTTTACTAAAAACACTAAAATTAGCTGGGTGTGGCGGCACATGACTGTAGTCCCAGTACTAGGGAGGCTGAGATGAAAGGATCGCTTAAGCCCAAGAGTTCAAGGCTGCAGTGAGCTATGATTGCACCACTACACTCCAGCTGGGATGACAGAATGAGACCCTGCCTCTAAATAAAATAAATACATAAATAAATAAGAGAAGTCCAGCAGCATATTAAAAGGATAATACACATGACTAAAGTGGAGTTTATCCCAGGAGTGCAGTGTCAGTTAAACATTTAAAAATTATTTAATGGGGCCGGGCGTGGTGCATTTTTAGTAGAGACAGGGTTTCACCGTGTTAGCCAGGATGGTCTTCATCTCCTGACCTCGTGATCCGCCCGCCTTGGCCTCCCAAAGTGCTGGGATTACAGGCGTGAGCCATGCGCCCGGCCTTGTGAGTCCTTTTGCCAGCATTTTCTAAACTGTATTCCATGGAATGGAAGTGTCTCTGCGTATGAGAATAGATGGTTAGCAAAAAAGTAAGGACTTATGGGGTGGGGGAGTATGAGGAATCAGTGATCAAATGAGCATGAAGAAAACTGAAAATTAGGCCACATCCTCTCTTAAACCCTCTTATCCTCTTTAAAATCCCCTTTATTTATGTACGTATTGAATCTTTCACACAATGCTGCAGTAGAGAGTCCTGTTTCACTGCTACGGTGAAATCTGTGAACATGTTTCCCAAGTTTTCCATCCTAGAATTAGCTTTTGTTTTTATGTTTTGTTTTGGAACACCCATTACCTTCTGGGCCACTAGTACTGGTTTTAATTGAGAAACAGTTTCATGTGGGCGCAGGCTGGCTGTCCAGGAATATGTGTAGGCGCAGGCTGGCTGTTCAGGAATGTGTGTGGGCGCAGGCTAGCAGCTCAGCCGGCTTTTGGGGTTTCTGCTGGAACTTGTGGGCAGAGGCTGAACAACCCAGTAGTCACCACATCTTCCAAGAGGGAGAACGTTGCCAAGAATATTGCTTAGTCATAATTGTTGATATGTCAAGCTGAAGTCTTTGTGGTATGAAACAACTGAGTAGTTGATTATAATTATACTCATGGCAAATACTTTTGCTGGAACATTTTCCCTCTCCAATACGCTGTATGAAGAGCCCGTCTTTTTTCCTCTTCACTTAAATGTTGTTAACCTCAATGCCCATGTAGCAACTATGGTGTTTTGCTTATAAGATTTCAAAGTCCATTCAATTTTAATCAAGGCCAATAATGAAATTTCATTACAGCTTGTGGGCATTTTCACTGAATTCAGTAGCCAATGCTGGCAAAAAAAAATCCTAACTAGTAGTACCTTCAGATTACTTAAAAGTAAAGCATTTTTATCTTGTTGAAACTATTGACCAGATATTAATGGAGGGCATTAAATTTTTATTTTCACAGTGAACAGTGTTTCAGTACTTAATACACCTTGTTCCAGAAATATTAGAGCCTGGAATTTGTGACAATAATGAGCCTTGTTTTATTGAAATAATAGAGAAAAATGGATTGCAGAAAGAAACATGGTAAACAATAAGTCGGACAACTGCTGTGATAAAATCATTCATTTTGGGGCAATATGTACCGCGTCTGGAATTATGAAACAGTTGGATATTGCGAGATTGAAACCAGAGTTGTTGTGCAGAGCTTGGCACAACACCAAGGACTGCTGACTCCCAAGCCGAAAATGAAGGATGAAAGTTGCTGTGTGCAGTGTCACGGTGACGGGAGAAGTTCTGTTCTTTTTTTAAAAAAAAAATTTTAAATTTCTTGAGACAGAGTCTTGCTCTGTCACCCAGGCTGGAGTGTAGAGGGACAATTGCAGCTCACTGCAGCCTCGAGCCCCTGGGCTCAAGCAATCCTCTCACCTCAGCCTCCCCAAGTAGCTGGGACCACAGGCATGCACCAGCAGGCCCGGATAATTTTTTAATTTTTGTAGAGGTGGGGTTTCACCATGTTGCCCAGGCTGGTCTCGAACTCCTGGGCTCAAGCCATCTTCCCGCCTTGGCCTCCCAACGTGCTGGCATTACAGGCGTGAACGGCGGTGCTGGCAGAAGCTCCTTTCTTGGATTGCGTGCCTGGCTTCGCTCTGCTGAGGGTGACCTGGCTGCGGGGTCCCCTGAGATGCCAGGAGGGAAAAGTGTTTTCAGCCCCTCCCTCCTCCATTTGATGACAGCATGCCGGCTTCTGATCTGCTCTGCCTTTAGCCCCTCCTTACCCCAAAATAGTCACCAACCTTTGTAAGAGCTGTCCACCTATCAACCTGATAGGCTTTAAACCAACCAACTAAACAAACGACGCTTTATCACGGGACTGAGGAAACAGGGCTGATGACCCCACGCACCGCAGCATCTCAGCTGAGTGATCTAGTGAGAAGGAAGACAGGGCTGTGTCTTTCATTCCCACTGACCTGCAACTTCCCATCTGGGATTTTGCCCCCAAATTAGTCCAAAACGTATGCTCAGATTGAACCAAATCACTGCACCGTTTTCGGGGTTGGGATCATGTTAAACTGTTCACACTGTGTTGTAGAAGAACGTTTAACAACGTAGAAAGCTATGGAATGAGACCATGCCATGGGTTTGCTCAGAGCCCCAGCAGCCTCAGGGCAGATGTGGACGGGAGGGCTCCCAGCGACACAGACGCGCAGCCATTGCATCAGCGCTGGGGACCCAGGAGCAAAAATCGACTCTACAGTGCTCCCTTTGTCCAGCACTCAGCGGCGTGGAGGTTTTGTGCAGATGGTCACGTGGGACCCTGGAGAGGGGAAGGAGGATAGCGGGGCCCTGAGTGATCACCACTTGGCACGACAAGGGCCTGAGCCTCCTGTGTAGACGCCTTGCATGTACGGCAGTGGAGTTGGAGCCATGTGGATGGGCCTCGAGGGCAGTCTGATGGATTGGGGTCTCCGAGCAACAGCAAGAGGCTGCGGGTGTGGTCCAGGGAGGAGGGGATGGGAATGTCCTGACCGTCCAGGGACTCAGCCAGCAGGGTGGAGAGGAGGCAGGAGTGTTGAGGTCTGGGAGCCAGGGCGGAACCCGCCACCACCCTCTCTGACGCCCCCTTCACAGCAGGCCTGTAAGCCTCAGGGAGAGGGTGCGTCTGCTGTGGTGGAGGCTGGTTGGGGCAGGGACCACACCCTCCTGCTGCGTCTGACCCCTCAAGTGCCCACTGAGATCCAGAGCCCCAGCTCGGGTGACCCTGGAAGGGCACAGCCTCCATTTCCCTGGCCTTTGCAAAGCCAGACTTTGCCACCTGACTTGCAGGTTGAGAGGCCACGTGTCTCCTTGGTAATTCGGGAGCCCCTGCCATCCATGGTTTTGGGCAGATGGTGTCCCGGTCATGCCTGGCACCTGGGTGTACATAGGCCCCATGACCCTCTGGCCAAAGTGCCCTCTGCACCATGCCATGTGTTTCTTATGGGGCTGCAACTTCTTGGGGATTATTTATTTTATTTTTTGAGATTGGATCTTTGTCTGTTGCCTGAGCTGGGACTAGAGTGCAGAGGTGCGATCATAGCTCACTGCAGTCTCAACCTCCTTCAAGTGATCCTCTCCCCTCAGCCTCTTGAGTAGCTGGAACCATCAGTGCCTGCCGCCATACCCAGCTAATTTAAAAAAAATTTTTTTTTTTTGTGGAGATGGGGTTTTGCTATGCCGCCCAGGCTGGTGTCGAACTCCTGGACTCAAGCGATCCGCCTGTCTTGGCCTCCCAGAAGGTTGGGATTGCAGGTGTGAGCCACTGTGCCTGGCCAGTATTTTGAATATGATGAAAAATGTCTGAGGCTGGCCAAGTTTTCAGTGAAGAGAGAGTGGAGTAGGTTTGCTGGGGCAGACATGAGGAGAACTCAAGTTGTTGGTGACTGTACCCCAGTAAGAATTGTTGATATCTATGGAGTTAAATGGGCAAGTTACAAAACCATGTAGTATGTACTGGCTTTTATAAAAGAACTGTTTTTTTCTATAGCAACTTCTGCCACTGGAGGTTTATGGTCTAAAACACATATGTACCCAAAGGCAGTAGCACACAGGTATGCATGCACACGCATGTACACACATGCACACAGGAGTGTGTCAGCTCCAGGAGGGCAGTGTTCGGTCTTGCTTGTTCCCTTGGTGTTCTCAGGACATAGACACAGGCCTTGCCTGTCATGCGTGGGCCTCGGGAGTGCCAATTGCAGGTGCACCAGTGAGGGAGGGGGAGGGATGGCGAGAGGGGTGAGTGCCAGCCAGCGGGAGCGAGGTCCTCACGCCTGAGACACTTGCTCAGGAGGGCCGGCCACAGGAGGAGCCTCTGGAGGGAAGGACCCTCTGCCCCCACAGCCCAGCTGGGCTTCCAGGCTGCTCCTCTGCCTGGCTCCTCATGGTTCCCTAAGGAATCCTACCTACTTTGTGCTAACCCAGGAAAAAACGGAAGTGCTAATACAGCAATAGTGGTGTCTAATGCCAAGGCCTGAAATTGGTTGCTCATAATACTGCTTGCTTTTAACATAAAAACGAAATGATGTATAAAAATAAAGCTTTAGGGAGACATAAAAAGTTAATAGAAAAGATAAAGTTGACAACTGCAGTCACAATGAAATGAGAAAAATTAATCCAATGAGAAATAACAATTGTTAACAGAAGAAAGAATAGGATTAATCAAAGGAAACTTTTTACAGCCAAGGAGAGAATGTAAACAATCTATTATGGTTTTCAGACTTAATTTTGTGTGACTACCTATTAAGTTTTACAGATTGTATTCCTTTATAAGATATTTTGTAGATCTGAGATTCAAACATCAGATTAAAACAGATTAAATCCAATTATGCCTTTCTATTAAAAAAACTAAGTCTTATAAAAGTTAACTATTTTTTATCACATACGAGAAATCTGCAAGATTAAAATGCTATTAGAGAACAATGGCTTGTCCAGGTGCGGTGGCTCATGCCTATAATCCCAGCACTTTGGGAGGCCGAGGTGGGAGGATCACTTGAGACCAGGAGTTCCAGACCAGCCTGGGCAACATGGTGAAACCCAGTCTGTGCAAAAAAAGCAAAAACAAAAATTAGCCAGGCGTGGTGGCATGCGCCTGTATTCCCAGCTACTCAAGAGGCTGAGGTGGGAGGATCATTTGATCCTGGGAGATGGAGGCTGCAGTGAGCTGTGATTGAGCCACTGCCCTCCAGCCTGGGTGACAGAGCGAGACCCTGTCTCCAAAAAACACAAACAAACAAAAAAGACAACGGTTCCTTACTTTTTTGACCAAAAAGTACACTTATATACAAGGGATGGAAATTACCATTTCTTCAGGTAGTTAAATTAATTTGTGAATTAATATTTTGAAAACTCTTAGTTCTTAAAAGACCTCACATTTTCAAGAATAAGTAGGTGACATTGTTTGGAGAATGGAGAGTAAGCAGATGATTCTGAAAGAGAAAGAGGCCATTTTGGCTCCAAAATACATGAGGTCAGGGTTTTCTTCAAAACCTATACTATTTTGTGATTATGTTCCTGTTTATTTTTCTTATTATATCATAATTTTAATGCTATACATTTAAAAGCCTGTTAAAGGACAATTCTGCATCTTACCCTTGCAAAATGTATGAAATGTCTCATTTGCAACTTGAGGCTGGACAGTGGTACCTACATGAACTGGTCGTTTTACTGAAGCTCAGAAGCAACTCAGGGTCAGCTGGGGGTGGCCCCTTCTGCTGCCAGGTCATCTCCATCAAAGATGAAAATGCCCTCTACATCACCCGAATCAAAGGGAGCAGGTATCAAGCACGCACGAATGCAGGTCTTCCCTTCCAGAACTGTGACGTCGCACATCATCTCCAGAGCCTTGGATAATCGCAAGGTTTCCAAACCAATAGGGCCTGATTTTCACACCTCAGGTTCTTACCTGCCAGCATATTATTACTGCTCAGAAAGCACTTTAAAAGCAAATGCATAAATGATGTGGACAGACATGGAAGGTGTCTTTAAGTCCTCTGGTGGACTGAGACACTGAGATGAAGTCAGGAGAGGAGAGAATGTGAAGGTCAGGCCAAGACCCAGGCTGGAGATTGGACAAGGGAAGCCTCACATCACAGTGCAGACAGCAGGTGCAGATGTGACAGGTGCGGATGTGACGGGCCCTGAGGGAACCCAGGCTGGGCCCCCAGTGAGGGGAGCCCTGGGGAAGCCCTACCGAGCTCCATTGCTGGCTGGCTGCTGGGAGGAGTGTGGCCCTGCTCAGCAGGGGCTGTGGGCTCAGTGGCCTCCTTGCAGCCAGCAGCATGTGCTCTCTGTAGGGAGGTCTGCATGGTGCACCTCCACATCTTAACATTGACTTTGGGAGGAAATGGCAGCTTGCTGTGTCCACTCAGTAGTATGTGTGGGGGAGGCACCGCCAGAGCCACTGCCCCTGCTCCAGGTCTCAGCCCATTGTGATGCCTACGCCATGTGGTGCCACAGAGACCATTTTCCATGAAGACTCTGTAATCAGTAATGTGTCAGGCCTGGCGAAGCACAGCCCAGATTCCGCCGCTTCAGTCACTCAACTCTGTGCTCATTTTCCACCCACAGTCCCCAGACACGGAGCAGAGTGTGGTGGGAACCAGAGAATGTCGAAGGCAGTGCTCCAGCTTTTCATTCTGCTTGAGGCTCTGAGTTTCTGGGCCATGTTAAAATTTGAATTTGAAATAGTTATAAGCTTTCAAAAGTATTCTCAAAATAGTACAAGTAATTACTCTTTACTCAGATTTCCCAAAGGTTACCATCATACCACACTTGATTTATGATTCCTGCGTGTGAATGTGTGTATTCAGATAGACAGGAGCATGGATGGATGGGTAGGTAGGTGGGAAGTAGATGTGTGGAGAGATGGGTAGTTGGGTAGGTGGATTGTTAAAGAGATAGGTGGATGGGTAAGTAGATGAGTAGATAGGCAGGTAGATGGGTAGGCAGATGGTTAGATGGATAGGTGGGTAAGTAAATGGATGAATAGATGTGTAGAGAGACAGATCAATGGGTAAGTAGATTGTTAAGAGATGCATAGATGGGTGGGTAAATGCATAGATCGGTAGGTAGATATGCAGATACATGGGTAGGCAGATGGGTAGGTAGGTGAGTAGATGGGTAGGTAGATGAGTATATGTATAAGTAGATGAGGAGATGGGTAGGTAGATGAGATGGATAGGTGGATGGCAGATGGGTAGGTAGATGAGGAGATGGGTAGGTAGATGAGGAGATGGGTAGGTAGATGAGTAGATGGGTAGGTAGATGGGGATATGGGTAGGTAGATAGGTAGATATGCAGATATATGGGTAGGCAGAGTAGATGGATAAGTAGATGAGGAGATGGATAGGTAGATGGGCAGATGGGTAGGTAGATAAGTATATGTATAAGTAGATGAATAGATGGGTAGGTAATGAGGAGATGGATAGGTAGATGGCAGATGGGTAGGTAGATGAGTGTATGTGTAAGTGGATAAATAGGTGGGTAGGTAGATGAGTAGGTGGGTAGGTAGATGGACAAGTGGGTAAGTAGATGGGTAGATGGGTAGGTAGATGGTAGAGGGCTAGGTAGATGGGTAGACAGTGTATTAGTCTATTTTGGGACTTCTATAAAGAAATACCTGACACTGGGTAATTTATAAATGAAAGAGGTTTAATTGGCTCACAGTTCTGCAGGCTGTACAGGAAGCATGATTCTGGCATCTGCTCAGCTTCTGGGGAGGGCTCAGGAAACTTACACGCATGACAGAAGGTGAAGGGGAGCATGGAGTCTCACGTGGTGTAGCAGGAGCACCATGAAAGTGGGGAGAGGTGCTGCACACTTTTAGACAAGCAGATCTCGTGAGAACTCTATCAAGAGAACAGCACTAGGGGGACAGTGCTAAACCATTCATGAGAAACTGCCCCCAGGATCTAATCACCTCCCACCAGGCCCCACCTTCAGCATTTGGGATTACATTTCAACATGAGATTTGGGTGGGGACACAGATCCAAACCATATCAGCTGGGTAGGTATGCAGAAATATGGGTAGGCAGATGGGTAGGTAGATGGTAGATGGGTAGATAGATGAGAAGATGGGTAGGTTGATGGGTGGACGAATAGGTAGATGGCAGATAAGTAGGTAGATGGAGACGGGTAGGTAGATGGTAGATGGGTAGGTAGATGGGCAGGTGGGTCAGTAGTTGAATATATGTTTTCATCACTGGAGACTTCCTAAGGTGCTTGTTGTATTGAAAATTTCTTGATTACTAGAGTTGCAGTTCACCTACATCCATATTAAAGTATCCATATTATGAATATTTTAATAATAATTAATCCCATTAATTGACTTCATTTATGCTTTTTTACACTTACAAAACTGTAATATCTTTTTTTCACATTGAATTTGCCAGCGCTGAAGGCTCTGTCTTTTGTGGAGCTATGTGCCTGTTTTATTTCCGTGTGTTTTAGAATCGACATGCAGTCGGGTCCTGCCTTCTCTTCCGAGGGCTGAAGCTTCACGACTGCACTCTCTTTCTCATGAAGAAGGGCTTTGTCAGGGTATACGCCAACGTCTAACCACTGAGAAATTATGGACTTAATAGGGAAACATTTATTACAAATGAAACGGCCATGAAATCATGAGACATCCGTTCAGTTTGAGGGTTCCCACTGGCCAGCACCTGCGCTGCAGACTGGACGTCACCATCCAGGGAGAAGAGCCGGGCAGAGAGGGTTCCACGATTTTATGAGCCAGGAGACATCAGGGGGCCTGTGGGGCTCAGTCTGAGGGGACTTTCTGATGGAGAGGAGGGGTGAGGTTTCACATACTGGGGAGCCTAAAGGCCTGGCACACCACACAAGTTAGAATTGGCAAGAAGGTGGATTTCAGAGCCACGCGAGGATAATTCTCTTGGGAGCAGGACTCTTTGGTGACACGAAGCTTCCTGGGAGAGAAGCTAGCCACCGCCTGTGGCTGCTGGGGAGGAAGCATCCTGCAGGCAGTGAGAGATGCTCTTTTATTGTTCAAGGTCTGAATTTGATGGCTGCCTCTGTATTGGTCCAGTTGGGAAACAGAAACCACCCTGGTATTTCAAATGAATGTGAGGTTGAACTTGGGCATTGTTTGCATAGACACTGGAGGATGGGGAGGGCACTGGGCATGTTAGTTCTCTATTGCTGGGTAACTGGTGACCCTCACTCAGCCAACAGCAACTCATTCATCACCCATGGCTCTGTGGGCCAGGGTCAGGGGCTGCACTGGGTCCCCTGCTAAGGGTCTCACAAGGATGAAATCGAGGCGTTGACTGGGCTGGGCTTTATCTGGGGGCTCTGAGAAGGGAACCTGCTTCCAGGGCCATCCAGGGAGTGTGCAGAGTCCAGTCCTTGTGGTGCAGGACAGGGGTCCCCCTTCCTCGCCACTCTCAGCCTCTCAGCCCCGTGAGGCCGTCTGCACTCCCCATCATGTCCCCTTCCCCACCCGACGTCTTCAAATCATCAGGAGTGGCTTGAGACCTTCTATCGCTTCAAACCCTCTGCAGTCCCTTTCTGCAGACTCTCTTCCGTGTCTGCTTGGAGAAGCTTCCCTGCATTCCAGGGTTCATGTCATTGCCCTCTGCCTGCTGGATTGTCCCAGATACTCCCCCTGTTTTAAGGTCAGTAACCTTATTTGCATCTGCAAAGCCCATTTTGCCGTGGGACAGCGTTTGCTCACAGGTTGTGGGGACTGGAGTGTGGGCGTTTTGGGGGGCATTTATCCCAGGGCAATGGGCAGCCCTGATATCAGAACCGGAGGGAGGCAGCAGCTGCCCTGAGGCCCAGGAGTGAAGAGGGGGATTGGGCTCCCAGCGTGGCAGAGCTCAGAGGAGAGCACTCCCCGGTAGGCACGCAAGCCCAGAGGGCAGGGGAGTGTGACTCGGAGGTCTTGAGCCCCAAGGCCAGGCTCCAGCGGTGACATGAGACCTGGCAGAAGCTGGAGCCGGTCGGGTGCTGGAATGGAGGGTGGCTTTCCTCTCTCCCACCTTCCAGGTCTCTGCCAGTGCTGCTGTTTGGCAGAATGTTCTGGAACTTCCCTGCTGGTGGTGATCTGGGAAAGGTTTGCAGATCTCAGTTCCAGAATCCCAGAGCAGAATATGGAAGCGGGGACTCCATGGGAATATTCAAGCCACATGCCCTTCGAGAAACCCCCAGACTGGGAGATTCTGGGACTGTAGATGGTATTTATTCTGTAGACAGCATTTTTATCACTGAGAATACTTGACAACATTCTGCACATGGTGAGTGAGGAGGGGTGGCTCAGGGTGCACCCAGGGTGTGTGTTTGGCACTGGGTCTTTGCATCCTGCAGCTGGGGCCTGACTTGGTCCTGCAGGCGGTCGGGAGTTGCTGCCAACCCAAGATCGCTTCCCAGAGGGCGGAAGGCTGTGGAGAAGTGTGGGCGAAACCCAGTTTCTCCGTTTAGACGCTGTTGTGTAAACTGTGCTTGCATATCAGGGGATATGTAGATTCCAATGAGTTTATCAAAAGCAGGACATATGTTCTGAGGTGCAGAGCAGATGGCGTTCTACTGAAATAGGCAGGGGAGTTGATGCCAAGCCATGCCCAGGTCGTACTGACAGGTGGCATGGGTGAGATGGCTCCCGGGAGCTCCGTGGAGACTGCAGGGTGGGCGAGGGACACAGGTAATGAGGGGCCTTCGAAGAGGCCGTTGCACACAGTCTCACAGTCTAGGCTTTGTCCCTACCCCACGTGGAGTGCATTTTCCAGGACGTGTGGAACAGAAAAATCCATGCGATGTTTGCCTTGAGAACAGCTTATTCTTATTTATATTTTTATTTATAGAATAGCTATTTTTCTACAAAAACATGATTTTATTTTATCATGGAATCATAATGTTATTTATAAGGTATAACTTCATGGGGAGCCGTGGATAGAGGCCTGCAGCTGGTGGTGTTCATCATATAACTGATTGATGGGAATTTGCGTAGAAAGTCCGAACATTGTTTCGAAAGTGAGCCAAGGCAAGCTGTGTAGACAAGATAGTTTTGTTGTGTTCTTGGGGGAATATCCAGCGTTCATCAATGGCCCTGGAGCACCTGGCAGAGACTGTCAGCCCTGAGTGGCCAGCAGAGACTGCGCCGCAGCCACGGGGAAAGGAGCCATTAGACTCAGCACCTTCTGTTCCCACTTGGTGATCTGCCCGGTCCTGGCAGGAAATAGGTTAACCACGGCCAGGGAAGGACCAAGGCGGCCCCGGTGGGCATCACCCCACCTGCCTGGAGGCAGTCGCCACCCGCAGCTCTGCTCCCACCCTTCTGGTACGGTTTGATGTGTCCTCTCCAAGTCTCCTGTGGAAACATGGCCTCCAATGTGGAGGTGGGCCATGGAGCAGATCCCTCATGAATAGCTTGGCACCGTCCTTGCCATGGGAGCTCATGCGCGATGTGGTGGTTTAAAGAGCCTGGTACCTGCCCCTGCTTGCTCCCGCTCTCGCCCTGTGACGCGCAGGCTCCCTTCACCTTCCACCACCAGAGGAAGCTTCCTGAGGCCTCACCAGGAGCCACTGCTGGCGTCAGGTTTCCTGCATAGTCTGCAGCACGGTGACCAGTTAAACCTCCTTTCTTTACACTTCACCCAGCCTGGGGTGTTCTTTCATAGCAATGTGAAAATGGACTGGCACAGGCCTTCTGGGCACCGCCTGACAAACCCAAGCCAAGCCCCAGCCGGAGCCTGCGGTGGGAGTGGGCCGGGCAGGTGGGGCTTGGGGCAGAGGGTGCAGGGCGGGAGTGTGTCCAGGTGGAACCAAGTTGTCCAGCGCCACCCAGGGGTTGCCGTGGCACCAGTGGGCGTCTGTGGCTTTCCGATGGTCCCTACGTAGGGACCAGGCACAACAGCTCTCAGATGCACCACGAGGCCTGATGGGATTTGCACAGGTGCGGGAACACTGCAGCCAAAATGGCTTCAGATGATCTTTTTCAGGAAAATATTGTCTCAGCAGTTTGCAGCACCCATGGACCATGGTCACCCCTGACCTGTTTTACAGACCTCACTGACTGTGAGAGGATGTGTGTGATCTGAACTAGGAAGTGTGGGTGAAATGAGCATGCACGCGTGTGTGTGCGTGCGTGTGTGGGTGTGCGTGTCTGTGCATGTGTGTGCGTGGGGGTGTGTGTAAGTGTGCACTGTGCGTGCATGTAAGTGTGCATGTGTTTGTGTGTGTGCGTGAGTGTGCATGTGTGTGCTTTGTGTGTGCGTGTGAGTGTGCCTGTGTGTGCGTGTGTGTGCATGTGAGTGTGCATGTGTGTGCGTGTGAGTGTGCCTGTGGGTGTGTGCGCGTGTGTGTGCGTGTGAGTGTGCGTGTGTGTGCGTGTGAGTGTGCTTGTGTGAGTGTGTGGCCATGGCCGTGGAGGGAAGTTCATGCCAGTGAGCTGGGCTGTCCCGAGACGCCTTTAATGTCAGGACGCACGGGGTCTGCAGCTCACCCGTTACCCACTCCACATGGGCTTTGCTGAGATAGGCAGCTAACTTCACTTTTTTTTTTTTTTTAATAATAACAACAACAACAACAACAAAAAAAAAACAGTGTCTCACAATGTACTTTTATTATGGAAAATCAAAACTCACCCACAGTACTAAGGAAGTTTAAGGCTTTCTAAGGAGATGGGAAAGGACAAACCCGCGGGACAGACAAAAAGACAAAAGGAAAATGGAAGCGTGTGTGGGAAGCAGAAGGGCAGCCCCCGGAAGGGAGCACTGAGTGCGGTGCGCCCAGACCCCCGTGCGCCCAAACCCCCATGTCCCTAAACCCCAGGGTGCACAAACCCCAGGGCCTAAACCCCAGAGCGTCTAAACCCCCGTGTCCCTGAACCCCGGACTTAGCTGTTCTTTAAGCTTCCCTATTTTAACAACTTCCAAACAATTTTAGTGGAGTTTTATATTTACAGGATGACGGAGAAGAAGGCAGAGTCCCATGGACCCCACGTCCACGTCCCCGTACTGGTGCATGTGTCGTAACTGACCAGCCCACACTGATCACTGATCCGTCATTATCGACAGGACAATATTTCATTCCGCTTCCTTAGTTTTCTCCCTCTTTCTGTGCCAGCCCCGCCTCTGGGACTACATGTGACGTTTAGTCACCCGACCCCTGGGGCTGCCCTTGGCTGGACGTTTCTCAGGCTTTCCTTGTTTCTGACGACCTTGAGGGTTTTGAAGGGTTCTGTTAGGAACTCTGCGGAACGCCCCTCTTGGGGTTTGGGTTTTCTCGTGCACCGACAGGACCATCCCTGACCCCGAGCTGGATCACGCGCCGGGCTCTCCTCGCCCAGCGGTAAATCTGTCCAGAGCTTCTTTCTATCAGTGTGGACTTGCGGATGCTTTCGTGACACCTCGGGTTACCGCCCAGCGCTGCGCTGTTTTCCTGTTCAAATGGTTCCAGCGTTGGCCTCGGGAGCGCTTTTCACGAGCCCCAGTGTCCTCGCGGCGAGCCCCGTCGTTGTGGTGTGTGTTTGTGCATCTCCTCACCTTCTGACACTACAGATACTTGCAGTGTCTCCAGCTCCGATCCGTCGGTCGCCCCATGGATCGTTCTGGCCCCGCCCTTTGCCCCTGCAGCCCCACCCCCCACCACAGTGAAAAACCCACGCCCGCACCTGCCGTCCATTCACGTCGCTGCCCAGATCCAGCGTCCACGGGTAGAGGTTTCAGAATTTCACACGGTGTTTCCATTTACTGTTTGCATGTGTGTGTGACGCGGAGGCGATGGGAAGCATTCTGTTTATCTGTGGCCTGGGGTGAGGCTCCCTGTGCAGGGCCATCTGCCCGTGGGCCTGCCCAGACCTGGGCTTACCGTCCTGGAACGGAGAAAGGAATCAGGAGCAGTGGTTTCGGGAGGCTGGGAGGGGCGAGGCCCGTGGAATGGGGCTGGGGCAGGGAAGGAGGTCACGTGCTGTCTTCATAGGCTTTGATATTTGAGGCATGTGGCTTGTTACTATTTGAGGATAAAATTTGAAAACCGTAGCACGAAGGACTTAGGTTAGACATCGGAAAGCACTTCCTGGCAGTGGTTACGGGGCAGCTTTCTGAGCTTTTCCTAAGCCACCCTGTCACTGTGACGGGGAATTCCCTCAACCTGCCCTCCAGCGACAGCCTCCACCTCATGGCCAACCCCCGAGGGCGGCTTCCGGGGCTTGCCCTGCTGTGGATGAGGCCAGCTTTGCTCCCCACTCTCTCTGGACTGCGTGGGGAGTGACTCCTGGACTGTCTGCAGCCTTCTGGACCCTGGCTCCGAGTCAGATGAGGGTTCTCATCTGGTTCTTGCAGAGTCTCCTGCTGAGCCGGGTCTTCTGTCCACACCTCGGTGGTGGAGGCCGCCCTAGGAGCCTCTTTCTCCCCCTGCACGGGAGGCCGGGTCTGCTCAGCCAGCGCCCTCACCTGCGGTCGGTGAGCTGTGCACGGGGAAGCAGAGCCTGGCAGCCACGTCGGCCTCCTGTGAGAGGGTCGAGGGCTCCAGCCCCGAATGGGACTTGAGCAGTGCTTCCGCGACGTGTCTGTGTGTGTTCATGTGTGTGTCTGTGTGGTGTGTATGTCTGTGTCTATATGTGATTGTGTGTCTACGTGTGATCATGTGTGATTGTGTCTGTGTGATGTGTGTGTCTGTGTGTGATAATGTGTAATCGTGTGTGTCTCTGTGTGTGTCTGTGTGTGTGATGTGTAATCATGTGTGTCTCTGTGTGTGTGCGATTGTGTCCGTGTGTGATCATGTGTCTGTGCGTAATGATGTGTGTGTCTTGGTGTGTGATGGTATGTTTGATTGTGCATGTGTCTGTGTGTGATTCTGTGTGTGTGATGGTGTCTGACTGCACATGTGATTGTGTCTGTGTGTGTGATGTGTGACCGTGTCTGTGGCTGCACGTGTATGTGTCTATGTGTGTATGTGTGATGGTGTGTCTGGTGTGATGGTGCGTGATTGTGTGTGCGTGATGGTGTGTGAGTGACTGCATGTGTGTGATGGTGTGTGTCTGTGTGTGATTGTGTGTGATGGGGTGGATGTGTGATTTTGTGTGATGGTGTGTGATTGTATGTCTGTGTGACTGTACGTGTGTGTGAGGTGGGCGAGCAGGGCTGCGGGGCACAGGGCAGAGGAGAAAGGTTGCATGTGGGGGTTGATCCCTGGCTGGAGGAGGCTGGAGAAGCCCTGGTGGGCAGGGATGCGGTGGCCTCTCCGGACCCCTTTGCTGCAGCATCACAGAAGGAGACGCGGTCTCTGTCCGGCTTGTGGGCACGGAGCTCCCACTCTGGATCTTCTCACTCTTCGATGCTAAGGGGGCGGCTCCCGGAGGGTGGGCTGGTTGCCAGTAGAACCGGAGCGGGTCAGCCCGGCGCACCCAACCCCACCCCACCCGAGAGGGAGACGCCCGGATGGGGTCAGTCCCCAGAGGCCTGTGGCCTAATCGGTCATGTCTGGAACCCCATAAAAACCCCAAATGAGGGTCCAGGGGCCTGCATGGCAGTGACCATGGTGGTTCCCGGAGGCCCCCCCACCTCTCCTGTGCCTGGCGTGTGCCTCTCCCAGGTGGGTGACAGTGAGGCGCCTCCGCGTCCTGGGAGCTGTTCTGCTGAATCTGGAAGCCGGGGGCCAGGGGTGCTCCATGTACCGTGGGTGTTGGAAGTGGGGGCGTCTTGTGGGCTCAATGCCTGTGGAGAGTGGGTGAGCACTCCCTGGGCCGGGTGGGAGCTGAGGACTTACTGGTGTGAGAAGAAACCTGCACAGCCGCGGTCAGGGGGCCGTGGGGAGAGCAGCACCGGGGACCCCACCTCACAAGGGGGACGGAGGCAGAGGGAGCCAGGGGAGGCAGGAGCCCTGGCTTGGGGTGTGCTTTGGGTGAGGTCCTCTCATCTCTTATGTGCCCCCTCATCCTCGCTGGCCCTAACTCCAGTTCCCAAATTGCTCTGAGGGAGGACTAAAGTTCCAGAAAGGCTGTGTGAGCCAGCCACCAGTGCCAGCACGAAGCTGCAGGGACCACAGCACCCACTGTCCTGGGAGGTGCCTGCTCCCCCACAGCCTGTCCCCCCGAGAGGAGCCAGGCTCCCCCCATCTCCCATCCCCCTAGAGGAGCCACGCTCGCCCCAACCCCCATCCTTCCTGGAAGGAGCCGTGCTCCTCCTATCCCCCGGAATCCTCCTTAAGAGAGGCCATGATCCCCGGTCCTCCTGTCCTCCCTGAAAAGGGCTGTGCTTCCCCTGTCTCCATCTTTCCTGACCACAGGTGCTCCACCTGGCCTGTGCTGGAGGCTGGGAGGGTGGGCCCAAAGGGGGAGTCTGTGTGAGGGAAGCGTGTCCCTGTGTGTGTGTGTGCATGAATATGTGCACACATGCGGCTGTGTGGGTGTGTTTCTCTGTTTCTGTGTGCATGGGTCCGTGCATGAGCACAGGTGTGCATGCGTGTGTCTGTGTGCATGGGTCCGTGTGCGAGCACAGGTGTGCATGTGTGTGTCTGTGTGCATGGGTCCGTGTGTGAGCACAGGTGTGCATGTGTGTGTGTGCATGGGTCCGTGCATGAGCACAGGTGTGCATGTGTGTGTCTGTGTGCATGGGTCCGTGTGTGAGCACAGGTGTGCATGCGTGTGTCTGTGTGCATGGGTCCATGTGTGAGCACAGGTGTGCATGCGTGTGTCTGTGTGCATGGGTCCGTGTGTGAGCACAGGTGTGCATGTGTGTGTGCACACGTGTCTGTGTGCGCATGCTGTCTCAGGGCTTGTCTGTGCGTACAAGTGTCTTTCTGTGTTTCATGGTTGTGTGTGAACACACGTGTGTGTCTGCATATATGCCTGTCTGTGTTTTCCCGTGTCTGTGTGTGCGTGTGTTTGGGGTGGGTAAGGCTCCATTGTTTAGGACGTGTGTGACCTGCCTCGCCATCTCCCCTGCCATCCTCTGGGTCATTCTTGCACAACAGTGACCTGCTGTTTGGAGCCGAATGGGCACAGTGAATAATGTGTTTCATTTATTTTCCCAAACCTGTGGTTGCAAAGCCAGCGTGAGACGCAGGTGAGGCCGTCACACCCCTCGTCCTGGCGGAATCCACGCCTCCTTGGGCCCCTGCTGCCAGGACCCCACACCTCTTTAGAGTAAATAAACCTTGGCGTAGGGGCAGTTTACGGAAACGAGAGAATTGTGTAACCATCGACCCTGTGGACAGGTTTGACTCTTGGGTTTGAAGAACCACGGTGACGTCTTCCTGATGCCGCTGCCTCCTGTCGTCAGTGAAGGGAGTGGGACTTGCCGGAGAAGGAAGCAGAGGCTCCAGCCCCGGCTGGATGAACCCTGCAGCTGGTCCTCACCGTCTCGGGAGGCAGCTCCGGCTTCTGTCCACTAGGTGGAGCGCTTGCTGTTTGCGATGAAATCGTGGAGCCTTGAAAATTCCCAGGCTGGCGAAAGGCTAAGCGGCATTGCTGGTCAGCAGGCGGGGCCCGTGCTGGTTGGAGCTGCTGGGGCTGAGATGGAATGGCGATGCCATTGGGGTATTCCCTGTGGGAATGCAGCTGCTGTCCGCAAGCCCCCGCGACCTTTCTCCAGGCAGAATGTGGAGCCCAGAGGGGGTTAGGGCCGTGTGCTGCAGGGCGGGGCCTCGCCTGGTCGCGTGGCAGCCTCGAGGTTTGTAGCAGGTGATGGGGTGAGGAGCAGCTGGGCCCCACTAGCTCTTGGCCGCATTGTCCCTCCTTTCACCCCTAGAAGTTACCCCTGCACTGTAAACCCCATGGGGCATTGAGCCTCCTGTTTTCTTCTCCTGCTTCACAAGTTTAGAGTATTTGCTTAAATGCAATGCTTAAAGCCGCCCAGACGTTTGAGAAAATAAGTTCAGTGAGAAACAGGAGGCTTCACCTCAAAGCATTTAAGGCTGCTGTGAGAAATTATCCCCATCCTTAAAAGCCTCCAGATGTTTGAAACTCCTGTTTTGTGTAAAATAACAGCAACAAATAAGTAAAAACAAAAACCTCCATACCGACTGCATTCCTTTCAAGTGTTTAACTGTTTAACTTCAAAGTCAGAAGTGCCCTAAACTAAAAAACGGCACCAACAACTACTTGAGTGGGACTCTTTTGTTTGCAGTCATCAGGAACTCAATTCAAGCTGATAAAAGCCAGAAAAAGAATGTCATTGAAGGGGCAGGGGTTGTTGATGTATGCAATTACTAACTGCAAAGGGGCATTCAGGAATGGGTGGATCTAGGGGCTTCAGTGGTCTCTATCTCTTACCTATGCCTTCCTCTGAAATGAGTCCCCCAGATTTCTCCTCCTGCCAGCTCCTGGCAGCCACGGTCATTTCTTTGCAGCCTCAAGTCTACTCTGAGATTTCCTCTTCCCAGCAGTTCAAACAGGAGCCTCTGATTGAGACGCTTGCACTGGCTGGGGCCTTGTGCCCACCTCTGAGCCCATCACTGCAGCGGGGCATTGGGTGCTCTCATCGGCCAGGCCTGGGTCACGGGACCATCTCGGAGGGCAGGGTAGGGCAGCCCACGGAGCCCAGGCTGCGTGTCTCCGGAAGAGAATCGAGGTGGGACTCGGGAGGGAAGGGTGCTGGGCAGGGAAGGTAGGGAGTGCTCAGGAGCGCTTCAGCGGAGGGACCTGGAAATGGCTCTGGCTGGCTGTGGTCAGTTTCCTGCTCCTTGCACATCCAGAGAAGGAAAGGACTTTTTTTTTTGAGATGGAGTTTCACTCTTGTTGTCCAGGTGGGAGTGCAATGGTGAGATCTCGGCTCACTGCAACCTCCGCCCCCCAGATGTGGGTGATTCTCCTGCCTCAGTCTCTGTGGTAGCTGGGATTACAGGCAGATGCCACGACGCCCAGCTAATTTTTGTATTTTTAGTAGAGACACGGTTTCACCATGTTGGTCAGGTTGGCTTCCAACTCCTGACCTCAGGTGATCTGCGGGCCTCGGCCTCCCAAAGTGCTGGGATTACAGGCGTGAGCCACTGCGTCCAGCCAGGAAAGGAATTTTTAAAGCTTTGGATTACAAGAATGGGTGATGATCTCTCTCGGCTTGCCTGGCATCATTTTGAGAGAGGGTTGTCTGTTAAACCCTTTTAAATACAAATAAGATGCATATTAACGTTTAAGGAAATCTAATGTTTTCCATGATATGACTTTGAGAGCCTTAAGCTCTTGCGTGTATATTTACCGGGGACGGACCGTGCCCTTTGTGGAAACCCAAGCCTCACTGTGATGACATCTGGAGGTGGGCCTTTGGGAGGTGATTTGGGTTAGATGGGGTCATGAGGGTGGGGCCACATGAGGGGATGCGTGCCCTCCTAGGAAGAGGAGGAGACCAGAGCTCGCTCTCCACCGCCTGCTGGCCAGGAAGCCGCCCTAGCAAGAACCTGGCCCGGCCGGCCCGACCTCAGACACGCAGCCGCCAGACTGTGAGCAATGGAGGTCTGTGTGCGCCCCCTCTGTGGTGTTGGTGGCAGCAGCCCCTCAGACGGAGAGTGAAGAGTGTTTAGCTTGTTCTCCGGGAAGCAGCGCCTGAGATACAGGCTCAGGGCTGCCGGCTCACTAGGGAGTGAGGCTCAGGGGAAAGGGGTGGGGGAAGAGCAAGGTGGGTGCGGGGGGCAGGCGAGGGAGAAGGGGGGAGAGGGAGGGGAAGGGGTGGGGGGAGGAGAGGGAGAAGGGAGGAACCGAGGGGACGGGGGGCTCAGCGCACGGGGGCATCTTCCAAATGGCCACATAAATGAGCGCAATTCCGGGTCCACCCAAAGGTGCGGGGGGAGGGTCCTCTCCCGGTTTCCACCTCACACAGGATGCTGTTTCCCCGCACGCGGCTGCTCCTGGAGGGTGAGAAGGGGTTGCAGTGGTTCCGCTTAGGGCCAGGTGGGGCAGGAGGCCGGACCCCTGTCTTGGTGGACGCTCGGCTGCAGCCCTCTGTTGTGGCCTCAGCAGCGACTCCAACCGAATCTGTGGCCAGAGGCTGTGGGGAGTGGAAGCTGGAGGACCCAGGCTCTGAGGGCGTCTGACCCAGGGAGCCCGCAGCAGGCAGGTCACCCCCACTTCTGGCCCCGTGATGCTGCAGGGACCCCAGCTGTGGGAAAAGCCACGCTACTGTGCCCCAGAGCAGAGGACCAAGTGCTCAGCTGCACAGCCCGGCCGGGGGTGCTCGGCCGCCGTGTCTGCAAAGGCCTGGAGCAGATGTACCCAGGCCCCGGGGAGGAGCCGGAGGTGCCCAGGCCCCGGGGAGGAGCCGGAGGTGCCCAGGCCCCGGGGAGGAGCCGGAGGTGCCCAGGCCCCGGGGAGGAGCCGGAGGTGCCCAGGCCCCGGGGAGGAGCCGGAGGTGCCCAGGCCGCGGGGAGGAGCCGGAGGTGCCCAGGCCGCGGGGAGGAGCCGGAGGTGCCCAGGCCCCGGGGAGGAGCCGGAGGTGCCCAGGCCCCGGGGGGAGGAGCCGGAGGTGCCCAGGCCCCGGGGGGAGGAGCCGGATGTGCCCAGGCCCCGGGGAGGAGCCGGAGGTGCCCAGGCCCCGGGGAGGAGCCGGAGGTGCCCAGGCCGCGGGGAGGAGCCGGAGGTGCCCAGGCCGCGGGGAGGAGCCGGAGGTGCCCAGGCCGCGGGGAGGAGCCGGAGGTGCCCAGGCCCCGGGGAGGAGCCGGAGGTGCCCAGGCCCCGGGGGGAGGAGCCGGATGTGCCCAGGCCCCGGGGGGAGGAGCCGGATGTGCCCAGGCCCCGGGGAGGAGCCGGAGGTGCCCAGGCCGCGGGGAGGAGCCGGAGGTGCCCAGGCCGCGGGGAGGAGCCGGAGGTGCCCAGGCCCCGGGGAGGAGCCGGAGGTGCCCAGGCCGCGGGGAGGAGCCGGATGTGCCCAGGCCCCGGGGAGGAGCCGGAGGTGCCCAGGCCGCGGGGAGGAGCCGGAGGTGCCCAGGCCGCGGGGAGGAGCCGGAGGTGCCCAGGCCGCGGGGAGGAGCCGGAGGTGCCCAGGCCGCGGGGAGGAGCTGGAGGTGCCCAGGCCGCGGGGAGGAGCCGGAGGTGCCCAGGCCGTGGCTGTCCTGAGGTCTCCGCTGGCCCGTCGCTGTCCTCTCTCTCCTGTGCCGGGGTGGCTGCCCTGCAGGCTCCAGTGAATATAATTTTCTCTTGGCTTAGCTGCATCCTGCAGTTTTGATGTGTCTTTTCTTCATCACCATTTATTCAACACATATCCAAATTCTGCTATGATTTCTTTTGGCCACTGGATTATTTAGAAGCATATTCTTTAATTTCCAGGAAGTTTAGCATTTTTTAGTATTTTTTTTCACTTCTAAGTTTACTGAGGTCAGAAAATATGCTCTGAATTTTAAATTTAGATCCTTTGAAATTATTTGAGGCTTTTCCTATGTCCCAACATATGGACATTTTGGTGAATGTTATGTGTACACTTAAGAAGAAGAGGAAGCAAGCCATTTTGGATACAAGGTCTGAGGCAGAACAATTGGGCCGCTCTAGTTGATTATGTTGCTCAGGTCTTCCTTATCCTGCCTAATTTTATGTTATCCCAGTTACCGAGAAAGGCACGTGACAATTCCCCTATGCTTGTGGATTTTTCTCTTTGTATTTGGCTCTCATTACTCTTAGTAGGGTGCTCCAAGGTGGGATTTACATGTACCCCCCTTGGGATTTGCTGATCTTCATGAATCTGTGGATTAACGTCTTCCAACAGTTTTCAAAGATTCCCACCCATTATCGTTTCAAATATTTCGTCTGTCCCATTAACTCTGATCTCTCTCTGGGATTATGTATATCTCAGACCTATTGACTATGTCTCATCTGTTATTTTTTTCCTTTCTGGATTTTCTATTTATTTTTTCCCATTCCTTTCATTTGAGTATTTTCTATTACTTCTGTTGAGGTAGTTTCTAATGACTTGCATTTATGTTTACAAATTCTATCTTCTGCTGTGTTCAATTTTTATTAAACCCACCAATTTCATTCTTAATTTCAGATATCATACTTTTCAATTCAAGAACGTCCGTGTTATTATTTTAACGTTTCCATTTCTTTGTCGGAATCCCTCATTTTCCCATCTCTTGTGACTGAGCTCATTCATCACAGCTGTCTTTAAGGTCCTTCTCTGGCAACACCATTTTGGATCATCCGTGGGTCCCTTTCTGCTCTTTCTTTCCCTCTTTGTTATCAGTCACATGGTCTTTATTCTTGACACACTCTGGTCATGTGTACCGAATGCTGAAGCTGGTGAATTATCATAACAGCAGTGCCCTGGTGGTTCCAAGCCATATTGTCTTTAAGCATAAAGTGCTCACCGTTTCCTCTTCTGAGGAATGGATTGAGGCCTGATCATTCTTGGTGGAGGATGGAGCCTGGTGAGAGTGAACTGCACTTTCTGTTGCACTGAGGCTCACCCAATCTTGTCTTGCCCCTCAGGGTGGCTTCCCAGGGCTCCCAATCCAGAGCCTGGTGGCCCCCTGTCTCCCCAGTACTGGAACAAGCAGGACAGAGAGGCAGGCCCTCAAGGGAGGGAGACATGGGCATTCAAGGGGGAGAGACATGGGGGTGTGGAGGAGAGAGGTGTGAGTGTGAGATGTGGTCATCCACAGGAGGAGGCTGCCCTGCTGCAGGACAGGCATCCACCTCCTCTTGATCCTCCCCTTTCCAGGGAAGAATGGGATCGACGTGTCCCCTTTCCAGGGATAGGAGGGGGTGGAAATCTTTTTGACGCTGCAGGAAGCTTAGAGTGGCCATCCCTTTGTCCGCCTGGGGTGAGGGTTTTTGCGGAAAGGAGACATCAAGTGTCTTGGTGTCCGATTGATTGGACACGCTATTTGCCTGTTATTTACAGTACTTCTTTACATCCACCCCTTAGGATCATTTTTCTCCTCCCCATGGGTACGTGTCCTCAACCTTGGAAAAATAAACTTTCTAAAGTAACTGAGACAGGTCTCACAGCCTCAGGAGGCCCTGATGACATGCTGAAGGCAGTCGGAGCACGGTTTGGTTTTATACATCGTAGACACGAGACATCAGTCAGCATATGTAAGATGAACATTGGTTTGGTCTGGAAAGACGGGAAGACTGGAAGCAGGGAGGGGGCTTCCAGGTCATAGGTAGATAAGAGACAAATGGTTGCATTATTTGGAGTTTCTGATGAGCCTCTCCAAAGGAGGCAGTCAGATATGCATTTATCTCAGTGAGCAGATGGGAGACTTTGAAGAGAATGGCAGGCAGGTTGGCCCTAAGCAGTTCCCAGCTAGACTTTTCCCTTTAGCTTAGGGATTTGGGGGCCCAAGGTTTGTTTTCCTTTCACACCTGTTAGGCATTTGGGCTGTTTCTACCTTTCGTCGGCTGTGAATAATGCTGCCATGAACATATGTGTACCTTCTGCCATGAACATATGTGTACCTGCTGCCATGAACATACGTGTATCTGCTGCCATGAACATATGTGTATCTGCTGCCATGAACATATGTGTACCTGCTGCCATGAACATACGTGTACCTTCTGCTGTGAACATACATGTATCTGCCACCATGAACATATGTGTACCTGCTGCCATGAACATACGTGTATCTGCTGCCATGAACATGTGTACCTGCTGCCATGAACATGTGTACACACTTTGAGGCATGAGGACGAGCAATGAGCAAACTGCTGAACCGTCTGCCTTCAGGGGCCACACATGACAAGCCTGACCCTAGACACCACCAACAGTGCACACGTGAGGATGATGGGCAGACATGGCAGGGTCAGGGCGAGAGTGGCACTGGAGGGCAGGGAGAGTGGCAGGGAGGCCTGTGAGGGGCAGATGTGGAGAAGGAAGGCAGGGGTCTGCAGCTCTTGGGGGGTGCCTAGGGGCACTCGATGTGAGGGGCAGCTAGGACGGGAGGTGGAGAGTGTCGAGGGAGCTGGCCCAGGCAGTGGATGTCATCAAAGACCCCCAGGAGCACAGGTAGGGCTCACCCAGGGCTGGCTGGGCAAGGGCCTGGCCACATTGTTTGTGTTGGACAGTGACTTGAAGGCAGCTGGGCTGGGGAGCTTCACAGTGGAACAGATAGCCCTGGCGCACCCTGGTGGAGGCTGTGGCTGGGGGGAGCGGGGGTGGCCTACGGGCTTGGTAATGGAGCACGTGTGGCTTTCCCAGCTTGGTCTTGAGTTGAAATGCGATGAGGAGTCCAACTCAGGAAGCCACAGTCATTGACCAAGTCCTGGCTGTCTGGGATACGGTAATGTGGCCCACAGCTTAGCGTCACTGCACTCCAGCCTGGGCGACAGGGTGAGATCCTGCATGTGAGTCTGTTCTTGCATTGCTATAAAGAAATACTGAGGCTGGGTAATTCATAAAGGAAAGAGATTTAATTGGCTCATGGTTCTACAGGCTGTACAGGAAGCATAGTGCCAGCCTTTGCTTCTGGGGAGGCCTCAGGGAACTTCCAGTCATGGTGGAAGGCAGTGGGGAGGCAGGATTACGTGGTGAGAGCAGGAGGGTGGGTGGGGGCAGACTCTTAAACAACCAAAGCAGTGAGGAGGCAGGATTACATGGTGAGAGCCAGATGGTGGGTGGGGGCAGACTCTTAAACAACCGAAGCAGTGGGGAGGCAGGATTACATGGTGAGAGCCGGATGGTGGGTGGGGGCAGACTCTTAAACAACCGAAGCAGTGGGGAGGCAGGATTACATGGTGAGAGCCGGAAGGTGGAGGGAGCAGACTCTTAAACAACCAGCTCTCCCGAGAACCAACCGAGCAGGAACTCACTCATCACCCAGGGCATGGTGCTAAGCCATTCACGAGGGATCTGCCCCCATGATCCCACACTTCCCACCAGGCCTCACC
Source organism: Pan troglodytes (assembly GCF_028858775.2). Taxonomy (NCBI): domain Eukaryota; kingdom Metazoa; phylum Chordata; class Mammalia; order Primates; family Hominidae; genus Pan; species Pan troglodytes. The sequence continues at coordinate 153,646,649 of NC_072421.2, forward strand.
TCCAGCACTGGGGAGCAGATTTCAACGTGAGATGTGGAGGGCACACATCTAAACCGTATCACTCCGTCTAAAAAACAACAGGAGTTTATTCTCGCTTTTGGAGACCAGAAATCTGAGACCAAAGTGTTGGTGGCCTCACTCCCTTCCCAGGCTTGAGGAGGGAAGCCTTCCTGCCTTTCTTAACTCCTGGTGTCCCAAGGTGTCCCTGGGCCTGTGTTTTTGTGCCTGCATTGCTCCCATCTCTGCCTCTGTTCATGTGGCCTCTCCACTTTCCTCTCTCTTCTCCTGTTCTGTCTGTGCCAATCTCCCTCTTCCTTTCTCTTATAAGGACACCACTCAGTAGATTTAGGGTCCACCAGGGCAACCCAGTGTGATCTCATCTCAACATCCTTCACTTAATTACATCTGCAATGACCTGATTTCCAAATAAGGTCACATTCACAAGTACTGAGGTGTATTAGCGCGTTCTCATGGTGCTATGAAGAAATACCCAAAACTGGGTAATTTATAAGGAAAAGAGGTTTAATTGACTCACAGTTCTGCATGGCTGGAGAGGCCTCAGGAAACTTACAATCATGGCAGAAGAGGAAGCAAGCATGTCCTTCTTCATATGGCGGCAGGAAGGAGAAGTGCCCAGCAAAAGGAGGAAAAGCCCCTTATAAAATCATCAGATCCATTAGGCATGGTGGCTCAGGCCTGTAATCCCAGCACTTTGTGAGGCTGAGGTGGGCAGATCACAAGGTCAGGAGTTTGAGACCAGCCTGGCCAACAAGGTGACACCCTGTCTCTGCTAAGAGTACAAAAATTAGCCAGGCATGGTGGCATGCACCTGTAATCCCAGCTACTTGGGAGGCTGAGGCAGAAGAGTCACTTGAACCCAGGAGGTGGAGGTTGCAGTGAGCCGAGATTGTGCCACTGCACTCCAGCCTGGGTGACAGAGCGAGACTCCGTCTCAAAAAAACAAAAACAAAACAAAAAAGACCCATCAGATCTCATGAGAACTCACTCACTATCATGAGAACAGCATGGGGGGAACCACCCCATGATTCAATCACTTCTCATGACAGATGAGGATTATGGGAACTACAGTTCAAGATGAGATTTGGGTGGGGACCTAGCCAAGCCATATAGGGTTAGGACTTAGACATATTTTTGGAAGACATAATTCAACTCACTACTCCAGTCTTCCCTAACTCGGCTATATATCAGACCCTCTTGGGGATCTTATAAAAGTTACATGTTATTATAATTTCTGTTCCAGAATCCCAGTAGGTTGCTCAGTGCCTGGTTCTGACGCTATCCCTCAGAGCCTGTGGAAGTTGCTGATGCCAGGATGCAGTTGCTCTCCTAAAGCAGAGTGGGAGATCCTGAGGAAGGGAGCCTCCTGCTTGTGCGTCTGCGGTAAGAGCGGCTGCACCGACGCACGGGAGATATGAGGAAGGGAGCCTCGTGCTTGTGTGTCTGTGGTAAGAACGGCTACGCAGACGCTCTGAAAGTCCTTATGCCTCTGTGCTGTCATAAGAACTGTTATGAAGACTCAGCACAAAAAATCCAGACAAGTGGCTTCTAGGCTGATGCCTCCCCAGCAGCAATCAGCATTTTCAATGAGTCATCAGCAGGTCCTGCAATCAGCCTCTGCAATCTATAAACTTTGTTTCAAAAAAGCTCACAGGAACTTTTCCCTTTTGCCTTTAAAAGCCTCCCCAGCGATGCCTGGGGTCTGCCATGGCTCACATGTGCAGGATTACAATCTGTTGCCACTTCCAAATAAACTCACTTATCCTGAGAGCCGCTCCCTTTGCTGCTCAGGATGGCACAATCTGGTGCCAGAAATAGGACCAGAAGCAAGATGGCCTTCAGAAGGAAGTGACAATTCTTGGAACTGCTGTGTAGTGCCCGCCTGAGGCCTCTGAGCTCTTCCTTTCCGCGGCCCACCTCTTCTGCCACGTGCGTCTTCTCCCAGGCTGAGAGCCCTCCTTCCGGCAGAAGCTTGACTTCGCTCGGGATCTGCCTTGGACCAGGCCACCTTAATATAGGACCTTGCATCCGTCCTGGGACCCTGTGAGGCCGGGTTGTCCTTTCTGGTCCTGGGGAGTGCTCTGGTTTGTTTGTTTCTGTGCGTCCATAAGTGATTAAGTGATTTGGCTTTTTTTACTTCTGCTCTCCCTGCTTGTTTCAAAACATCTTTAAAGAGCAAATATCACATACAGCGGTTATATGAATTTCTTTTTGCTCTCAAAAGTGCAGTAGGAGACAGAATGGGATTCTCAAAGTGTAAGGCACACCCGGCTTTCAGGGGCTCAGCTGGTCGTACGTTCAAACATTGTGGCCCTTTGTGCACATTTTAAGCTCATGGACAGATGACACCAAGGGTGATTTGGAATTCCAGTGGCCATTTGAGAATCATTCCAACTCCCCAGACTGGTTTCCTAGAACTATATTAGAAAATTGCAGCTATTGGGTTAAACAGTCTGAATGAGGCACGTATTTTTAATTGCCATCTTGAGGCTTCAAAGTGCATTCAGGACTTTAAAAAGGCCTCGCTGCAAAATACTGTCTCCACACCAGCCAAGGCGCCTCCTTCCCAGAGCCCTTCCTTCCCCTTCCCACGCACATCCTCCTCCTCCTTCTCTGGCTGACCTCCCCACCCCCTTTATTCAGAGCTCCCCAGCTTTTCTCCACAAACACCAATTCATCTTTTAACACATGGAACCTCTAGGGAAGTTCTAGATGAAGGAGATAAAGTAGTTAAATATGCTCTTCTGGCATATTGACAATTTAGTTAGAATCACTTGAAAAACAGCAGGCTTGCTTCTTTTTCAAAGCTACCCATGCTGATTGCAGACATAAAAAAATGTTTTCTCCCCACTATTCCTTAATGGGCTCTACCCTGAAGTTAGCAATCTAATCAAGAAACAAGCAAAGTTGAAAAGACTGTCTATCAAACTAAACACTTTCTGGCATTTAGCTGGCTATTTTGAAACTGTTTTGTAAAAACTCACGTCTATAAAGGAAAACAGCTTTTGGCTTCCAGAGGCAAAAACTATGAGAATAAATGAGTGAAGTAAGATGTAATTAGGATTCCCCTGCTGCCATCTCTGTGCTGGTAAGAGTTGTGTCCAGTTAAGAAAATTAATATCCTTCTTCAGATGGAAGGAAAAATAGAGCCCTTCCTCTGCTACTTCTTCATTGCTTTTAGCAGAAAAGAATATTTGTGTTAAAGAAGCATCATCTGGAATGGTCCTTCCTAACTCCTTCAATGGCCAATTTTGATTAAGAAGGAATTAAAGCATAATTGTAGGTGAATGTAAATGACTTTAAAGTTCATCAACTTTTCAATGATAGTTGTTTTATAAACTGTGTCTACTTAAAATGAAGTCCAAACATATTTTGGGGGAAACTTGAAGCCTTAAAATGAACTTAAATAATAGATATTCATAAAATGAGTCATTTTCAAATAAGATAAAACCCAGTGCTACAACTATAATTAAAACAAAACCAAAAAACACACTGATTTCAAAGCTGCCTGGAGGTTTTTTATTCTCACCAGCCCTAGCTGAAATGTAAACATCCAAGAAATTAACTTCTACACCCATTGGAGACCATAAATAGGGGTGAAGGAAGCAAGGAAGGACGGAAGGAAGGAAGAAAAGGCAGCCTTCTTATCTTCAAGGATGAGAAGCTGAAGCAGACAGAACATTGTACAGACCTTGTTAGATAACTCGTATGTTTTAAGCCCCCTGGAATAATTTAGTGAATTGATAACGGCCTCTCTGGGGTCTTCATTTCCATACGGGGGCTCCCATGCTACGTAAAACCTGTATGATGCTTCTCTCCTGCTAGTCTATCTAGCGTCCAACTGGGACGCTAAAGGCTGGGACATCCCACTTTGTCCTCTCCCCGGAACCTGCAGGTGGAATTCCAGGACACCTGACACAGGGCAGAGGCAGGAATTCTTCCCAAAGTCAGCTCTCTCACGCCACTACCTGGAATGCCTGGTTGAGAAGGTAAAAGGTTTTCTTGTCCCTTTTTAAATTTGGATCGAAAGGAGAACTTTGTAAGAAGTGGTTCTTTAAATGGTGACTCTTGTGAATTTGGTGCTGGGTGCCCGTTGCTTTTTGGCCACAGCTTCCCAGAAATAGCCGCTGTTTTCTTTGTCTCTGCCTTTTGTGGGGTTTGTCCTAAGGCCTGTTTTCTGTCTTGAGAACTTGGTCATAACCAGTGAGGATGCTGTCTCTGGTCTCTGCCCACTGAGAGATCCGTGTTGCCAGGCATGCTTCTGATGGCGGTCACCGGCCAGGACCGAAACATGAAGTGTCTCTGTTCGACCACATCAGCTCTCAGGAACTTACCTTAACTGCCTTGCCATGGTTACCTTGTTACCAGTGAGCATCTTTACTTCCTTAGCCTATCTTCAGGAGAAATTTTGGATCCTGAAGGGGGCTACATCCTTTGCATCCTTTCTGGGGACCTCTTGCATCCATGGTTAAGCCATACAGGGCTTACTAGTTTTGAATCACAGCGGAAGTAGGTTTACCTTTGGTTTGCAAGTTGGTTAATATTTGGAGCATTATAGGAACTCTTGGTTTGTTTGATCTTCTGTCCTAAGCTAAAATGGAACTAGAAGGGAGGAAAGAAAGACTTCAATACCACTGGGAATGTTTACTGTTGTCCTGGTTAAAAGCTGATAATAACATATTTGAAAAGGGACTTTCTTTAGAGCTCCCTGATGAGAAGTCAGGCTAACTGGAAGCTGATGCTCAGGCTATAACTCTTGGTGGCTCTGTGTTTTCTCTGCCAGACTCTGCTTCTCCCCCTGGGAACTTCTCAGCCAGCCGAGCCATCCTTTCCCAGCACTGCTGACTGTGTGCTGTGCACATTTTTTGATTGGCGTGATTCTTGACTGTTTACAAATGGAGCAAATAAAATATCTTTAAGGTCTTTCCTACTTAGTAAGAGGCATTGTTTAAATTGACTTAGAAATAAATGAGCATACCTACAACTGTAAAAAAAAAATAGGAACTAACCCAAATGTTTTTAAAGTTCACTTGACCTGGGGTAAACTTTGGTGAATAAAGGTGAGTTTAGATTTGCCGGTTTGATAAAAGCAGGTGTCTTCAGAGTCCTCAGCGTTAAAGATGATGCAGACACACAACTTTCATCTCTGCTAAATGTTTAATTGTAAAGCATGAGTCTGACCTAAAAACAAGTGTGCCCGCAGAAGTGAGGCGGCCTGCCCGTTACTCCTCACGTGGGAAGCGCAGCAATGAAACAAAACGCCATGCGTTTAACGCTTCGGTCTCTTGATTTTGAGATGACCGCCTGACAGTCACATGCTGTAAAAATGGTTAATAGGAAAACACCTCAAGATGATGGATGCTTAATATCTCAGGAAGTTTCTCAGGAGTAACACAGACAAGTTAAAATACTAAAACATTAATCGCTGAACATAAGTGTAAGCTTATTCCTGGCTTCGAAAGTTCTGTGGAAAGATAAAATTTGTTTGGGTCTATTAGAAAACATTGTGTCTTGTTCTACATTGAGAAATTGTTCTATGAGGAAGCACGTTTCTGAAAAATTATAAAATATGTATTCATAAAATGTTATCATATAACAGTTCAAAATTGCTTACTTCCTAGGTTCCACTAAAAATTAAGGGCACCAAGATTTAAAAATTCTAATTAATGTGTGTAACTCTATACACAAAGTATGAAAAATAATGATACAATTTTTGGTATTTTTGGTAAAAAAATTACAAAAGACATGAGGGTTTTTTTTAGAAGAAGAATAATTTTGTCTAATTTGGAGGTTATTTAAAGGTTGCTTGAAAATGCAAATTTTGAAAGGAAATAGAAACAAGGCAGAAAGGAACCAGTAAATGGGACAAAAAATAAGCAAAGAAAGTTATATCTTTGGTAGGGAAAGTTGAAAAGAAAAAGAGAATAAAAAATTTTTTTATATGAGAAAATCTTGTGTGTCCAAAATTATAAGGGAAAAAAGAGTAAATTTTTATCCTAAGTTAGAATGATTGGTTGTTCCAGTATAAAAAAGAGGAAGTATAGAACGAAACTGAAGGTTTGAACAAATTCTAGAAGGTTTGAGAAAATTGCAAAAGGTTTATGGAAGATGAATTTTATGAAATACATTTTGTATGTGATCAAGTTGACTAAAAATAGAAGGAAATAATTTATAAGTCTTTCTAAAATAGAACATTAAGATCTAGGCTGGGCGTGGTGGCTCATGCCTGTAATCCCAGCACTTTGGGAGGCTGAAGAGGGCAGATCACTTGAGGTCAGGAGTTCAAGACCAGCCTGGCCAACATGGTGAAACTCCTTCTCTACTAAACATACAAAAATTAGCTGGGTGTGGTGGTGCATGCCTGTAGTCCCAGCTACTAGGGAGGGTGAGGCAGGAGAATCGCTTGAACCTGGGAGGCGGAAGTTGCAGTGAGCTGAGATTGCGCCACTGCACTCAAGCCTGGGCAACAGAGTGAGACTCTGTCTCAAAAAAAAAAAAAAAAAAGAAGAAGAAGAAGAAAAAAGATCTAAAGTTTGCCAACATGAAACTAGAATTTGGTCCTCTCTGTTAATACGACAAGATTTTCTTGTAATATTGATCTACCCCTGATTAAAAAATAATCAGGGTGTTCCTTGCCTTTTTGGTAACTGTTGCAGGTGAGTGGTGACCCTCTGGGGCTGGTGGTGTGGTGAGAAGAAGAATTTACCAAGACAGTTGCAGATAAAGAAAAGCAGATTTATTAAAGAAAGTATGAAAATACATTGTGAGAGTGCAATGGGCAAGTTAGCAGAGAGGAGCTGACTGCAAGGAGGCACAGGCTTGGTGGGGGTTTTATAAGACAGTCTTTGTGCTGTGAGCTGAAGAGGCTTTGACAGTGCTGAGAACGCCAAGGCTGCCGTGAGCTAACTTGTAATTTTTCTATCAGTCAAGGGTCTGGTGATAGCTGGAAGACTGAGTTATTTGTGCAGGAGGGTTATGTGTTCTGGACCATGAGAAAGGCAGACTTAAGGCTTATGTGCCTTCTCTTTTTGCTTCCTTCAGTCCCGCCAGCCCCACTCCCCCTCCGTAATGAGGCCTCCACTGTAACTGGCCTAGAAAAATTTATCAAGATAATGTTGTGTACTTTGCGCTGTCTTTATTAGGTTTTTGATTGCTTGGAAAAATTCTTCCTTTAAAGAGTTAGGGTTTTTTTTTTTTTTGTCTGTGTAACTTTATTTGCTTTTAAAGTATTTTAATTATCACTATAGTTAAATGGATGACTATTATTTCACAGTGACCTATTATCCTGTTTTAATTAAGTGTTTTAAACCTTTGACATTTTTGACAAGCTTTCCCAAGATCAAATTCTAAATTAAATCTTTTTATTCTTACCTTGTAAAAGAGATATATTAATTAAGTTTATTTGACATGCTAAATTATTAAATATGTGGGAAGCATTGTAAACAAGAAATGATGTTTAACCTTTTTTTTTTTTTTTTTTTCTGAGACGGAGTCTGGCTCTGTCACCCAGGCTGGAGTGCAGTGGCGCGATCTTGGCTCAGGGCAAGCTCCACCTCCTGGGTTCACGCCATTCTCCTGCCTCAGCCTCTCAAGTAGCTGGGACTACAGGCGCCCACCACCACACCCAGCTAATTTTTTTGTATTTTTAGTAGAGACGGGGTTTCACCTTGTTAGCCAGGATGGTCTCGATCTCCTGACCTCGTGATCGGCTTGCCTCGGCCTCCCAAAGTGCTGGGATTACAGGAGTGAGCCACCGCGCCCGGCCTTAACCTTTCTTTAAGTTATATTTGTATGGATACAGTATTAGTGTATTCCAAAAGTTATATAAAATTCTTAAATATCTGATATATCTTGGTATAATGTTATCAGTGGTAGTTCTAATTATTGTGTTAAAATGTTCTATGCTATGGAAATAACCAAAGTTCCTTGTCAATTTCTCATTATAATGAACTCTCATCAGACTTTTAACCATGACCCGTCTATGTTTTTGTCATCCATGTAAAGATTCAAATCCAAATTATTGTTTTGATGTTTCTCTAAAAGCTTTTGCAATCAACTACAGTCCAAATTGCTTCTAATGAAATGACTTTGGCAGTCCTCTTGAACTCTGATTGCTGATACCTTTAAGATCATACCGTTGGACAGAGTCGATATTTTTGGGACTCTGTTGAAGAAACTGATGGGTTCATAAATCTGCTAACCTAGATCAAGCAGAATGAGAATTAATTACATGGGACTGAATGAATTGACGAAAAGGAATTATGGGTTTTTACAGTTTTAATTTAAAATATTTTTGGTTCTCTATTTTAATGTTTTGTTTTCCAGGTTTAAGGAAAATAGTTTTCTTAAGCTATCTATAATTTACACCAATTTGGTAAAGTATAACTTTGTGAACAAAAATTGAAACATAGGCTTCTTTCCCTACCTTATCTCTCCAAAATTTGTGAACTATTTGTGAGTATGATTATGTTTTTGGCAATACAGTCATTTGTGTAAGTTCAATAAGAGCCCGTTCTCTTCACAGCAGCATACAATGGAAAATATTGGTTATATTACCAGGTTTTGACTGGAATGCCAGGCTTAACGTTGCTCAGAAGTTGCTTCTATGAGGACGTCTCCCAGCAGCTGTCAGTGTTTCCAATGAGTCATCGCCGGCCCCTGCAATGAGCCTCTCAGGCTGGTAAGTTTTGTTTCAGAACCGCTTCCTCAAGCTTCTTTTGCCTTTAAAAGCTTCCTCTTGCCCCAGCCTCCCAGGGAATGCCTGTGGTCTGTCATGGCTCACACATCCTGGTTGATAATCCACTGCTGTTCTCCACGGAATGCCTTCATTTTGAGAGCTGCTCGCTGCCTGTTGTGGTTTCAGTTGACAGCCCACCGCTGTGTGCAGAGTTCACCAGCCGCTGTGGTGTGCAGTGCAGCAGCTGACCTGCCTGCCTTGTGGTTTTCTAATCCCATGGAGGGGACGTCTTAGGTGTTCTCACCAAGAATGCACAGCAACAGTGCTGGGTGGGCCACATCCTCCCTCATGTTTGGTGCCACCAGTTTTATAGATTTTGGCTACTGTGGGTGTGTGTGGTGGTTTTTGTTGGTGTTTACGATGCAGCTTCCTGGTGCTCGAGTCTGTCGAGCACTTTTTCTTGTGTTTATTTGCCATCATTTGGCAAAGTGTTCAAATCCTTTGACCGTTGTTTCACCAAGTTGTTTTATTATGAAATTTTAGGGGTTACTTATTCTGGATGTCAGCACTTGGATCAATATTTGAGAATATTTTTTGCGGTAAGTGACATCGTTTTATGTGGATGAACAGAAGATTTTAATTTTGATAAAGTCTAATGGATATATGTGATGTTAGTGTATTTTGAATGCATACATATGTATATTTAATGCATTCTTTTATGATGATTGTGCACTTCATATGAAATGCGGCAACCTTGCCTTGCCATCCCGGAGGCCTCTGCTTCTCTGATCTGTGGGTGTCACAGGCACTTCGCTTACTCACACCTTACGGCACGGTTTCTTTTGCTCTAAGCCTGCACGTGTGTTTTAAAGGTAATTTCTTCCGTTAGAGAAGTCGCGTATGCTCACCCTGCTATTTGCCATTTCTGGAGCTCTTTATCTCCTTCTTCATATCTGCATTTCCCTCTGGAATCCTTTCCATTCAGCCTGAAGAACTCTTCTGCCTGGGACTCCACCTTCTTTTCTAGCAGCTGGTCTCATTGGGAGCTCTGTCCTCTGGTGGGTCTGGCCAGGGGACGCTGGGTTTTCTCTTAGGGTTTCAGTTGGCCCGTGTGGTGCCAATGTCAACGTGTCTGTAGGCCGGAGCCAGCAATGAGCACCCCCTTGGTCTGGCCCTGAGCTCCAAGGCCCCACTCCCACGGGATCTTGCTGCCAGGACCCCACTCTCTGCATCTTGTCCAGAGTGTCGAGGAGGGCAGGGTCCAGCAGGATCTCTCGGCCCTCCCAGGGCTGAGTCTGTGCTCTGACCTTTCCTGGGAGGCGCTCAGGGCCAACAGAGCAACAAGGGGCCTTTCCCTGTGGCTCCCTCCCCTCTGGAGAAAATGGGTCAGACCTGGGTTTCTCCATAGTCACTGTCCCTAAAATGAAGCTGGGCTGCCAGAGGCGGTTGCATCTCCCGGCACCAAGACCCCAGAGTCCCTGTGAGAAAGAGGACCAATGACGATGGAAGCCTTTCTCTAATGTGCACACAGCCAGGCCGCTCCTCTCAAGGCGCTGAGCCGCCTCTAATCACAGCGCCACACTGGCCGCAGGTCGCTGGGTATAGGATGAACCCAGCTGTGAAGAGGCTGCATTTCCTGGGAGGTTTCTGTGAAGTTACTGAACTGCCAAAAGGTAAGCAGTTTTAATTGATTTGTGAGTCTTCAATTAAGCACAGCAGAATGCTAATTAAATATTCTCTGTTCTTTAAATAGAGAATGCTTTAAATACTTCAGCACAATCTTTGCATAAATCACACCTTTCAGCTGAGGTGCCTGTCAGCAGCCAAGTGATTGAGAGCACAAACTGTCCCAAAGACACAGCCCCCTTCCCTCTGGGGACGCGCACAGCCTGCAGAAGAAATGTCACCTGATGCAGTGTTGTGGTTTAAAAACTCATTATGGGAAGCATGAGGCTGGACCCAGGGGACCCTGGAGGCGATGCAGGGGCTTTGGCAGCCTGGAAGCTGTTGGAGGAGGGGCCCTTGGTGGAAGTGGGGCCAGTTTGAGCCTCCGGCCTCCAATTCCCTCCCGCTGGCTTCTGGGCCGCACCTCCAGGAATCCAGCTAGACCCGCAGGGCTCTGACTCCAGACTTTATTAAATGTTTCCTCTAACGGTTCTGGCCATTCTGCTGGGCCATTAAAGGCTACCCCAGGGCCTCAGATATGAGCGTGGTGTCTGTATGTGGTCCTTTCATGGAGGGCAGGAAGCATCATAATTACTTTTTTTTTAACGGTTTTCAATTTGTGTTGACAAAGAGCCTTAGTGAATCTGTTGGAAGAAGAGTGACTTGAAAATGAACCTGACTCCCTGTATCTTAGGAGTCCATATTCTCTGATACAGTTAACGTTTTCCTTCCAACCTCTTCACTGTTCAAGCAAAGTGGTATTTTAGCTATTCACTGTTTGACACTTTAATAGGAGTTTTGATGAGCAATTTCAGGATGTGGAATTGCTACACTGCACCAGGTTCCTGCAGGAGCAGCAGCCTCAGCCTGTGGATGGGACGTGAGATCTTGGTGTTTCTCCTGGAGGAAACGCTGTGCTGCTGTGTTGATGACGGGGCGTGTGTGGGGTTGATGATGGGTGATGGAGTGTGGGGTTGACGACGGGTGATGGAGTGTGGGGATGATGATGGGTGATGGAGCGTGGGGATGATGATGGAGTATGGGGTTGATGACAGGGTGTGGAGTTGATGATGGGGTGTGGGGTTGATGACGGGGCCTGGGGTTGATGAAGGGGTATGGGGTTGATGATGGGGTGTGGGGTTGATGACGGGGTGTGGGGTTGATGACGGGGTGTGGGGTTGATGATGGGGTGTGGGGTTGATGACGGGGCATGGGGTTTATGACAGCTTGTGTCAGATGAAGCCACATCAACTCATTCTGAGCACCCCGTTCCTCAAAACATAAGGATGAGCATGATCAAAATCTCAAGACATTTTTCCTAAGTCCTTAAGATGGATGAACTTCTACAGGTAAGTAGGTAGATTAATAAACAGAGGTAAGGAATGTTGGCATGAAGAAGCTCCCTAGGCCGCTGTGTGGCTGAAGCTCTGACTGGTCATGCTGGTTAAGGATGCGTCTAAGCAAGATCGGTCGCTGACAGGTAGGTGTGTAGAAAATAACCTATATGTGGTGGTCCATTTTCAATTCTAAGTGCCTTCATATAGGTTTAAGCAGGCTATGTGGAAATAGAGAAATAAAGAAGCAGAAATGTACTGAGTCCCCACCCTGCCCTCCTTCCTGCTTTCCCTTTCACGCAGCGGCCACGTGCCTATCAGTAGGAGCCCCCTCAACTACCCTCTCCTCACCCCACCAAAGAATTTAGTTTAGGCTAGCTTGCAACATAAATAATTATACCCTTTCTTATCAGCTACGTGCAGCCACCAGGGCCATAGTCAAATGTTTGAAGACTCCTGAGACAGTTGCAATGCATGGTGGGCTGCAATAAAATGCAGCAGAAAGATCCTAAAGAACATACTTGAAATCTTAATCCAACGACCAATAGGTGATGTCCAGGAAGACTGTAACCCCATTTACTCAGTCAATGAGGAACTGGGGGAGGGACCTGCGCACTAGGGGATAAATTGCTTGTTGAAACTCTGCTGGGGGTGGCTGCATGCCAGCCAGACACCCAATCTTGCAAGACTGTCATTGAAAATCTCCGTTTTGCTGTTCTCCGGGTCTCTGCGTCCAGTCTTTGGGTTTGGACGGGTGAGTTTGTCTCTCACAGGTGCGACTCTGTCTCTATTTGCATCAGGTTCAGTTTCTTCCTGGTTGACCTTGTGGGTGTGAATGTTGTCACAGACCTGCCTGGCCATCTTTCTGCAAGAAGATAAAGGAAGACCAGGAGTGCCTGCCGAACTCCTATGGAGGAAGTCTAGGAGAGGAAGGGGTAGGACCAAGGGCACTGCTGTGGGCTGAAGGTTTGCGTCCCCCCAAATCCTTACATTGAAATCCTAAACCCCAGTGGGATGGTGTTTGGAGATGGGACCTTTGGGATGTGATTAGATCATGGGGTGGAGCCCCATGAGGGGATTAGTGCCCTTGTAAGAAGAAACACCAGAACCAGCCTCTTCTCTCTCTACTCACCACCCTTCCTCTCTGCTAAGGACAGGGAGGAAGATGGTGTCTGCAAACCAGGAAGCAGCCTTGCCAGACACAGGATTGGCCACAACCTTGACCCCAGACTTCCAGCCTCCAGAACTGTGAGAAATAAATGTCCATATTGACTAGGGGCACAGGGCATGGGGGAACTGGTTCCAGACCTGCCTCCTGGGAAGTTGGGAGGGGGCATTTCAACCTGTTAATTTCTCAAATTATGTAGTCATTCAAAAAGAAATAGAAACACTTCATTAACTTTGTGATTGCCAAATTATTGATCAATTCTCATAGAAAGTTATAACATTTCCCCTTTTGGTACATTTCTGTTAAAAAGAAGGTTGTCTTTCCAGCCTTATGTTTTGTAGTTTAATTTGCTCACATTCATTATAATCCATTATTTAATACATTTTTCTTCCATTTGATCATATTACTTGCTGATAGGAAGGACTGAGTTCATTTTCAGCGTGTCTGGCTTTTCCATTTCTGTGGCCTGGGAAGGTGGGTGGCTACATCATCATCCATGGTCTCTGAAATATCCTGTGTTACCAAGGCCTGCTTGTTCCACCAAACTGCTCCATAGGCAGTTGTGACACCCAGAAAGATGCTGATATGGTTTGGCTGTGTCCCCACCCAAATCTCATCTTGAATTGTAGTTCCCATAATCCCCAGGTGTCTGGGAGGGACCCAGTGGGAGGTAATTGAGACATGGGGGTGGGTTTTCCCATGCTGTTCTTGTGATAGTGAATAAGTCCCAAGAGATTCTGATGGTTTTATAAACAGGAATTTCCCTGCACAGGCTCTCTTGCCTGCCACCATGTAAGACCTGCCTCTGCTCCTCCTTCACCTTCCGCCATGATTGTGAGGCCACCCCAGCCATGTGGAACTGTGAGTCTATTAAACCTCTTTTTCTTTATACATTACTCAGTCTCAGGTATTTCTTCACAGCATTATGAAAATGGACTAATACAGATGCAGCTAGCATGAGGGAACTGTCCTTGCCAACTTGGAGTTGTTCTCAGAAACTGCAGTAACTCAATATTGGGAACAGAAATGCACTACCCTAAGGTCAGGGATTTTAGGATACAGTCCCGAAGCTTCTGTTGCCTTCAATGCCTTCACTGACGTGGGATTTAGGGATTCAGAGTCCTGAAGCTTCTGTTGCCCGGGTAAGCCCTCAGTGCCTTCACTGACATGCACAGAGCTGCTCTTTCTGTGAATGGATGCTATCCCAACCAGGAGGCCTGGAAACTGCAGCTTTGCGATTTTGAATTTACGGAAGGAGTCCTTGGTGACCCTCACAATCTGGAGGCCGAGAGTCCAAGGTCAAGCAGCTGGTTCCTCTGGAGGCTCCATGGAAGAAGCCCTTCCATGCTGGTTTTCTTCCTCTGGTGTTCCTGGCAACCCTTGGTGTTCCTTGCCAGGTGAATGAATCACCCACCTTTGCCTCCGTCTGTCCATGGTGTTATCCCTGTGTCTCTGCCCAAATCTCTCTCTCCTTATGAGGACACCGAATGGATGAGCTCATTTCAACTTGATCACATGTGCAAAGACCCTATTTCCAAATGAGGTCACATTTTCAGGTGTGAGGGTTAGAACTTCAACTATCTTTTTGGGGGACACAGCACCATCCACAGCCGTGAGGACATTGGACAAAGCCCAACTTGGACCTGACTCGGGTCGGGGGGGGAGGGGCACAGGGAGATTTGCCTTTTTCCTGTTTTGCCATTTTCCACGTAACTCGTATTTGCTACTTTAGAGGAACCATTTATGGAAAACTACAGGATAAAGGAAAAACAAATGGTGGAGGAAAGGAAATCTGTCAGCAATCAGAGAGATTGTTAATTTCCTTGATGAGGAGCCAATTGGTTGAAGGGTGCCTGTAATTTACAACTTCAGTCTTGGGGAAAATGTGCACAGTTATTTTTTGGTCTCCATGAAGGAAACGTTTAGACGGGCACTCATGGGGCTGATTACCGATTCAGAGGAACATGCAGGGGGCATCCACCCTCCAGGCGTGGGAAGAGAGAAGCACATGCTTCCGGGAGGCCGAGGCTGAGCCGGGCTTAGGAGTGTCCTCTCCAGGTACTAAGTTAATTTTATGGGAGCTGAAGCCTCACTGCTTCTCGGAGCCTGGGGAGTTGGGAGCACTGGCCCCGGGCTCTGTGTGGCCTGGAACTGCCACTGCAGCTTGGAATTCTCGGGCTCAGCTATGGCAGCCTGTGCCCTTCTCCAGGCATGGTTTGGGCCGTGTCCCTGGAACAGCAGCTGAGGTCCTAGTGCCAGCCCCATCACAGACGGCAGGGGACCTGAGACAGACATGGCCCCCTCTGCCCAGGCCCCCTTGCTGGAAAGGCAGAGGCACATCTGACCTCTGGGGACCTCACTCTCACCTCGGAGGATGTTTTAGGCCATGCTGTGTGTTGCCATCTTTGGGAAAAACTAGTTTAATGAAGGAGTCATGAATTTGGCGAGGGGCCGCCTCTGCTGATGGTGTTTCCTGAGTCCCTGCCCTTCACTGGGGCACGAGGGCTGATCCCCCTCCTGCCGTCATTTATGGACTGAATAACCACAGAGAGTGTGAGGCCGGCGGAAACTTGGCAGTGCCTGTTTGTCATTGTCAGTTTCAAATACTTTTTAATTTTGAATAGTTGTAGATTTTCAGAAGGGTTATGAAGATCGTGCAGGCAGTTTCTGCAAGCTGCTGCTAATTTCCCTCGGCTTCCACGTCTTTGCTGCCATGGTCCACCTGCAGCAGCCAAGAGAGCCGCGTTGCATCGCCACGAGCTAAACTCCAGCCTTCGGATTTCAGAGCTTCCATCCGTGTCCTCTCTCTGCTGTGACCCCACCTGGGGTGCCACGTCGTGTCTGATCCTCCTGTGTCCTTGGCTTCTCTGGTCTGTGACATTTCCGTCTCTCCTTTGCCACGACCCTGGCAGTGTGGAGGAGCCTGTTGGGCACCCTGTGGATGCCCCTCAGTCTGGGTTCATCTGTCCTTTTCCTCATGGTTAGCCTGAGGTGGTGGGCTTCCGCAAATAATACCAAGGAGGTGAAATGTTCTTCTCCTCACGGCCTCTCAGGGGCATAGAACATCCTCTTGACTTCACAGGTGGCGTTAACCCAATCGCTTGTGTGAAAATAACGCATTGGGAGGCACTAGGCTGAGGGCTTCAGTACCTCAGAAGCAAACCCGGTTCCTGCACACAGAAACCCCATTCAGGGTAAGGGGTCCTGTCCTAGGAAAGAAAATTCAAGTTTAAACAGAAACTGCCAGCTAACCTCAAAACAGAGGCTTTACGACTGCTGTTTCACTTTAATCAATCCTTTTTTTGTTCTTCCTTCCAAGAACACTTGAGAAAGGTTTTTTCCCTCGTGCTCCTTGGTAGAGCCCAAACTGCTGTAGTTCGGTGCTGCCCAGCTCATGGATTCCTGTCTCCTCAAATAACTCTTTACACTTTCACGTGCCTACGTTTATCTTTCAACACTTGGATCAGGTGGCGTCCACCAGGTGTCTTCGCTGTAAAGTCACTGTCTTCCCTTCCACCGCTCCACTCTTTGGGATGAGTCACGAAGCCTGTGCTACCTTCAGGGGAGGGCTGGGGAAGAGTTAAACTCCATCTCCTGGAGGGGCTGCTACATATGATCATATGATGTTATTTGGAGTAAGAAAGATTTGCCTCTTCTCCACATTTACTTGTTTATTCAATTATTTATACCAGTATGGGCTCATGAATATTTACTTTATATTTTTTATTATAATTCAATCATCCAATATATTATTTCTTTTGTTGTTCAAATTTTTCCATCTTTGGCCATTGGCAGCCCTTTCACGTTGGCATCTGTGTCCGTTGGACAATCCCCCATCCTTTTGTTTTTTTGAAAATTTCCTTACTTTTTGATATCATGAGATACTCCAGGCTCATCTTGTCTTCTCTCTGATCCACCCTAGAATCAGCCGTGGTTCCCCTCATTGGAGAATGATATTTAGAAACAAAAACCTGGGTGCTGGGTGTGCTCAGTGGGACGAGGGTGTCACTGCCTCCAGCCCTGTCAGTGAAGAGAGCTGCGTAATGTGCATGCAGATAATACCCTATGTGTGAACACATACTTCAGATTATCTCTGGATCTGTCCATCCTTATATCGATGCAAAGCTAAACATGAGTTCACACTGATGTCTCTGATTCTGATCTAGTACCACAGGGTTCAGTCTAAACTTCCTCTTATTTACAAATAACCTTCCCCTCCGACACAAGAAGCCTGCCTCCCATGGTTTGCCATCCGTTGACTTATCTGTTCAATCCCAGTGTATGTGAATTGTTAACTTGTACCCCTGTGGGAAATTTACCAACAAAGGAATGATATTAATGTCCTTTTGTCTTTAGCTTTACAATTTCCACTCAAAACATCATATTCTGAAGTTACTCAGGTCAGCTTCCTGTTTCTTTAAGTTCGCCCTCATTACTGTCCGCGCTTTGTGATGTGCAGTCATGTGTTACCACCCCAGTGCCAGAAAGAAGAGCTCCTCGTGTGTCCGCCGATGACCAAGCACTCCTCTCCCCAGCCCCTGGCAACTGCTAGTCCAAGCATGTGCAACCCACAGCCCGTGGGCTGCATGCGGCCCAGGATGGCTTTGAATGTGGCCCAACACAAATTCGTAAACTTTCTTAACACCTTATGAGATTTTATGCATGGACTTTTTTTGCTCAAGAGCTATTGTTAGTGTTAGTATATTTTATGTGTGGCCCAAGGCACAATTCTTCTTCCAGTGTGGCCCAGGGAAGCCAAAAGATTGGACACCCCGGCCCTAGTCTGTTCATTCCTATAGTTTTAATTTTTCCAAAGTATCATATGAATGGAATCATGTGATATGTAGCCCATGAATCATGTATATGGGTTTTTCACTTAGTAGAGCACATTTAAGATTCATCATTGTTGCTATGTGAATCAATAGCTGGTTCCTTTTATCTCTCCACAGCTCCCACTGCACTGAGAAGCACGTGTTCTCCATTTCCCTGGGGGAGACCATTGTATTGGGCAGTTTGGAACAAAACACCATGGACTGGGAGGCTTACACAACAGAAATTTATTTCTTGCTGTTCTAGAGGCTGGGAAGCTCAAGGTGCTGGCTGCATATTCATTCTGAGGCCTCTTCTGATGTGCAGACAGCTGCCTTCTGACTTGTGCTCACATTGGAGAGAGGGAGTCAGCTTTGGTGTCTCTTCTTGTAAGGACACTAACCCCATTCACAAGGGCCCCACCCTCATGACCTAATCACCCCCAAAGGTCCTGTCTCCAGACATATCACATGGGGCAGAGCTTCAACGTACCAATTCTGGGGCGTCACAAACCCTCCGTCCATAGCAGACATCTTGGTTGCTCCCAGTTTTTAGAGATTAAGAATAAAACAACTGTAAATATTTACATGCAGGTTTTTGTGTGAACAAGTTTTCATGCCAGCTGGGTAAATAGCTAGGGCTGTGATGGCCAGATCCTGTGGTAAGATTCTGTTCCACATTCTAAGAAACTGCCCAACTGTCTTCCACAGTGGCTGTGCCATTTTGCAGTTCTGACAGCAATTCTGTAGCTCCACAACCTCATCAGCACTGGGTGGTGGTGCTTGAATTTTGCATTTTAGCCATTCTAATTGGTGTGGGTAGTAGTTCTCATTTGGGGTTCAATTTGCTTTTTCCTTTTTTTTTTTTTTTTGGCAGGCTGGACATCTCCTAGAGGGCAATAGATTCTGGTTTTGTTTTTTTTTTTTAGACAGAGTCTCATGCTGTCACCCAGGCTGGAGTACAATGGCATGATCTCTGCTCACTGCAACTTCTGCCTCCCAGGCTCAAGCAATTCTCCTGCCTCAGCCTCCCAAATAGCTGGGGTTACAGATGCTCACCACCATGCCTGGCTAATTTTTGTATTTTTAGTAGGGATGGAGTTTCACCATGCCAGCCAGGCTGGTTTTGAGCTCCTGAACTCAAATGATCCACCCGCCTTAGCCTCCCAAAGTGCTGGGATTACAGGCGTGAGCCACCGCACCTGGCTGAGGGCAATCGATTCTGAATAAATAGGTTGTGAATTGGAGATTTGCATTAACCCTGCCCAGGGCCGGGCTGTGTTTGCTGTAGCTGTGTGTGTGTATAACTTCAGATTCCTCTGTGACCTCCTTTTGTCTCCCTTTGTGGTTTTGGGCTTTCCCTTGCTGTTCCTCGGACAGCCTGTGTCTCTCAGGTCTCTTAGCTATAATCCAGTTATCCCAGAGCTTGTCAGTTAGAGGGGAGGGAAGGGTTGGGGAGGGGCAGTTCCCTGGTCTCTGTCTTTGGACTTCATGGGGCCTGTGCCCCCATCCTGCCATGGCCTTCACAAGGGTTTCTGTCCTCGCTCCAGAGTGAGGCGCCACCCATCCCCCATACCCCACCCATCCCCTCCCCACCCCATCCCATCCCCTCCCCATCCCCCACCCATCCCCTCCCCATCCCCCACCCATCCCCTCCCTATCCCCCACCCATCCCCTCCCCATCCCCCACCCACCCCCATCCCCCACCCCTTCCCTCCCCACCCCATCCCCCATCCCCCATCCCTTCCTCATCCCCTCCCCATCCCCTCCCCATCCCCCATCCCCCCATCCCCCACCCATCCCCTCCCCATCCCCCACTCCCAGCCTCGGCAGGGATGCCTCTGTTCCTTGTCTGTGTCCTGGAGTCCAGCATGAAGACCTTTGCTTGTGAATACCCTTCCCTGGGACCAGGACCCTTGGGGAAATGCCTGATCCCACATCTGGAGTAGGAGAAGCACAGGTTGACCTTGGGAGCTGTTGCCCTGTATTGCAGCTGCTGTGTGCAGGGGGCATGTAGGCCATGCATGGGTGTGGTGCTTCCATCCAGCTCAAAGTGCGTTCTCTGCTCTTAAGTGTTCTTGGCAACACGTGATCCCCAGTTCAAGGCTGGTGTGTATTAAGTTCTCATTTCTTTGGAGAGACAAAAAAGATGGAAAGTGGCATTGCTTGCTGAGCCCAGGGAATACAAAGGAAAGGCAGGCCGAGGGGGAAACCAGTGTCAACAGTGGAGGTGGCTCTCTGATAACCTCGTGGAGCTGGAGTTTGGAGTGCAAGTACTCAGACGTCCAGAAACCCTCTTTCTATGTAACTCAGCTATCCATGGACGAAACCAAAGGAATGGCCTACATTTGCAACCCACTCCTGATTTCTCCCTTTTGCAATGCCAGGGAGCTGTGTCGGTCTGCTCAGCGAAATACCGCAGCCTGGGTGGCTTGAACAACAGAAGTGTATTTTCTCAGCACTCTGAAGGGAAGAAGACTGAGATCCGGGTCTCGGCAGGGCTGGGCTCTGTGGAGGCCACTCTCCGTGGCTTGCAGATGGAGCTTCTTTGCTGTGTCCTCACAGCATCGTCCCTCTGTGGGTGTCTGTGTCCGCATCTCCTCTTATATAGGACACCAGGCAGGTTGGATTAGAGCCCACACTGGTCACCTCATTTTAACTTTATCACCCTTTTTAAAAGGTCCTATGTCCCAAAACAGTCACATTCTTTGGGGCTTGGGGTTAGAGCTTCAACACATGAATTCGGGAGGAGCACAACTCTGCCTGTAACACCAGCAATGGATTTGGGCCTGTGGACTTCAGCAGCGCTGCCCTTTGTGTGGAAGTGACGGAGTCAGCCTGCCCCATAGGTTCCTGGGTGTGAGCTTCGGCCGCACGCGAATGGTCTATTTGGCGACTCTGGCCACGCTCTTAGGACAAAGCACATGGATTGACAAGTGGCGGGCACGGACAGAGGTGCAGATGATGTCCACGGAAATGACAAGTCCATGAGGCCTGCGAGGGCCCCGGCCACCCTGGTCTCACGTTCCCTGAGTCTCTCCTGTAAGCCCAGCTTCCCACCCTTCAGGGTGTAGATGCCCATGTTAAAATCCAGATTCCAGCCCGGGAGGCCTGAGGTGGGCCTGAGACTCTGCATTTCCAGCAAACACCCAAGTGACGTGCCAGCATCCCTGTTCTCACGCCATCTCTGTGTGCGAAACTCTAACTCACTCATGGCCGGTGCTCCTACCTCCTTGTCACTCTGCAGAGAATGCAGTGATGTCAAGTTCAGTTGAAGGCTCGTGGCCAACATGCTCACGTGGACACCCACAAAGGGACCACCCAGACTGTGGTATTTTATTGAGCGACTAATATAGCTCCCTGGCATTGCAAATGGGAGAAATCAAGAGTGAGTTGCAAATACAGGCCATTCTTTTGGTTTTGTCCACAGATAGCTGAGTTACAGAGTAACTGTGTAGTCTGTGTGGTGCAGGAGGTGGCAGAGGGGAAGGGGCAGGTGAGGCTTGGCATGAGGGGCTTCTCATTGCAGGCGTCCGAGGGAGTTCAGTGGAGGAGTAAGACCCAGGGAGAGGCCAGCTGGGCTGAGGCTTGTTTTCTGCACATGGGTTGCTCCACCGTTAATAGTTAATGAACTAAGTGTCATTTTCACTAAATCTTTCCTTTGCACCAAACTCACTACCATTCTTCATGGAGTCTTTCTGGGGCTTCTGTTTGCAATGACTCATCTGGGGAGAGGACGGAAGGACAGTCAGTGTCCAGCTTGGTTGGTAGATGGGTAGGTCAGATGGAGATGAGAAAGACCTTTTCCCCTCGTCACTCTCACGCAGTTAATCCAGAGCCCCTTAGAGAGGTTTACAACTGGAGCTGCTATTTAAAGGCCTAAATGAGAATGTAATAGTAATAATGATCCTCATTTTTATTCTCAGCTGACAGAGCAAGGGAATGTGTGTGAATGCTAATCCATGCACATACATGTCTATAAATATTCTGCATGGAACCGTCTGTGTCTATGTCAAGCTAAACTGGGGTTCATACCAGGGTCTCCAACCATAGCCCATCCCCACTGGGGTCCTTCCAGCTCACTCGGCTTCTGGATGTACGACTCCCACAGGTGGAGGAAGGCCCCCAGAGAAGTCTGCTGAAAATTGTTATTCATGAATGGAGGTTGGACTTCTTCAGATACGCTTCCTGAGTCTGTTAACATGGTGATGTGACGTTTGCCCTTCATGTTACTCATAGGGACTATTCTGTTAGCTACCAATTCTGCTGCTTTAAATAAAAACACCATTAAAAAACAAAAAGAAACAAATTATAATAAAATATTTGCATACATATAAAATCTGAAAGACATATATCAAAATATAAAGGTCCTTCCTTTACAAATCAATAAATATACCTTTTTAAAAAAACAGACAAGACAGACATTAGACAAAAGGTGATACAAGAATGACCAATAAGCAAATTGAAAGCACTCAGTGTCCTCGGCCATCAGGAAATGCACATTCATCATAATGGGATGCTGCGTGACGCACGTTGAAATAACTGGATGTGAAGATCCTGGCCCCGCCCTGTGCCGGGAGGGTCTGGAACATCTGGAATATTCACGTCACCGGCGGGGAGGAGGTGCACAGGCACAGGCACTTTGACCATAGCGTGGCAGGTCCCCCACAACCATATGTACACCTGCCCTGTGCCCAGCAAAATGTAAATGTCTTCCACAAATAGTCCTGGACAGGGTCTCTCAAAGGGGCTTTAACTGTAACAGCCCACACCTGGAATTGTCCATCGTCCTGGGCGGGGTCACTCACAGTAACAGCCCACACCTGGAATTGTCCATCGTCCTGGGCGGGGTCACTCACAGTAACAGGCCACACCTGGAATTGTCCACAGTCCTGGGCGGGATCACTCACAGTAACAGCCCACACCTGGAATTGTCCACAGTCCTGGGCGGGGTCGCTCACAGTAACAGCCCACACCTGGAATTGTCCACAGTCCTGGGCGGGATCACTCACAGTAACAGCCCACACCTGGAATTGTCCAGCATTCCTCAACAGGAAACAGTTAAAGAAAGTGTGTCTAACCACACATGGAAGGCCACTGGGCAATGAAAATGCATGAACTTCTGGCGTCCACAATCTAGTGGATGAATCTCAAAAGACACTTCGAGCAAAAACACCGGACAGAAGCGTCCGTGCCGGCCCCGCAGGCTGCCTGTGTGCCAGGCTATCCCCTGCCATCTGATCCGGGAGAAGCAGGACTTTCTTGCACAGGTACTCAGCGCTGTGGCTGTGGGAGGAGCCGGGAGGGCCCTGGCGTGGGTGGGCTTGGGGAAACTGTAGGAGCTGGAAATAGTTCATATCTTATTTATTTGGGGTGTTGTTTACGGGGGAACTTGACAAACTCATCTAATGGTACAATCGAGACATCTGTGTAAATAAAGTGTCAAAAATCATCCTGCTGACATCCATGCTCCCCGCCCCACGGTGCTTCCGGGCCCTCAGCCCTCCCGTGCGGCTCCTGCCCCCTGGCCAGGGCATCTCCCAGACCAGCGCTAGGCAGCAGGCACTGTCCTAACCCCAGAGCCTGTGGGCCTGGGGCATCAGTGAGGAGGAGGCTGAGGACTGATGGTTTGCAGGTTGCTCCGGGAGACCAGAAACCTGGTGAGGAGAGGCATTAGGAGGTGAGGTAGGAGGCGTTACGAAGGCCCCCGAAAGCTGCCTGTTTGTTTGGTTTTAGTGGGGAGATAGTTTTCCAGTACAGAATTTCTACCAGAATGCCCCATACATAAAACATAACAATGACATGAGATGCTTTGGGGCAGCCTTGGGGTGGATGGGACCTGTGTCCCCCTCTGCAGTCCTCACAGGTGCCCCCTGTGTGGGTCTCACGCTGAGATGCACCGAGCCAGCTGGAAAATGCCGGGTCAGGGGGCTACTCAGGGGCGGCTTCTCTTTAGGTAAAGTCAGTGAATCCCGATGGCCAAGTGCAAGGCATCGGGGAGATCGCAGAAAGGGTCGAGGGACTCAGGCCCAAGCCCGGGGTGACAAAATCTTATAAGTGGAATCATAGAGTATGTAAGATGGCGTGTGTGTGTGTGTGTGAGAGAGAGAGAGACAGAGAGAGAGACAGAGAGGAGAGTGGGGGTCTTGGTAACCTTTAGGTCACATTTGGCAGTTTAAACATAAACCTGCTTCCAAATTAACTGGCTTTGGAGACGACTGTGACTCATGGGCACACCCTGCCCCTGAGTGGAGAATCTCACCATCAGCTTCTCCGGCTGTTGATGCACTGATCGGCACCCACTGACACTGAAAGGATGCTGATTTGTTTCTGAACCATGAAATGTTAATCTGATTCTGTGTCATGACATTCTGCTGACTTGCTTCTGAATCACGAAGCTTTGCTGGTTTGTTTCGGAATCATGAAGCTTTCTGATTGCCTTGCATGGAGATGTTTTAGCCCTCACGGTATGATCTGTGTGCACTGGCTGTGCCCTCCAACCTGTCCCCCCATGAGAAGGATGCCTGTGTTGTGAGGAGTCCCCTCCCTTCTCCTAAACTTTTCCGGAAAGTCTTCCACCTAGTAGCCAACCCCAGAACATGCTCAGTTCTGTGGGCGTCTTCCCAAGTGGATCCCCGTGTTCAGCTTCCAGTAAAACTTTATCCAGTTACTTCTGCCTGCACAGCCTTAATTTCCATCAGAAGTCTACACCTGTGTATGTGTATAGACACACACACACACACACACGTGCACATGCACACACATGCACGTTTTGTGTCTGGCTATTTTCACTTACAATTTTTTTTTTTTTGTCAGCCTAACAGGTGAATCTGATTTTGATTCTTTAGATGCTGCCTAAGGAAGTTGAAGAAAAAAATTCCTTTTTTTGTAGTAGCTGGATCTGTATCCAAAATTTAACGTATTGTAGCTCTCCTGCTGTGCCAGGCTCAGTTTGTTTTAAAGATTTCCCGGAGGGGACGACTCAGAAAGAGGCTCTGCGGGTGTGGCATCCTCTGCACACTTTGGGTGCCACCAGCTGACGTGTGACTGTGACTTCACGGGTGGTGCCCTGGCCTCACATGCTTCGTGGTTCTCTGTCTCACTCCTGCTCACGGGTGGTGCCCCGGCCTCATATGCTTCGTGGTTCTCTGTCTCACTCCTGCTCACGGGCGATGCCCCGGCCTCACGTGCCCCGTGGTTCTCTGTCTCTCTCCTGCTCACGGGCGGTGCCCTGGCCTCACGTGCCCCGTGGTTCTCTGTCTCTCTCCTGCTCATGGGCGGTGCCCCGGCCTCACGTGCCCCGTGGTTCTCTGTCTCTCTCCTGCTCACGGGTGGTGCCCTGGCCTCACATGCCTCGTGGTTCTCTGTCTCGCTCCTGCTCACCTGCGGGGCTTTCGTCTCTGCCCAGGGATGAAACCATCATGTGGCTTAATTGATATTTTGTGAAAGCTGCAAATTATGTGTGCAGTCCTGTCAATAGTTCCTATTGGCTGACTTTCTCTTTTCTCCAATATTCTACAACCATATGTACAGTCAAAGCTGTCCACCTTTTACATTCATGATTGATGCTCCATAAATATGCTGGCTAGATAAAGCCGCAGCTGTTAGGCAAAGGAAAGAAAGACACATTTATCCGAGACCTGAGGCAGCTGTCAAGCAGTGGGAATGGCCCTGAAGGCCATAAAGAACCCAGAATGACCGACCGGGATCCAGGTGGACAGGAGCGGGGAGGTGGACTCTGACCCCACCCACGCCCACACCTCTTATCCTTGCACTGTTCCGGGGATGAAGTGGATTTTGGGAGCTGGGCACGGGGCACAAACTCTCTCTAACAGCTATGGTGGAACCAGGGCTCACTGCAAACCCCCTTTCCTGTTGGGACGCCTCATGGGCTGGACCCCGTGAGGGCTCTTCAGAAAGGTGAGAACACGCAGGAATACCTTTCTCCAAAGTTACTGAAGATGACAGCAACCCACGGTTAGCACAATTTTATAAAGACTGAAAACTTGCTGAGCCTGTGTAGTTAATAAGTGGAGACACAAGGCAAAATCCCATGATAAGCAAGTGAAGATCCATCGTTATGCGATTAACATTATTTCCATGAAGTTCTGCTTAGTGAGAATAGAGATCACATGCTCCATTCCATTTCTCAAACATTATTTCTTGTTCTTGCGGTCTGGAAGAAAATGACTGAAAGATTACTTTGTTTCTCTTTGATTCACTTTAAAAGATGTGGGAAAGGGAACGCGAGCTGCCCAGCTGTCCGGGAGACCAGGTTACCTTCCTTTACCCCGGAAGGCAGCCTGCCCTGCTACAGCATTGCCTCATGCTCCGATCACCACACACATCAATGGCAGGAGGAGAGGGTCAGGATAACTCGGGACGGACTCCTCCCAGGAGCTCCCTGGGCAAAGGCGGTCCCATCGGGGAAGCGGGATTCCGTCCTCCAGTAGGGAAGAAGCGCCCTCAGCAAGGAGACTGCCGAGGCGTGGTGACGCTCTGCTCTGCGTTTGTGGAAACCAGGTACTCGCCTGGCACAGGGTCTCACACCCCGGTCTCGGTGCAGCCTTGTGTGGGTCTGGTGCTTGGGAGGGCGCGTTCCCCACGTGCCTACTGAGGAGCTGCTCCCTGGCTCAGGGCTCCTCCTCCACCCAACACCAGCATCTCCACATGGTCAGGTGCGGTTTTAAAAGCCACTTTCTCAAGATATTCTTCACATATCATGACATGTGCACAGGCAGAGTGCCAATCAAGTCCTTTCAGAGTACTCGGAGATCCAGTCACTGCGTTGGGTGTACTCGGAGATCCAGTCGATGGCATTGGGTGTACTCGGAGATCCAGTTGATGGTGTTGGGTGTACTCAGAGATCCTGTCGGTGGCGTTCGGTGTACTCGGAGATCCAGTTGATGGCATTCAGTGTACTCGGAGATCCAGTCGGTGGCGTTGGGTGTACTCGGAGATCCGGATTGATGCTGAATATAGGGGGTCAGGAAGATGCAGTTCCTGACCGCTGGGTGTGGTCCCTGGAACAGCCAGACTGCGCTGGGTGCTGAGGCCACTGCTGTCAATGAGGAGACACCTGCTTTTGCAGGTGGATGAGAGAGTTCTGAACTCCTCTGTCATTTCATTAGGAAACAGGTTTTCAGGCCCTGGGCTGCAGCTCCTAGTGCTGAGAACTTTGCAGAATTGGTGGCTCCTGTTCTACGCCTTGTCAGGGAAGATGTGGGTTCGCCCCAGGTGCTCCAGAAAGGTCGTGTTCTCTATGGAGTGAAGATGGGTGGGCATAAGCGTGGGTCCGGGGCCACCCTCTGTCGTCTGCCAGCGTGTTTCTCATCCAGCCACGTCTCGGAAGGTCTGTGACTGCTGAAAACATTGTGTGCATGAACGTTGGGGAAGGAAACCCACCCAGAGGAGGGGCAGGTGCCACCCCAGGCGTCAGAGCACCAAGCTGCAGAGAACGGAGGCAGCAGGTGCCCAGGACACACGGGGGAGACTGCAGGAGCAGCCCGTGTCCTCTGCGGCTCAGTCCCGCGAGAAACTGGAGGCCAGCGCTTCACAGCTCCCATTTGCAGAGACCAGCTCCCGTGAATGAAGCAAACAACCTGATGTTTGCATTTGCAAGAGGAACTGTGATTGTACCAGGGACGGGGTCTTCAGGTTGTGCATGAGAGTCTGGGGTCCATGCGTGGAGAGGGAGTGGTGTCAGAGGGTCAGAGCCCATGGGCGGTTCTGGGACATGGAAGCTGGTGTCGAGTCAGTCGGGGACGTGGCCTCCCCAGCACAGCCAGGGTGAGTGTCCTCTCTCTCTAAGGCGAGGCAGGAGGGGCCTCTTGTTTCTCAGCCCCCGCAGCTCTGGCCACCCCAGGCTTACGGCACACGGTAATGGATATTTCTGAATGTCTCTTTGGCCAAATGAGTCTGGAAAATGATGTGCTAAGGTGCTCTTGGGATTGTTTTCATGGATCCCAGGTTCGTCGTGTGTATAATGTGGCAATCTGCACCGTAAACCCCGAGCTGCGCAGCCTGGCGCGGCGTGCGTCCGTAACGCATTTAACCACCATTTATTGTTGTTATTATCATTTTTATTATTGTCATTATTTGGGTAATAGTAAAGAAGTGTGCTTTATGTGGCTTTTCATCATTTTTTAAGCCAAGTTGGCAGTTTTTTGTTTTATGCATGTTTCTCTTATTTTTAATTTCTTGAAATGTTCCTCCCTGGGTCCTCGAGGCAGATGATAAAATAAATGTTATGCGTTTTTCACATTTCCAAAGAAAGAGTAGGGAAGTCCTGGAAAGATTTGCTAAATGTAGGAGCCAAGGATTTCAGAAAAAGCAATTTCCATTTTTGCAGAAAGAAATCAGGCATTTCAAGTGAGTTACTATTTATTTAAGTTAATCATTTATTAAGCTATTTTCATATGGTGCCAATGTAATCACTGGACATACATGTTAAGTCTAGGAAAAAACTATCATTTTTATTAATTTAATTAATTATCAGAAATGCTGAATTGTGGCCAAGGTATGTGGCGTTAACTCAAATCCCTAAATTTAGGCCCAGATGGGGCTGGCGGCAGGACACTGACACTCCCGGGGCATGGGACCAAGGGCCACAAAAGAGCAGGTCCCCTGAAACCCTGAGAGCTTAGCAGAGGCTGGGCCTTTGTTGAGAAACTGGTTCCCTTCACAGAAGAGCAGCCCTGGACACACCCTTTCCTCTCCACAGGCTCCGCTGCACCCACCTGGTGAACCTGACACCAGCTGGCACAGAGGGAGGTGAGACCTATGTCCGACTCAGCTCTGCTGCAGTGGAGAAAGCTCCATACCTTGTGACCTAGTTCACCATTTCTCACCTCTGAATTTGTCTAAACTTACTTCTCCATCTATTCATCTGTCCTTCTCTCCACTCACCTCTCTCTATATTAAACTACCCATCCATCCATCCATCCATCCATCCACCATCCATTCATCCATCCATCCATCATCCACCATCCATCCATCCATCCACCATCCATCCATCCACCATCCATCCATCCATCCATGCATCCATCCATCCACCACCATCCATCCATCCACCATCCATCCATCCATCCATCCACCATCCATCCATCCATCCACCATCCATCCATCCACCATCCATCCATCCATCCATCCATCCATCCATCCATCCATCCACCACCATCCATCCATCCATCCGCCATCCATCCATCCATCCATCCACCATCCATTCATCCATCCATCCATCATCCACCATCCATCCATCCATCCATCCATCCACCATCCACCATCCATCCATGCATCTATCCATCCACCATCCATCCATCCATCCATCCATCCATCCATCCACCATCCATCCATCCATCCATCCACCACCATCCATCCATCCATCCATCATCCACCATCTACCATCCTCCATCCATTCATCCATCCATCCATCATCCACCATCCACCATCCTCCATCCACCATCCATCCATGCATCCATCCATCCACCATCCATGCATCCATTCACCATCCATCCACCATCCATGCATCCATGCATCCATCCATCCATCCATCCATCCAACATCCACCATCCATCCATCCACCATCCATCCATCCACCATCCATCCATCATCCATCCATCCACCATCCACCATCCATCCATCCATCCATCCATCCATCCATCCATCCACCATCCATCCATCATCCATCATCCATCCATCCATCCATCCATCCATCATCCATCCATCCACCCATCCATCCATCATCCATCCATCCATCCATCATCCACCATCCATGCATGCATTCACCATCCATGCATCCATCCACCATCCATCCACCATCCATGCATCCATCCATCCATCCACCATCCACCATCCATCCACCATCCATGCATCCATCCACCATCCACCACCATCCATCCACCATCCATCCATCCATCCACCATCCATCCCCATCCATCCACCATCCATCCATACACCCATCCATCCATCCATCCACCATCCATCCATGATCCATCCACCATCCATCCATTCATCCATCCACCCACCCATGATCCATCCACCATCCATCCATCCATCCATCCATCCACCATCTATCCATGATCCATCCACCACCATCCATCCATCCATCCATCCATCCATCCACCCACCATCTATCCACCATCCATCCATCCACCATCCATCCATCCATCCATCCATCCATCCATCCATGATCCCTCCACCATCCATCCATCCATCCACTCATCCATCCATCCATCCATCCACCATCCATCCACCATCCATCCATCCATCCACCCACCCATCCATCCACCATCCATCCATCCATCCATCCATCCATGATCCATCCACCATCCATCTATCCATCCACCCATCCATCCATCCATCCATCCATGCATCTATCACTCTGTTCTTCTACCCACCCATTTAGCCACCCACCTCTGTCCATCTGTCATCCCTGTGTAGCTATTTATACACATCAAGACGTAATCTGGCACTGCTGGGCAAGGTTAGTGAATAAACTCTGAAATGTTTTCCACAGAGGCAACCTTGGCACTCAAGTGACCAGAGTCGCCCTGTATTAGCTTCAGATGCTGTAACAAAATCCCCTAGACTGTGGCTTATCTGACAGGAATTCATCCCTCAGAGTCCGGAGGCTGGAAGGGCCAGGGCTGGCAGGTGCTGCGTTTGGTTTCTCTCTGTGGCTTGAGGATGGCCCCCTTCTCCGTGTGTCCTCACATGGCAGGGAGAGAGACAGCTCCGGCCTCTTTCTCATCCTATAATCACCCCACAGAGGCTCCACTCCTAATCCCATCACGTTGGGGTTAGGGCTTCAACACGTGGGTTTTGAGGGGACACATTCCGTCCCCCCTGTATTCAGCATCAATCAGGGGAAGGAAGATGAAGTATGAAATCGCCAAGCTGTAAAACCCTAAAAGGGAAAGTGAACGCTCCTCTGCCAGTGGCTTTGGGCTTTAGTTTGACGTTTTGAAATTCAGACCTAAACCAGGTCTTTGACATTTGATACGGTTTGGATCGTATCCCTGCCCACGTCCCACGTGGACGTGGAATCTCCAGCGTTGAAGGCGGGGCCTGGTGGGAGGTGATTGGATCACGGCCGGCGTTCCCACGAATGGTTTCGCACCGTCGCCTCCGTGACGCCCTCGTGACACTGAGTGAGCAAGTTATTGTGAGACCTGGTTGTTTGAAACTGAGTTGGAGGGGCCCAGCTCAGCGGGCACGACCCTGCTCTGGGCCACGCTTAGGCGCTTGTTCCTAACGCAGCCTGTCTCTCCCTCCCGAAGAGCCTGCTTCCCTCACCTTCGCCAGGACTGAAAGTTCCCTGAACTCCCCAGAGGCCGAGCAGAAGCACGAGGCTTCCTGTACAGCCTGCAGAACCGTGAGCCAATTAAACCTCTTTCCTTGATAAATGACCCATCTCAGGCATTTCTTTATAGCAGGGTGAGAACAAATGAATACACCATTCTAAGTATTAATATCATAACTTGTCCGCTGGTCTCACAAAACCTACCCTTGCTGTATATTAACTTTGTGATACTGCGTATTAATTTATAAGTACATTTTAAATTCTTTGGCAATTTTTATTTTTATAAATTAGATATGTCCTTAGTTCTTTTTACATTTGATGAAAACATTGAGTCTTCCAATGAGTGTCATAACAAAATAGGTTTTTTAAACTTTGTATACAAATGTTATATACAATATTATAGAGAGATATTTTATAGAATGTGCCCAATGTTGAGAAGTTAAAATATTTTTATTTTGTATTGGGTAGAAAAAAAGGAAATGGGATAGATGCAACCGTGATGTGTAACCAGCAGTGCAGGGGTCACGACCTTCCTTCACACATGCAAAGGGTAAGGAAGACCCCGGCCAGCAAGACACCCGGCCAGCAAGACACTTCTTGAGTGGGGGATTTTTAACATTGCGCTGAAATGGAAATGCCAGCTCTGTAGAAGGCATCATATTTTTAATTTTTAATGTAATGTAATTTATTTTAAAGACAGGATCTCGCTCTGTCACCCAGGCTGGAGTGTAGTGGCACGGTCAGTCACGGCGCACTGCAGCCTGGACCTCCTGGCCTTAGGGCTCCTCCTACCTCAGCCTCCTGAGTAGCTGGGACTCCAAGCACATGCCACCATGCCTGGCATATCATTAAAAAAACCTACACTTTCTTTTATCTGTTTTAAATAATATTTTAATTATGCATTAGATATTTTAGTATTTTTGTGCATGGAAGTGGCTTTTGAACGTGTACTAGGAATTGCCTAATGGTTTCAAAATGCACATTTTTAAAAGCATCTTTGCTCTTTATCTAAGAAATGCGGTATATCATTTTACAAGGTTAATTATTTGATATATTTGGATTATTATAAGTGTTTTAGTTATCCTATGTATACTGAAAACACATTGCTGTAGTATCACGTAGCTGTGTAACAATTACTTAAATGATTTGTGTTGTCCATTTGTATTTGAACTTTCTGGATGGAAATGTTTATACTTGGCTTACCTGAGATGGAAAACACTTCTGTCTGGGGTTTGAAGAGGGCAGGGTGTTTGGCGCTGGTGACGTTTGCACCCAGGATGCTGGGTCTCCCCAGGACCCGTGGGTGGATTCAGCCTCTCCCAGCCTCCGCCCCTGCTGCCCCAGCTGGGACCAGTTCCCAACTCAAGGCTTAGTCCCAAGCCTGGTTAGCAGAAGGTCAGCTTATTCCCTTGAGTCCCCTAGTGTGAAATGAGAGGCCCTTCCTCCTCTCATCACGGAGATCGAGATTGCGCTCCCTGTACTCGACGGCCAGCCACTGCATGAACCACTGACGGAGCAGCTCAGATGACAGACACCCCCGTCCCCAGCTCCTGAGGCAGCTCAGACCACAGACACCCCGTCCCCCAGCTCCCGAGGCAGCTCAGGCCACAGACACCCCGTCCCCAGCTCCCAAGGGGGCTGAGACCACAGACACCCCGTCCCCAGCTCCCGAGGTGGCTCAGACCACAGACACCCCCGTCCCCAGCTCCCAAGGGGGCTGAGATGACAGACACCCCCATCTCCCAGCTCCTGAGGCTGGACATCCAAGGCCAAGATACCCAAGGGCTTGTTCCTTCCAAGGCTGCGAGGGAGGCCTGTGCTTGGCTGTCTTCCCCCGTGTCCTCACCTTGTCTTTCCCTTGTGCGTGTCTTTGTGCCCAAATTTCCCCTTTCCATGAAGACCCCATTTGCACTGGATCAGGGTGCACCCTAATGAACTCACTGTAATTTGAACTCTGTGAAGACCCCATCTTCAAACAGTCACAGTCTGAGGTCCAGGAGGTTCAATCTCCAGCATGTCTTTTTGGAGGGGCCCAGCTCAGCCGGCACGACCCTGCTCTGGGCCACGCTTATGGCGTCTGTCCCTTACGGGGCACCACAGTCACCCCACCGCCACGCCATGCACTGACACATCCCCCTCGGGGCTGGGACTCTGCTGGACATTTCCCAAGTTATCCAATTGGTTTCTGAGTCTCTCAAGGATTCTTGAGAACAATGAATATCTCCTTTCAGGACAGAACTCCTGGCAGCTTCTGCTGGGTCCACTCCTTCACCTGGAGCCGACCCTGCCTGCTGGGCTCTTGGCCACTGGCAGTTGCAGAAGGAGATGGGGTGGGGAGGGGCCCACCATTCTCCTCACATTCTGATTCTTGCTGAGGTGGTGACTAAGGCTTCACTCGGTACCTCTGCGATAGGGGAGAAGGTCACACTCAACTCTGAATAGAGCAAAGGCGGCTGACTTGTGCCGATGAGCACAGTTGGGGGACAGAAAATGACCAGGAGGAGATGTCGAGGCACAGGTTTCTTGTTGAGGGCAGGGCAGCGGGATCAGACAGGAAGAGTGAGGTTGGGGAATTTGGTCAGACACCAGGAGTGGAGTGTTCTGGATGAATGGATGTCACAGGATTCTTGCTAAGGCTGGGCAGGCCCAGCAAGCTCAGCGTGGACACAGAAGGTCAAGGTCCAGGCGTGTCGGAGAGGCTCAGAGGAGCCCGAAGGAAGGAAGGCTGGTCCAGGAGGGACCTTTGCCACCACCGAGGTCCTCTGACGCCACCTCATCTGCTCGACCTGACAACATTTCCCCCCGGGGAGGCGGTGCTGCAAGTGTGGAAGTGTCTCCTGGACTGACCGCCCGCCCTCATCATTGGATTCCATCTGCAGGTGCTGAAGGTGCCCTGCACAATGGGAAACGGTTGGAATTGGAACTTTAACCAGAGTGATAACCGTGAGAGTTACCTTGCAAAGTGCCTCCACCTGTTCCTTTTATTTCAGAGTCGGCTGCTCCCACACTCTGTGTCCAAGACTCTCGGACGTGAGGCTGAGAGTGGGAGTGGCAGAGCCTTCTTTAGCTTCACCTGCAGCTGCCGGCCATGTGCTCTGACACCTCTGAGGCCTACATCTCCAGATCGCACCTTCCATGGGTCCTTGCTTTGTATTTTCCCGCAACTGGACTCATGCCTTCTTTCTCATTCTGCAAACCTGCCAAGGCCATGCAGGCGCTCTGGCTCTCAAAACCAGCTGGGATGCCAGGACTGAGGCTCACTCTGAACCACCTGCGTGCCCAGGGCTGGGCAAAGACGTGGTGCAGCCAAACCTCAGAGGAGGAAAGGCAACGTTGTGAGCAAATTAGAAAGGGGTCGGGGGAGAAATTCATACACACATACACATATACATGCATACACACATGTATACACACACATGCACATACATATATACACACATATACATGCATACACACACATATACACACGTATACACACATGCACATACACACACGTATACACACATGTATACACACATACACACATGTACACACATACATACATACACATACACACAGGCACATTGGTATATACAAGTATACATAGCGCTGATCTCAGTTTACACAAAGCAGTCTTTTCAAATGTTTGCCTTGGAATAAACAGTCTTTCTCTAGTATTTTTAAAAAATAAAACCAATGACACTGACAAGTCTGATGCAAAGAACGAAGCTACTGCTGATCCGCCTGCTTCTACATGGGCAAGATTGACTCTGGGTAAAAACAAGAGAAAGCAGGGAAAAGTTGAAAATAGGGACAGAGCCAGCCTACAGACACTACCTTCCTATCCTTCCCTTCTCCCCTGCCTGCCTGAGGAGCAAAAAGCCTTGTCTAAGGGAGGCTGGACAGAATCTAAACAGATAAGCCAGCAGTGAAACCGCTTCCCGGGGCACGCGCAGCAGGTGCAGTTGCTGGGTCAGCATCCCCTCCTCCCGGCCCACAGCTTTACTGGAGGAGAGCAGCAGGACAAAGCCAGGCTTACCTGGGCCACACGGGGCCTAAGTTATGCTGTGTGGGAAGGGCGGGTGCTGGAGAGGGGTCCCTGTGTGCAGGGCATGGGTCTCACCTTGGCTTCTGTCAAAGCTCAGCCTGCACGGCGTTCCCAGGATGCAGCTGGTGATCGCATCTGTCCTAGGAGGACACAGTAACTGGTATCCAGGGCACTCCTAATGTGGCGTCTGATGCCTGGGGGTCTCTATGGTAATCTCGGCTCACTGCAACCTCTGCCTCCCGGGTTCAAGCGATTCTCCTGCCTCAGCCTCCCGAGTGGCTGGGATTACAGGCATGCTCCACCATATCCAGCTAATTTTTCTAGTTTTAGCAGAGACGGGGTTTCACCATGTTGGCCAGGCTGGTCTTGAACTCCTGACCTCAAGTGATCCACCCACCCTGGCCTCCCACAGTGCTGGGATTGCAGGTGTGAGCCACTGCGCCCAGCCCACCAGCCTCCTTCTCAATGTGCTTTGTAAAACTTGCTCACAAGCATTTTTTGAATCTTGTCTAACAATTGACACACTGGTCATAAGCAGAATTTGCTTCTCAGAGGAATTCACACTGTATTTCTTGACAATATTCTTTTGCAGGATCCCCAGGGTTCCCATGGCACAGCTGCGGTGGACACTGTGAGACCTCCCTTGTCCTGGGGAGTGGGTGGTGGCCTTCGTCGCAGGCAGAGCTGGTCGGAGGAGACGCCTGTCCTGGCCTGCTTGTCACAGCCAGGTAGGCACCAGGCCAGAAGCTGCAGAGCCCAGGCAGTATTGCTCACCTGTCCAGCGCGTTGTCCGTATTTATGGGAAGTTTTCATACACGCATGCAATGTGTGATGTTCAAATCAGGGTCGCTGGGATGCCCACCGCTTCAGACATGATTTCTTTGTGTTGGGAACATGACTTTCTCTTCCAGCTCTCTGAAATACACAATAAGTTACTGTGAACTCTACTCACCCTACCGTGCTCCTGAAGGCTGCAACGTATTCCTTCTATCTCACCATACGTTTGCACCCATTCACCTGCTCCTGAAGGCTGGAACATATTCCTTCCATCTCACCATACGTTTGCGTCCGTTCACCTGCTCCTGAAGGCTGGAACGTATTATTCCTTCCATCTCACTGTACATTTGCGCCTGTTCACTGACCGCTCAGCTTTTTCCTGCTTCTGCCTGTGAGTTTGGAAGTGACAGAGGATACGCTGTTTATGCGTTGGAGCTAACACTAGAATTGCTAATTATTTTTATCATTACATTTTACTTTATTTTGTAACTTACTAGCTAAACTCATTGCTGCGTTAATTTTGTGGTTGCTTTGGGTTTCTGATACACATGGTTAACATACCACAGTCTTCCTCCGAGCAACCCTGTGCCATTTCACGGCAGTGAAAGGCCCGGGAAGGATCCCCTTCCATTGTCTGCCCGCAGCCACAGTGCTATTACCAACGTACGTGTTATTCTATGCATACTATAAACCCAACGATGCGCTGATACTAAACTTGTTTTAGGAGGTCAAGTATCTTTTAAGTAGATGAAAATAATGAGAAGTATTTTCTGCGAAGCATGCAGGAGCCATTTCTCATATTCTCTTCCCTTGCTGGAGGGCCAGCTCCTTACCCGGCGCCCTTGACTTCACTCGGTGCATGTCCCCCGTAAGTGCGTGCCGCCAACACTGGCCATGGATGTTGTCATCTTTTCTGCTTGTGAAAATGTCTTCGTAGCACCCTCATTTTGGAAAGATAAACCTGCTGAAAAAATATTCCAATTTGACCATGTATTCTCTCGTTAGTTAAGACCTCCCACTCTGCCCGTTTGCTGGGTTTCTTGGCTGTTTCTCTCTGCAGTGTGCCCTTTTTCTGGGTCTGCGAAGCAGGAGATTTTGCCATTTCATTAGAATGTTCCCTGATGTGCTTTTCTTCATGTTTCTTGTGCTTGGGGTTGCTGGAGCTTCCTGGATCTGTGTTGATAGTTTTTATGAAATTTTGATGTTTTGGCTAGTTTTTTCCTACACATTTTCTTATTTTTCCCCAAATCCACTCTCCTTTGTGGACATCAACTTTGAGTATATGAGGCTTTGTGAAGCTTGCCACAGCTCACAGGTCCTCTGTCTCCGTTTGAGGGGTCTCTGTGGCCGTCTTCAAGTGAACCGATTTCTTCTTTTGCAATGTTCACTCACCCTCCACCCCACCAGATTTGTTGTGTTTTTATTTCTGACACTGATGTTGTTATCTTCAAACTTGGATTTTGGCCTTTCTGATTTTCCCTGGCTCTATTTAATGCGTCCTGTCTTCCCTCTTCCTTCCCGAACATCCGGAACACTATCCATATGGCTGTTTTAAAGTCTGTATCTTCTATTTCTATTGTCTGTTCTGTTTCTGGGTCTGTTTCCATAGATTGATTGATTCTCCTCTTCTTGGAGTCTATCGACCAGGGGCTCGGGGTGGGTGGCTGTCCAGACACCCTGTGCTCCTCTCCAGAAGGAAGTCTTATGAGACCACTGCTCTCCCAGAGGGCAGAGGAAGCTGCTCAGCTCTCACAGCATCCACAGGACCCCCCAAAACCCCTGCCCAATCCTGAGTCTGAGTCCCTCCTCTGAATGCACAAGGCCTCAAGACACAGTGTCACAGCCTCCGCAGGACCCCCCCAAGACCCCTGCCCGATCCCGGGACTGAGCCCCTCCTGTGAATACACAAGGCCTGAAGACACAGCGTTCAGAGGAAGGAGCTCAGACCTCCCCGATCAAATGGTATCTTCTTTGAAAGAATATGGCGCCATGTTTGGGGTTGTCAACTGCGGCCAGATCAGTACGTCTTCACTTTGATCAATTGCGGCCAGATCAATACGTCTGCACTCTGATTCCCTTGTGTCTGTGCCTCTCTGCTCCTCAATGCAGGGCCCCGGATGAAAGGAGTGAGTGCTGAGTTTTGTCTAAATCCAATCCTTGCAAGAGTCACTGAAAGTAGCATTATAAATTGTTTGCAAGAGGCCTTTGACACTGAAAACTTGGCCATGTGACTGTTGTCCAAAAATCCTGCTTTCACATCTATGAGTTGCTTATTTCTAAACTTTTTTGGTGAGAATAAAGTTATCTAATACTCAATGACTCAATGCTGTGTCATTTTTCTTTTATGGCACTTTGCATCAATCAGAGGAAATTTCCTCAGTTTTATTTAACAAGCACTCTGCTTTCATCAAAAATCACAGCTCTTGAATCGCGCTCAACACCCAAACTTAAACTTTACAAATGCGTTAAAAATTATGTAGTATCCTCCATGTGACTGTATCCATAACTGCCTTGAAACTCTTGCACAAAATAATATTATGAGTACTTTTTTTTCAATCAATGAGAATGCTTTCAGATCATTAAATCATATATGAAACGAACAGGCAGAAAGGTGTTAAGAAAGCAAAAGGAACCCTCTTTCTCCAATCTGTCCTGAATATTACAAACAATATTACAAATGATAGCATGTATAAATCTACACTCAGCCATCAGAAATAACCCAGAAATAACGGCTGGTGCACACTCACCACCCGAGTCCTGTTCCTGAGGCTGTGCTGCCTCCTCCTGAGTGACGGGCAGTGCACACTCAGCTCTCAGGGCTTTCTTCCTGGGTTGTCGATAGGAAGCAGCATTCAGGAAGCCGGAGCCCAGTTCATGACACTGGGGTTTGCTCAACATTGCTCAGTGTCTGCTGTTTTCCCCCGGGAGACCTGGGTGGGACCAGAATCAGGGCTCCCAGGGGTCAGGTCAGCGCTTGGCCCCTGACCCATCCCCTTGTGGACTTTCTGGGCAGGCTGGCGATCTCGGCGTGGTGAGAACACAGCTGCATGGGGTCTGTCCTGCTCTGTGGTCCAGGTGTGGTCCAGGTGAGCCCGCTCGCCAGCTGCAGACAGGATGAGAAGCTCATGAAAGAGGCTTCTGCAGGTGTGGTGGCCACAACATTCTCTGACTCTGGGAGCTGATCCTAGTCTTGTAGCCGCTGGGCACAGACCCTTGGGCTGGATGTGAAGACCCCAGTCTTCTGCCGCCTTGTTCCATGGTCCCCCCCGCCGAGTCCCAGATGGTGGATCTTCTTGTGTGTTACCAGAGGGTGGCAGGAGGGGACGCT
Source organism: Pan troglodytes (assembly GCF_028858775.2). Lineage (NCBI taxonomy): Eukaryota > Metazoa > Chordata > Mammalia > Primates > Hominidae > Pan > Pan troglodytes. The sequence goes on from NC_072421.2 coordinate 153,685,754, forward strand.
GAGCCTGTCCCCAGACCCCTGACTCTGTGTAGTAGCACATCCCGTATGCAGACTTGTGTTAGAATAGTCTATGTTGATATCTTAATGTGGTAAATTCTAGACTCAGGATAAATTAACTTAACATCTCTACCAGGGTGTAATGTAATATTGAACACGTGGAACGTGCTTTAAAGGTGAGTCCACACTCCAGATCCAGCTCTTGTTCTTCCTACACGCTGATTACCTATACATTGTACCTAAATTGGCATATAACCCAAATAAACACCAAAGTATCATCCTTAGATACATTTTGGGTGGAAAACCTCATAATTATCAGTCTTCTAAAGGCAAGTATTTACGTGCTTGGGCTCATAATTATTATCCTAATTGTGTCATTTTTTTAAGTCAAAAAATGCTAAACACAGAGCATGTAGAATCAGAAATTGCATAGATTTGCCTCAGAGAAAGACGCCCCTTTTTATAACAAACATAAAATATAAGACATCTGAAAAAAGCTGACCCTGAAAAATTATCTTATGGTCACATTTAGTTTCCTTTTTTCTAAAAAACTGTATTTTATGACTGTTTTAATGGAAACATTAAAATTTCTATTACATTATGGAGTAAAAGTGGTAGCTCATGCTAGTGTAATTATATGTAAATTATTCAACCTTTAAAGACAACAGTGTCTCCTGAGTTTCAAAAAATACAATTTTTTATTTTAGCCTTTTCTCCAATATTAGGAGTATATTTTACTCTACCAAATTAAATAATTTAAGCTTAAAGTTGGATTTCCTTATGTAGCACTTTAAATATAAGAATCTCTCATAAGTCTAGCTACCTTCAAAAACAGTTGTGATAAAACAACTGTTTATGCCTCAGAAACATTTTTGAGATTTATATTCTGCTCCTTATGTTAATATTCCGAGGATTATATTCATCCCATTTTTAGTGGACCTCAAATTCATTTCATGAGAAGTAAAGACGCACTCAGCAGCAAAGTCAGACAGCTTGACATGTCATTAAAAACCTCATTCTCTTCCTCTGTTTCCCCTTCCATGGTGAATTTCTATGTGATATCTTATCACCTCCAGGGTGGAGAGATGAAATCAGCTTTTTGAATCATTCCTGAGAAAAGAGGTGTGTGAGAAAACACAACTGTGAAATGTTGTACCAGCCAAACCGAGGCACTGACAATCCCCTGGCCACTTCCCTCGGCCGATCGTCTTCTCGTTAATGCTTCTTAGTGAAATGCATTAATAGAATTTTAAAAAGTGTGCTCCATTTACTTTAGACTTGGGAAGAATAAATTCTCATCAACTCTTCTTTACCCAAAATACAAATGGCCGCTTTTTAATCTTCTCAAGGCCTATTTTCCTATTAGTTTAGCTTTTTGGTAAGCCTCATTCCCGAGCTGTGCAATTCATCCTTCTTGGTCTCCCTGCAAAAATTGTAGAAAAGGATAGAAATTTTCTCAGAAACACAACAAAACCTACTGGAGTTTTGAAAGGAGTTGCATTGAGTTACTGGTCAGCTTGAGGTGGACAGACTAAAGTGGAGTCTTTCAATGTAAAAACAGTATAGCTCTCGCGTGTTTAGGATTGACTTAATTTCTGTCAAAAACATCTCACGATTTTCTGTGTAAGGCTCTTACATATCCTGCTTAGATTTTTTCCTACCTATTTATAGTTTTCCAATTTCATTTTCTGTTTGTTTCTGATGTAAAATTGTGTTTTTGTTTCATTACCTTGTATCTAACACACTTACTCAACATATTAATTAATTCTCATAATCTTTCCATAAGTTCCTTGTGGTTTTCTATAAACACAATCATGTCATCTTTGAACAAAATGAGTTTATGTCTCATTTTCTAATATTTTAATTTTATATATGATGTGAGGTTATGATCAAAGTTTCCTTTCAGAATTCAAGTTTTCAACTGTTCCAGTGCAAATTATTAAAAAGATTATTCATTCCCCACTGAATTTCCTTGGGACCTTTGTTCAAAATCCATTGACCATATGTACCTGGGTTTACTTCTGAACTCCTGTCCTGCTCTGGGGACCCCTGTGTCCAGGCCACCCTCCAAGGCCATGGGGACCCCTGTGTCCAGGCCACCCTCCAATGCCATGGGGACCTCTGTGTCCAGGCCACCCTCCAATGCCATGGGGACCTCTGTGTCCAGGCCACCCTCCAATGCCAGGCTGCCCCAATGACGGTGGTCATAGTTGGTCCATCTGAGCTACACTGGATCTACTTAAACTGTTCATTTCTTTTATTCTAAGGAGATTCTGCTGATATCTTCCTTCCTCCTGGGTATCTGATTATCATCAATTAAGTGTCAACCATTTTAGTAGAAAAATCGAAGAGGTAATTTTTCTTACTAAAGTGAGATAAGAAGAAAGAAAGAAGTAACATTTGCTCTGTAGGGCATCTGCACATTCTACTAAAACTTTGGGGTAATCTTGGCCCAGTTCCAGAGACTTAGTTGGCTTATGGGGAGCTGTGTTCACGGGGCGGACCAGCCTGGGGTCATGTGGATCTGGGCTCGGCCCCAAGCCCCTCACCAACCCTCAGCCTCTGCGGCTCTACCGTTGGGAAACAGCCCCAGGGGAGGCTTGTCCCTGAGTGAGCACTCCCCAGCGGGGCCCTGTTCTACAGCATATTCTGACTCAGCAGCCCCTTCCTTACTATCAGCCCTCTCGCATCTTCAAGGATGTTTTCTTACATTTCTTTCCAGACTTTCGGTTGTTTTCTGTTGGAGGGTGGTATGGGGTTACTTGGTAGAGCAACACTCAAAGCCTTCCTTTTTAAACGAGTACAGACAGGTAGCAGTCAAGATAAAAACCAAAATAAAGAAATCAAAAAAGCCCAGAGGAAACAAATAATCAGAGAATACGGATAATTTCCAAAAAATATAATGACTACCCTCCAAGAGATGATGGGACTATGCATTCATGGAACAAGAACAGATTGCTGAGAATAATTATCCAAGTATTAAGTGTGGGAGCTTGATAAGGCTTGGCTCCGTGTCCCCACAAAATCTCCTGTTGACTCTTAGTCCCCAGCGTTGGAGGTGGGGCCTGGCGGGAGGTGCTTGGATCTCAGGATGGATTCTCATGAATGAGCTAGCACCATCCCTTGGCACTGTCCTCGAGACAGTGAGTGCGTTCTCATGAGATCTGGTCATTTAAAAGTGTGTGGCAGCTCCCACCTCGCTCTTGCTCCTGCTCTGACCCTGTGAGACGCCTGTTCCTGCTTTGCCTTCCACCATGATCGGAAGCTTCCCGAGGCCTCCCCAGAAGCAGAAGCTGCCATGCTTCCTGTGAAGTCTGCAAAACTGTGAGCCAACTAAACCTCTTTTCTCTATAAATTACCCAGTCTGGGGTATTTCTTTATAGCAATGTGAGACTGGATTCATACAGAGCTCTTCCTGAGAGAAAAAAGAATGCGAAACACAGTGAGTGATCAAAGAATCAGGCAGGAAGTTCTAACATTTGAGAAGGGCCTGGGAAGGCGGAGGTGGCAGACAGCATGGGAGACAGTCAGCAAGAAGGCGGAAGACACGTCCCAGGCCCCGGCAACGGAGGGTCCCACCGTGAGAGGACCCCCAAGGCTGGAGCTGGGTGAGAGGGGAAGAGAACCCGTTGAGGCATCCTGGTGACTCCTTAGGGGAGGAGACCCTGTGTACTTCCAGAGAGAGAGAGGGGATTTCCCAGCCCTCACACATCTGAGGGCCTGGGGCGAGGGGGTGCTGCAGCAGTGGCACCGTTCCCCTCAGACTCGCTCATCAGGACTTCAGCACTGCCCGTCCATGAGGACGTCTGCACACACAGTGTCCTCGGCACTGCCCTCCGTGGGGACGTCTGCACACACAGTGTCCTCGGCACTGCCCTCCGTGGGGACGTCTGCACACACAGTGTCCTCGGCACTGCCCTCCATGGGGACGTCTGCACACACAGTGTCCTCGGCACTGCCCTCCGTGGGGACGTCTGCACTCACAGTGTCCTCGGCACTGCCCTCCGTGGGGACGTCTGCACACACAGTGTCCTCGGCACTGCCCTCCGTGGGGACGTCTGCACTCACAGAATGTCCTCGGCACTGCCCTCCGTGGGGACGTCTGCACACACAGTGTCCTCGGCACTGCCCTCCGTGGGGACGTCTGCACTCACAGTGTCCTCGGCACTGCCCTCCGTGGGGACGTCTGCACTCACAGAATGTCCTTGGCACTGCCCTCCATGGGGACGTCTGCACACACAGTGTCCTCGGCACTGCCCTCCATGGGGACGTCTGCACACACAGTGTCCTCGGCACTGCCCTCCATGGGGACATCTGCACACACAGTGTCCTCGGCACTGCCCTCCGTGGGGACGTCTGCACTCACAGAATGTCCTCGGCACTGCCCTCCGTGGGGACGTCTGCACTCACAGAATGTCCTCGGCACTGCCCTCCGTGGGGACGTCTGCACACACAGTGTCCTCGGCACTGCACTCCGTGGGGACGTCTGTACTCACAGAATGTCCTCGGCACTGCCCTCCAGGACGTCTGCACACAGTGTCTTTGGCCCAGCTCGGGTTAGGAGCACTCGCTCTGGAGGCCTGACTGTGCTTTTGTAAATTTTCACAAACAGTCACTCAATAGGTTTTATTTTTTGTTTCTAATGATTCAATGACCAATTCTGCTAAATTTCACAGAGCTGAAACACTTGAGAAAATTGGTAGTAAAGAACATTTGGAATCCCTGAGGATTTTCAGAGTTGAGCGTGTGTGGTGGTTAGCTGTATTCCTCCACTGGGCTGGGCCACGGTGCCCAGGTCTGATGGGACATTACTCTAGAGGCCTCTGGAAGGCGTTGGATGGGTGGGCTGTGAGGAAAGAAGATGAGCCTGCATAGCGTGGGTGGGTCTCCTCCGATCCGTTGAAGGCCTGAGTAGAACAGAGATAACGCCCTGCACCAGGAAGGAACTCTGCGTCCGATGGCTTCAGACTAGACTGGCAGTGCTGGCTCTTCCCCGGGTCTCCAGCCGAGGGTCCACCCTGCAGACCTTGGACCTGCCGGCTTCCACGGTCACACGAGCCAATTCCGTAAAGATAAATCTCTCTCTGTGTCTCCCTCTTTAACAAAAGGCCACCTTTAACCTTTAACAAAAGGCGACCTGCTGAGAAGTCCTTGTGCTCTGTGCTTTGAACTGGACATCAACAAACAAAATGGCACTTAGTGTTTTTAAACTGACCAAGGGACAAGCCTGGAGCAGCCTCTTCCGGGGCCTCGATTAACCAGGAGGAGGTGGCTGCTGTGCCTCAACCCAGGTGACAGATTGGGGTGCCGGCACCTCCCCTGAGTCTCAGAGTCCAGGGAGTCACAATTCTACAGGGACGACAGAAACACACAAAAGTGGGCATAAAATAATCATCCATAGAAGGTTTGTCACTTTGATGTCTCTGTGAACTGATTTAATGTGGTATAGAAAGATGGTCCCGTTACTTTAGAGGTGGTTAGATATCTCTGTATAATGCCTGTATATAATAACTCTTACGTGATATAGAAAGATGGTCCCATTACTTTAGGGGTAGTTAGATATCTCTGTATAACACCTATATATAATAACTCCCATATGATACAGAAAAATGTTCTCATTACTTTAGAGGTAGTTAGATATCTCCATATAATGCCTGTATATAATAACTCTTACATGATATAGAAAGATGGTCCCATTACTTTAGAGGTAGTTAGATATCTCCGTATAATGCCTGTATATAATAACTCTTATGTGATATAGAAAGATGGTCTCATTACTTTGGGAGTAGTTATAAATCTCCCTATAATGCCTGTATATAATACTCATATGTGATATAAAATGATGGTCCCATTACTTTAGGGGTACTTGGAAATCTCTGTATAATGCCGACATATAATGCTCATGTGTGATGTAGAAAGATGGTCCCGTTACTTTAGGGGTAGTTACAGATCTCTGTAGAGCTCCTGTGTGTAATACCCATATACTATGCCTCTGTTGATTCAGATAGATCAATTACTTCATAGAATGAATCTGCGTGTCTATTTTTAGGTGGATGAGTTGCTATGTTTTACCATTACTATTCTTGCTACATTAGTTCAGCTTCTACAGGTAACCAAATGATTTTCATTATCATATATTTATAATGTCTAATCCAGTTATTTTCTGGAATGAGAATACAAATAAATGCATTTCTCAAGCTGAAAACATACTTGTTTCTCAGACAAAGTCCACTGAGTTTGCACTTGCCATTAGTGAAAAATGCAGTAAAAACCCATACCCCTGCTGAGGCCTCGGAACCTGAGAGGTGTGGCCTGTCTCCTCTAAGCCGTTTATCATCCGTGGTCCACGTACACATCAGAGAGTCTCCAAACACTTTCCTGATTGCTTCTCCCAAGTACCCCGGGCAGGCACTGTTGTTGGCACCAGGGAACACCCCTGGGAACAGAGCAGATCCAACACCAGGCCCAGGAGAGTCACCTCCCGGTGACGCCTGAGATGTCTGTGGACTCCAGGCAATACTTGTGCAAGAGGCCGTGGGGGCCAATGGGGCATGATAGTGTGATCTTCAAATTACCAGTGTGCACGGCACATGGAAGGAACACACAGTGTGACTGCGTGATTGCCAGTGCACACAGGGGGAACACACAGTGTGACTGTCAAATTACCAGTGTGCACGGCACATGGAAGGAACACACAGTGTGGCTGTGTGATTGCCAGTGCACACGGGGGGGGACACACAGTGTGACCGCATGTTTGCCTGTGCATACGGGGGGAACACAGAGTGTGACTACGTGATTGCCAGTGCACACGGGGACGGGGGACACACAGTGTGACCACGTGATTGCCAGTGCGCACGGGGAGGGGGACACACAGTGCGAACACGTGATTGCCAGTGTGTACGGGGGGAACACACAGTGTGACCATGAGATTACCAGTGTGCATGGAGGGAACACACAGCGTGACTGCATGATTGACAGTGCACACAGGGGGGACACACAGTGTGACTGTGTGATTGACAGTGCACACAGGGGGAATGCACAGTGTGACCACGTGATTGCCAGTGCGTACAGGGGAACGCACAGTGTGGCTGCGTGATTGCCAGTGCACACGGGGGGAAAACACAGTGTGGCTGTGTGATTGCCAGTGCACACGGGGGGACACAGTGTGGCTGTGTGATTGACAGTGCACACGGGGGGAACACACAGTGTGACTGCGTGATTGCCAGTGCACACGGGGGGAACACACAACTGCGCTTTGGGAAGGACCGACTGGTCGAGGGGAGGAACCATGAATGGTCATTTAAAACCATTTTAAACCTTTTTATTAAACAAAAAAAGCAGAAATCACAAAAAAAGGAAAAGCAAAAGTCAAAGTTATACAACACAAAGTTGAAGTTTTCAAAACCTGAAAATGGAGTGTGTGTATTGAAGGGAGTTTCATATCTTTCATAAATGATCACTAATGCAGAAAATTTCACCTTCAATTACTATCAGTGTATTCATCAGGTGTTTTGGAATTTGGTTTATCTTAAATGCCTTCTATGTTTGTAGGTTTTTTTCTTTGAATTAGAACATTTTAAGGTGTGTATACCTGTATGAAAATAGACGCGTGACAAACACGTCATAAATGGAAGATGTCTTCACTCTAAAGATGCACACAGGTTTTTAAGTTACTATAAGTTTTTACTAGTTACCTACTCAGGTAGCAAGTTAATAGGACCACAATCAAGACTGTCTACTTTTGAAAATATCAACCAGGTAGACAATTATGGGACAAAACGACGTCCCCAAAGGACTTGGGGCTGTGGTGTGGTAAGACTCATCGGAGATGCTGGACACCAGTGCTGATGCCAATGGAAAGAAAGGGCGTGGGGGGCTGTGGGTTTCCTCATGTTATGACCACGGTTTCCTGGGGGTGCAGCGCGTTCTCTGATGCTCTGACCACGGGTTCCTACGTGGGGTGTGTTTTCTTCATCATCGTGGGCCCTGTGTTTTAAGTTCTATAACCAACATTTCCATGGAGTCTCTTTCATACTCAAAACCCATGTTTACATTTGTAAAAGAAAATTTACAGTTATCTATTTAAACCTTCCAGTGGATAATAATGAAACTCTTTAAAACACAAGCTACTAGGCAGAAAGTCCACACCGAGGTGCTGGGGTCGCCTCAGAAGCTGACAATGCCAGGAGCTCCGTCCAGCCCAGCAAACTGAGGCAGGAGGCTGGGTTTCAGGTCCTGACCGGCTCAGAGAGAGGGCGGCTTCCAGTCTGGGTTCGTTTCTTGCTGAGAATGTACTGTGGATGCAAGGTTGGTACGGGGTGAACAGATGCTTAATTCACTGGGGCCCCTTCCCTGGGCAGGAGGCCCATGAGGCTGAGGAAGTCAATGAATAAGGACAACCACCTAGCGAACAAAACCCAGCCCAAACCAAAGCAAATGAAAGCAGCCTTCCGTGTCGCTGGTGCTCTAGTGGGTGGAAATTACTAGCAGCTTCTTGCATATGGTTGACTTTTGTGCTTAATATCTGGTGTTTTCTACTTTTGGGATTTTGTCCTTGGATGCCATGCAGAGGTCGTGCTGGAGTGGATAATCCCAGCTCCACGCCCGTGCCCCACATCGAGGTGACTTTGGGTGTGAACGAGGCAATGGAATGCTAGACTGACGTCTTCATGCTGTTGACTGACAGCTTCCCAGCGATGGCAATGGTGGGACAGGGGTCATTCCGTGGAGAGTCGGGCGGGTGCTGTGTTTTCAGAGGTCAACAGCTTCCCAGCGATGGCAATGGCGGGACAGGGGTCATTCTGTGGAGAGTCGGGGCGGGTGCTGAGAGGTCACAGCCGCCACCGCCCTGCTCCGAGCTCCAGGTTTGGGATGGTGTCACCAAAGAGAACTCGGCCTCTGCGAAGGGCTGTGCGGGGAGATTCGGTGGAGAGGAAGAGCCGCCGGGGTGTTGAGACACGATGATTTCAAAAACTTCTGCTGAAAGTGAGGAATGCATAAGAAGTGGGTGGTTTTCAGTTCTGCTCTTCATGGCTCCCACACTGCTGGTTACGGCCCATTTCCATCTTTCTTTTTTATTTATTTATTTATTTATTTGAGACGGAGTCTCGCACTGTCGCCCAGGCTGGAGTGCAGTGCCGCGATCTCAGCTCACTGCAAGCTCGGCCTCCCGGGTTCAAGCCATTCTCCCGCCTCAGCCTCCCGAGTAGCCACGGTTACAGCTGCACACCACCACGCCCGGCTAAGTTTTTGTATTTTTAGTAGAAACGGGGTTTCACCGTGTTAGCCAGGATGGACTTGATCCCTGACCTCGTGATCCGCCCGCCTCAGCCTCCCAAAGTGCTGAGATTAATAGGCGTGAGCCACTGCGCCCCGCCCTTCCATTTCCATGTTTCTTACACTGAGCCCTTGGTGAAATATTTTTCATTTATGTAGCTTTCTCATCTAAATCATTCCAACTCTCCTGCCAACATTGCATTAGCGTGACCTTCCCCTTCTGAGATCGTCGTGGGGCAGTAGAACGTTTTATACCTAATTTTAACCTCAGAATCGAAGTGTTGGGGGGAGTTTTGGGGGGACTGAAAAGCCGTCTTAGTCTCAGTCAGGCTCTGCTTCTAACACGTCTACAACATTCCCGTCAGTAGTTGGACTAAGATTGATTAAAGCAAAACAAACAGAAAACCGTTTTGAAACAGGGATGACGGCTGCATGTCGGGGGACCCTCCCTCACCGCCTCGGGCTGGGCCACGCAGACCCCGGCCAGGCCCCAGCCAGGACTGCCCGACCTGGTCCCCGGGGCGATGGATGGAGAGAGGACTCTACACTGCTAGGTGAGTAGATCTCAGAGGCTCCACAGAGAAGGGAGAGCCGGGGCCTGTGCAGCGAGTGGAGTCCCAGGGATCCCGCCTGGAGCCTGCGGTGGGGTCGGGCAGGCCTGGGGGGTCTTCGTGGCCCAGCCCCAGGTGGCCGGGGAGGCTCTCCAGGGATGCAGCCATCGTCCCTGTTTCACTGCAGTTTTCTGTTTGTTTTGATCAAATCCTGGACCAGCAACCGACAGGAGAGCATCGGGGGGTGCGCGTGGGACGTGCCTAGCCCCTGCCAGCCCGGGCAGACTCCGCACATCTGCAGGACACACTGCGTGTTGTTACAGGCAGCTGCAGGCCTCTCTGGGGGGCGTGGGGTTCCCTGCACCCCTCCATCCTTCTGCGGGGCTCCCCTCCTTCCATGCCCTGGGCTTCATGCCCCGTCAGGGGACACCCATGGGTCCCACCCAGAGCTCCGCCTTTCGCATCCCCAGAGACGGCTAGTGTCTTGCTCCTCTCGAACCCAGCAGTGCTGCGTCCTGCCTTCCAGCCCGCCTGGAGCGGATGAGCTGAGACAAGGGGCCGGATGCGAATCACAGCTGAAAAGGCCGCTCCGGCCTGGTGGGCAGGATGTCTGCACTTTCACAAGACTTTTCAGCCACCTTGAAAAGGGATCCTGAGAATATTAGATCCTATTGCAGGGTTACGGGTGGGAAATTGTTTTAGGAACTCCCGATTCCCTGATTCTCAGAAAGTCAAGCTGAACCTCCTGCCGACAGGAAAGTTTGTGCGCAGCTGAGCTTGGCGAGGCTGCCAGGCCCCGCGTTCCAGAGAGAGGCAGGTCAGGGCCTGGCTGCCCTGCAGCTGCCCCAGAAAATCCGCAATGGAAATTTGCCTCTCAGTACTGAGGACATTGCTCTCACATGTGGTGAGTTTGTTTTCTGAAGAATCCATCCACTTTATCTGAGTGTTGAGTTCATGTGTGTGGAGTTGTCATGTTATTCCCTGTTTATCCTTTAGTGCCTGCAGTGTCTGCAACAATGACCCATCTTTCTTTTCCAATGTTGGTAAACTGTGTCTCCCTCCCCTCCTTTTTTTATTCAATGGTAGTGTTAGAAGTTCATCAATTTTATTCAAATTTATTCAAAGAATTGGGTTTGGTGTCATTCATTTCTCTATTGTATTTTAAAATAATTTTGTTGTTTTTGATCTTACCTTTATTATTTCCCTACTCCTGCTTGGTTTTGATTCATTTTGGTTTCCTTTTTCTACCTTTTAAAAAGTGGAAACCTACATTATTGAGAACTTTCTATCTTTTTAGTATAATCTCTGTTAATAGAACAGTGTTAGCATTCCTGACTGTGGACTTTTGTCCATTTCTATTTTGGGTTTTTAAAATTTTTGTTTCAAGTGTTTTAGAGTTCTGGCACTTGGTGAATTCACATGTAGGACTGTTGTTTTCTTGACCCTTTTGTCATTATTTATTTCTTCTCTTTATCCCTGGTGATTTTGTTTGCTGCAAAGCCTACTTTGCCTGATACTAACGTGGCTTATCCTGCTGTCTTCAATGAGGGTTTGCATGGTGTTTGCTTCACTTTTCATCTTTTGATTTTCATTCTATCTCTATCATTCTATTTGGGGTGATTTAATTTTACACAGTGCATCGCTGTCCAGGAAATAAAATGTACATCGTTAACTTTTCACACTTTGCCTGGAACCCATATTTGCTAGTTGGAATTTGTGAATCCATCTTCATGTAGGTCTCCTTCACCTGCCCCTCCGGTGACAGGAGAGTTATGAGCTAGGTCTGCTCACTGAGTCTCCACGAGAAAATATTCTCATTTAAAACATTCCTTTCTCATATTTTTCTCTGTTGTTAAGATTGGATAATTTCCGTTTAGCTATATTCAAATCCACAGACTCTTTGTTCCATTCTGATATTTCTTTACCTTCTGCTGTAAGTCCCATCCAGTGAGGATCTTTTTTTTAATATTGCCCCTCCATTCTAAGATGTCCATTTGTTTTGTATTTACATCTTCTAGTTCCTTCGTGAGATTTTCTCTGTTCCCAATGGATTCAAGAGTGTTTGTGACTATGGGTGGAGTGATTTTCATGTTTCTGTCAGCAGATCACACAGCTCAGTCATCTTGCCACGGGCATGGGCTGGCTGGCTCCTGTGTGAGTTATTTTCCTGGTTCTTCATATCCTAGTAAGGTTGAATTGCATTCTTGACACCATGAATATTATGTCAGGAGACTCTGCATCTTATTTCATTCAGTGAAGAATGTTGATTTAGTGTTTGTTTGTTTTAATGAGCATTAACCTGATTAAATTCAGGCTGCGAGTTTCAATAACATTTTGTGGTCTAGGCTTCCACAGCCAGTTCCTTTCTGAAAGCCTTCAGTACTGTTTGCAACTGCCCTGAGTGTGCACCACCAGGGTCTAGGCTGAGGTCTGTTCATGAGCTCAAATACATGTGAGCAACTCAGGGCAGCCCAGGAGGCCACACGCCACTTACCAAGACTCTCCCTCTCTCGAATCTCCCTCAAATGTCCTCTCTCCCTGGGACCCCTCATTTTTGTTCTTGAGCTAGAAAGCCGGGGATTTAGTTACCTCCTGAGCTGTGCACTCCCACAGCTGAGCCAGGCCTGGGCCAAGTGCTGGGCAGACAGAGGGAGAAAGAAGCAGTGGGTCTGGCCCCATCTTGCTGGAGCCCCACATGGAGAGGAGGTTCCCCTGTGGGGCTGGGTCCTGCCCTCTGCCATTGTTGGCACAGTTGCTGCCACAGACCCAGGTGATTGCCGAGGGCAGGGGGCAGAGGGAAGGGTGTGGGGAGGGTGGGGTGTCTGCCCTTCCCCTTAGGTCCTCTCTCTGTGGCCCCAAGCTCAGACTGTGTGGTCCTTCCTGGAGTGTCCTGCACGTGGCCCCTGAGCGCTTTTGGACCCTGCTGCCTCAATGCGGGCAGGGGATGCAGGAGGGATGCAGGAGGGGACGCAGGTGCACCCTCTGCCTGGTCACTGCTTCTTGTGTTCTGCACCATTGTTCTTTCCGGAGTCTGTGGTCAGGGACTACCTGGGAGAAGTGGGTGGCATGTCTCCCCTCCTCAACCAGGAATAGAAGCTCCCTGAGCAGGGCCTTTGCAGCGAGGACTCCATAGGGCTCTGGCCGCAGACCTGCCTCAGCTTGCTTGTATGTTCGGTCCTAATGCTCAGGAACGAAACTCGCTTGGATATTTATGCAAACTTTTGTCCCTAGAGTCGTGCAGCTTCAACCACTGCGTACTTTTCATGGAGTCCTTGTTCACATGCATTAGTTTCCTTTTCTAATATTTATACTTTCATGGTACATTAAAATTTGTTCTGTAATGTTTCTGTCCCCTAAAAATGTCTTTAAAAAATGAAATTAGATACATATAAAATACCGACGCTTCTTCAGTTATGTCTTAGCCCATCCGCATGATCACGAGCTGGGATGGGTCAGCTCATGCGGTGCTGAGGAACCACATGGCTTAAGAGTTGTGACGATCTTCAGGACTTTGTTATGTAGAAGATGGTTTCTGTTTCTACTTTGAATATGAATGTACATTGGTAGGAACAGGACGGGAACGCCACCTCGTGGCATGTCACTATGTGTTAAGAATTCTAAGATGTATTGTCCCGTGAAGAACTTCCAAAGGGATGGCTCACTGACTGACGGTTCCTGACCGCGTTTCACTGCTTCAGGGATGGTTCTGCTGCACTGGTCTTTCCTCGTGGATGATGGCCAGGATTTCACCCCAGTGCAACCTACTGAAGCCCCACTCCTCTGACTTCAGAGCTGTCCAGGGTCCAGCCAATGAGGCAGCTGCCAACAGGTACCACATACAGGTTGAAAGCACCTTTTTTCAAGGAACTTATAGGACAGCTCCGGGAACTGAGGCCTACACAACAATGGAGAATTCAGGCTTTATTTCACTTTCTTAAAAAAGAAGTCCAATTAGATGTATGAGTATGACCATGACCATGCATAAATATAACTAATTTCTGAAAGTGCTGCATACGTGAGTGCTGGTTCTTGGGTGCCAGTACAACGCCACGTGTGTGAGGCTGTCAACACTAGGAAGAAGAAAGACACTCCCAAAATACAAGTCAGAACAGGGGCAAGCGCTGGAGGAGGCCAGTGAAAGGCCACCCGCCACCCCCAGAGCCTGGTAGAAAGCAGCTCGCCCAGGAGGGGTGGCCGGGTTCTGTGCCAGCTTCCCGGGGCTACTTAACAGTGCTCCAGAGACTGGGGCTTCAACAACAGAAACCTATTGTCTCACAGTTCTGGAGGCCAGAAGTCTCTGAGATCAAGGTTAGTCGGAGGTGGTGGCAGGTGCCTATAGTTCCAGGTACTCAGGAGGCTGAGGCAGGAGAATCGCTTGAACCTGGGAGGTGGTGGAGGTTGCAGTGAGCCGAGATCACACCACTGCACTCCAGCCTGGGCAACAGAGTGAGAATCCGTCCACAAAAAAAAAAAAAAAAAAAAAAGGAGATTCCAAGTACTATGAAGAAAAATGAAGCAGACTGGACTTGGTGGCTTATGCCTGTCGTCCCAACACTTTGGGAGGCTGAGGTGGGAGGATTGCTTGAGACCAGCCAGGGCAACATGGCAAAATCCTGTCTCCAAAAAAAAAAAAAAAAAAGTTTAGCTGGGTGTGGTGGCGTGTGCCTGTAGTCCCAGCCGCTGGGGAGGCTGAGGAGGAAGGATTGCTGGATCCCAGAAGGTGAAGGTTGAAGTGAGCCAAGATTACACCATTGCACTCCAGCCTGGGTGACAGAGCCAGACCCTGTCTCAAAAAAAAAAGAAAGAGAAGAAAAAAAAGAAGAAAGAAAAAAGAAAGAAAGAAAAAAAGAAAGAGAGAGAAAGCAAGCAAGCAGAGATGGGGGCATGCAGGGGAGGGGCTGGGGACGCAGGGGAGGGGCTGGGGATGCAAGCTTCCCTGAGCTTCCACAGTTCTCTGCTCCTCTCCTGTCTCGCGGGGCGTGGGACCCCTGGGGCTTGCGGTTGTTTTGCGCCAAGCTAATATCTTGTTCTTCCCAACAGACGGAGGCCGATTGAGGCTTCTCTGTCCTCCACGGGGAACAGCATTGGCCTAAACCTGCAGACACCATTGCAAAGTCAGCTCAGGTGAACCCGCTGGCAAAGGATTCCAGCGTGGAGACACAGAGGTTGACATTTCTTGCCGTGGGTGATTTAATGTTGGGCCTCAATTTTTCACTTCCCCCGTAAGAGTATGACACAGCCCCAGCCTTCCTAGGGCCCGAGGGAGGGTGGATGGACTTATCCATCCCATAGGTGCTGCTCGAGACTGGGTGACTTGCTTCTGCCAATGAGATTTTCACAGACATGGCACAAGCAGAAGCCTGGAATGTGTGGGCACTGCCAGGCCTGCCCTCTAAGGCTCTTGATTTTCCCCACGAGATGTGTGAGCCCCAGGGGAGGGTGACTCTGGCTGTGGGATGAGAGGCGTGTGGAGCAGGCATGGTTCCCATCCTCAGCCTGGAGTCAAGGCCAGACTAGATCAGCCTGAGCCCAGCCACGCCACGGGTGCAGGAGTGAAGAGCAAATGCCAACGGTCCATGACAGTGACTTTCAAAGGGGCGTGTCATGTGCCTCATCCCAGCAACAGGGAAGGCATTTCTCTATCAGTCAGTTGGTAAATGATTATTGACAATGTGTGGGAAGGTGGAGTGATTTGAGTAGATCTGGCCTCTACTCTCATGGAGCTTCCTTTCTAGAGGGAAAGGCAGATGTTGGATGGATAAATATAAATGATTCTAATAGGTTGGTGCAGCAGTCATGAAAAGTAATGGCAAAAAAAGAAACGGGGAGGAGCCGCTGCTGCGGTTCATTAATAGTAACGGCAAAAACCGCGATGACTTCTGCACCAACCTAACACGGTAACCACGGGTGTGTGAATGTGGCGATGGGCAAGTTCCGAGAGCTAGGAGAGCATCTAGCTTCCTGGGAAGTTCCGAGTGGTAGGAGAGCATCTAGCTTCCCGGAGTCAGGAGACGGGGGTTGGCAACCTGACCAAGGTTAAGTCCAAGGGAGGGGGGTGGGCAGGGAGCGATATGTCAGTGGAGACTCCAAGGATGAATGGTATTTAGAGAGTAAACCCCAGTGGTGAGAGGGGGTGTGTGTCCGGCACAGAGAAGAGCCTGTGCAAAGGCCGGCGGGGCGAGAGGACACCGGGTGCTCTTCCACCTGAGGGGCGACCAGCAGGCTGGAGCTGAGCGAGCTGAGGATGTGGAGCCCGGGAAAGGCACCCCAGGCAGACGGCACAGCAGGGGAAAGGCTGGAGTCAGGCCTGAGCCTGTGTGGTTTGAAGAACTGACAGAGGCCTGTCCGGCAGAGGGGAGAGACCTTAGGCCAGAGTAGAGGGCAGGGCCATGAGGGCACTGTGGGCTGTGGATGGAGCTGGCATTTAAGAGGGGAGACCATAGACCGGGGCAGAGGGCAGGGCCATGAGAGCGCTGTGGGCTGTGGATGGAGCTGGCATTTAAGAGGGGAGACCATAGACCGGGGCAGAGGGCAGGGCCATGAGAGCGCTGTGGGCTGTGGATGGAGCTGGCATTTAAGAGGGGAGACCATAGACCGGGGCAGAGGGCAGGGCCGTGCTGGGCACTGTGGGCTGTGGATGGGAGCTGCCATTTATGCTCGGGTGATGGGAATGTGTTAAAAGATTTTAAGGAGGGGAATAACAGTTGGGATTAATGTGTATTCTGGGAATCTCAACAAAGTAAATTCATAGTTTGAATTTTCATAAGGCTTCTGCACAGGCAGAGAGAAATAGATCGTGTCTACAGCTGTGTGATGATTATATTAAAAATATTACTAAGTTTTTAAACGTCATTTCAAATGGTGTGTTTCTATCTCACATTGGTCATAAGTAGATTGCAAGGTTAATGGAAAGTAGAAAAGTTAACTCATGAATGTAAGAGACATCGATTTGGATGTCTCATCCTCCACGGAGGAGCCAGTGCTGCCACTGATGTCTTAGATTGTGGAGCTGAAGGCAATGAAGGAGCTGGTGTGGCTGTTCCTCTGTGAGGGTTGTGGAGCTGGAGATCCAGGGGGAGAGGTGTCCTAGTTTGAGGTTCCTGCAGCTGCAGACCCAGAGAGGAGCTGGCGTTTCTTTTGTTTGAGGGTCGCACAGCTGTAGAACCCGGGAGGAGCTGGCGTTTTTCTAGTATTAGTGTCCTGCCACTGGAGAGGAGCTGATGTTCCAGGAAGCTGATGTTCCAGTTAGAGGGCCGTGCAGCTGGAGACCCGGGGGGGGAGCTGATGTTCCAGGAAGCTGATGTTCCAGTTTGAGGGCCGTGCAGCTGGAGACGCGGTGGGGAGCTGATGTTCCAGTTAGAGGGCCGTGCAGCTGGAGACCCTCGGGGGAGCTGATGTTCCTGTTTGAGGGCTGGGAAGCTGATGATCTGGTTTGAGGGCCGTGCAGCTGGAGACCCTCAGGGGAGCTGATGTTCCAGTTTGAGGGTCATGCAGCTGGAGACCCTGGGAGGAGCCGATATTCCAGTTTGAGGGCCGTGCAGCTGGAGACCCTGGGAGGAGCTGATGTTCTAGTTTGAGGGTCATGCAGCTGGAGACCCTGGGGGGAGCTGATATTCCAGTTTGAGGGTTGGGGAGCTGATGTTCCAGTTTGAGGGCCCGGAAGCTGATGATCCAGTATGAGGGCAGTGCAGCTGGAGACTGGCGGGGAGCTGATGTTGCAGCTTGAGGGCCGTGCAGCTGGAGACCCTGGGGGGAGCTGATGTTCCGGTTTGAGGGCCTTGCAGCTGGAGACCTGGAGGGAGCTGATGTTCTAGTTTGGGGGTCATGCAGCTGGAGACCCTGGGGGGAGCTGATGTTCCAGTTTGAGGGCTGGGGAGCTGATGTTCCAGTTTGAGGGCCGTGCAGCTGGAGACCCGGGGGGAGCTGATGTTTCGGTTTTAGGGCTGTGAAGCTGGAGACCCGGGGGGAGCTGATGATCCAGTTTGAGGGCCGTGCAGCTGGAGACCCTGGAGGGAGCTGATGTTCCAGTTTGAGGGATCTGGAGCTAATTATGCAGTTTGAGGGCCTTCCAGCTGGAGACCCGGCAGGGAGCTGATGTTCCAGTTCGAGGGCCGTGCAACTGGAGACCCTGGGGGGAGCTGATGATCCAGTTTGAGGGCCTTCCAGCTGGAGACCCAGCAGGGAGCTGATGTTCCAGTTTGAGGGCCTTGCAGCTGGAGACTCTGGGGGGAGCTGATGTTCTAGTTTGAGGGTCATGCAGCTGGAGACCTCGGGGGAGCTGATGTTCCAGCTTGAGGGCTGGGGAGCTGATGTTCCTGTTTGAGGGCCGTGCAGCTGGAGACCTGGCAGGGAGCTGATATTCCAGTTTGAGGGCCCTGCAGCTGGAGACCAAAGTGGGAGCTGATGTTCCAGTTTGAGGGTCATGCAGCTGGAGACCTGTGGGTGAACTGATGTTCCAGTTTGAGGGCTGGGGAGCTGATTTTCCAGTTTGAGGACCGGGGAAGCTGATGTTCCAGTTTGAGGGCCGTGCAGCTGGAAACCCGGTGGGGAGCTGATGTTGCAGTTTGAGGGCTGTGCAGCTGGAGACCTGGCAGGGAGCTGATGTTCTAGTTTGAGGGCCAGGAAGCTGATGATCCAGTTTGAGGGCGGTGCAGCTGGAGACCCTGAGGGGAGCTGATGTTCTAGTTTGAGGGTCATGCAGCTGGAGACACTGGGGGGAGCTGATGTTCTAGTTTGACAGCTGGGGAGCTGGTATTCCAGTTTGAGGGCCGTTCAGCTGGAGACCTGGGGGGGAGCTGATGTTGCAGTTTGAGGGCCCTGCAGCTGTAGACCCGGGGGTAGCTGATGTTTTGGTTTTAGAGCCGTGCAGCTGGAGACCCTGGGGGGAGCCGATGTTCCAGTTTGAGGGCCCTGCACCTGGAGACCCAGGGAGGACCTGATGTTCCAGTTTGAGGGCTGTGCAGCTGGAGACCTGGGGGGGAGCTGATATTGCAGTTAGAGGGTGGTGCAGCTGGAGACCTGGGGGGGAGCTGATGTTACAGTTTCCTGGTCATGCAGCTGGATATCCCAGGGGGAGCAGGTGTTTTTTAATTGGGGGGTCATTCTGTAGAACCTGGGAGGAGCTTGCCTCTTTCTAGTATGAGTGTCATACAGCTGGAGACCTGGAGTGGGGCTGATGTTCTAGTTTGCGAGTTGTGCAGCTGGACACCCGGGGAGGAGCTGGTGTTCCTGTTTGAGGGTCATGCAGCTGGAGACCCGGGGAGGAGCTGATGCTGTAGTTTGAGGGTTTTGCAACTGGAGACCTGGAGAGGAGCTGATGTTGTTCTAGTTTGAGGCTCCTGCATCTGGAGACTCAGGTAGCAGCTCATGTTTTCTGATCAAAAGGTCCTGGAGCTGGAGACACAGGGAGGAGCTGGTGCTGCTCTTGTTTAAGTCTGAGGGTCGTGGAGCTGGAGACCCGGGGATAAGCTGATGTTCTAGTTTGAGGCTCCTGCAGCTGGAGACCCAGGTAGGAGTTCATGTTTTTCTGATCAGAGGGTCATGGAGCTGGAGACGTGGGGAGGAGCTGATGTTTTCCTAGTTTGAGGGTCGTGTCGCTGGAAACCCGGGGAGGAGCTGCTGGTGTTCTAGTTTGTGGGTTGTGGAGCCGGAGATCCGGGGAGGAGCTGGTGTTTTTCTCATGTGAGGTTTGTGGAGCTGGATACCCAGGGAAGGAGCTAGTGTTTTTCTAGTTTGAGGGTCGTGCAGCTGACCCTCAAATGACCTCAAACTAGAAAAACACTGACCCCCAAGGGTGTCCAGCTCCACGACCCTCAAACTAGAAAACCACCAGCTCCTCCCTGGGTGTCCAGCTCCACGACGCTCAAACTAGAAAAACACCAGCTCCTCCCTGGGTGTCCAGCTCCATGACGCTCAAACTAGAAAAACACCCGCTCTTCCCTGGGTGTCCAGCTCCACGACCCTCAAACTAGAAAAACACCAGCTCCTCCCTGGGTGTCCAGCTCCACGATGCTCAAACTAGATTAAAATCAGCTCCTTCCCAGGTGTCCAGCTGCACGACCATCAAACTAGAAAAACCTGGGGAGGTTTTTTAGTTTGCTGCTGTTTTTCTAGTTTGAAGGTCATGCAGTTGGAGACCCGAGGAGGAGGTGATGTTCCAGATTGAGGGTCGTGGAGCTGGAGACCAGGGGAGGAGCTGGTGTTTTTTCTAGTTGGAGGATTGTGCAGCTGGAGACCCTGGGAGGAGCTGATGTTCTAGTCTGAGAGTCGTGCGGCTGGAGACCCTGGGAGGAGCTGATGTTCTAGTTTGACAGTCGTGCAGCTGGAGATCCAGGGAGGAGGTTGTCCTGTGGTTCAAATCTGAGGGTCCTGGAGCTGGAATCTACGGGAGAAGTTAGAGACCTGCAGAGGAGCCGGTGTTGGTGTTTGTAGTTGAGGGTCGTGGATCTGGAGATACAGAATGGAGTGGTGTTGTTCTAGTTGAGGGTCATGGAGCTAGAGACCCGGAGGGGAGCTGCTGTTTCTAGTTGAGGGTCGTGGAGCTGGAGACCTGGGGAGGAGCTGCTGTGTTTCTAGTTGAGGGTCGTGGAGCTGGAGACCAGGGGAGGAGCTGGTGTCTTTCTAGTTGAGGGTCGTGGATCTGGAGATACAGCATGGAGCGGTGTTGTTCTAGTTGAGGGTCGTGGAGCTGGAGACCCAGGGAGGAGCTGGCGTGTTTCTAGTTGAGGGTCGTGGAGCTGGAGACCTGGGGAGGAGCTGATGTGTTTCTAGTTGAGGGTCGTGGTGCTGGAGACCCGGGGAGGAGCTGCTGTGTTTCTAGTTGAGGGTTGTTGTGGTGGAGACCCATGAAGGAGCTGATGTTCCAGTTGAGGGTCGTGGAGCTGGAAACCCAGGGAGGAGCTGGTTCTTCTGTTGTTTAAGTCTGAAGATCGTCGAGTTGGAGATCCAGGGAAGAGCCAGTGCTGCGGTTCAAGTCTGAGGGTCTTGGAGCTTGAGCCCCCAGGAGGAGCTGGTGCTGCCACTAATGTCTTAGGTTGTAAAGCTGGAGACCCGCGGAGGAGCTGGTGTTGCTGTTCTAGTGGGAGGCTTGTGGAGCTGGAGACTGAGGGAGGAGCTGGTGTGTTTCTAGTTGGAGGGTCGTGCGGTTGGAGACCCGGGGAGGAGCTGATGTTTTCCTAGCTTGAGGGTCATGGAGATATAGACCCACGGATGAGCTGGTGCTGCTGTTGTTTAAGTCTGAGGGTCATGGAGCTGGAGATCTGGGGAACAGCTGGTGCTGCAGTTCAAGTCTGAGGGTCTCAGAGCTGGAGCCCCCTGGGAGGAGTAGGTACTGCCACTGATGTCTTAGGTTTTGGAGCTGGAGACCTGTGGAGAAGCCGGGCTGCTGTTCTAGTTTGAGGTTTGTGGAGCTGGAAACCTGGTCAGGAGCCAGTGATGCTGTTTAAGTCTGAAGTTCATGGAGCTAAACGTGGAGCTGATGTTGGGGAAGTAGAGAGAGAGAGTTTCAGGACGCCGTGGAAACTGTACATGTAGCTGAATCCCAAGCAAGTTAAGCCTGGGAGCTTCTCAGTCCTCGGGATTAATGCATTCCTTTTTCTCTTACACAGTTTGGATTTGTTTTCTGTCTCATGAGACAGAAAGACCCTGATTAATACCCTCAGGAATTGAAAAGCTTAAAAAAACTAAATGATATTGGAATAATAATAATAGAAATTAAACTATGATTATCCTGACTGACAGACAAAATCACACACCACACACAATATATATTTTCAATCAGTTAGTAAAATAATATATAAATTGAAACATAGACCCATGAAGAGCTGTAAAAAGTTATTTCATGGAGAAGTGATGGATGACAGAGATTAATCTGAGAGTTACTGTTAATGGAGAAACTTAGAACTTACCATTTTTCCTGTGAGGTTTCGGTGTGATACTGATACTCTGTGAGTTCTGACAGCTGAATCCATTCACACAGCCTGGTGATGCAGCAGGTGTCACAGAAGGACCCTGTCCCAGCTGGTCCTGCTCCACTGCTAGGATGGTGTGGCCTCTGATCTCTGACTGTGTCTTGAGGGGAGACCAGGCCCTTGATCACAAGCGTATCCATGGTGAGGTTCCGTGGATGGAAGCTCATGGATGTTCCCTTCCTGATGTTCATTGGCCATCTTGCTATTGAATGCATCTTGTTAATAACTGTCTTCTAAACATTGAATAGAAATAAAGTATTTGTACAATATGGGTAAGGTATAAAGAATATTGACACATTGGACACAGAGGACCTCCACCAGGTTTAGGGAATAGAATCTGAAGAGACATAACTTTGGATGCTCCCTGGAGGCCCTGCCTGAGTCCCAGTCCCTTCTCTTCTCCTACAGAGGGAACCACTTCCTGCTTTAGTCTTTATTATTCCCACACTTTTCTTCATAGTACGTTTCTTTCACCGCGTATGTGTACATCCCTAAACAATAAGCCATTTAGTTTTTGAACTTTGTTTTCTTTTTGAGGCAGGGTCTTGCTCTGTTGCCTTGGCTGTAGTTTTGAACTTTGATGTGAGGAAATTCTCCTGCGTGGCTGCTCCTGCACTGCATGGCTCTGAGCATCTGCTCTATGTCTATTTCTGTCCTCCATTCTCTCCTTGAGACCCACCCACACTGACATGGTTCATTTTCATTGCTGCGTGATCTCCTGTCTCCATTCTCTCCCTGAGACCCACCCACACTGACATGGTCCATTTTCATTGCTGCATGGTCTCTCGTCGTCTGAGAGGAGCATGGGAAATGTCTTCATCTTCCCGTGGATGACTGTTTGGCCAGGTTGGGGCCCTGAGGACTGCGTTTTGCTGGGAACATTCTTGGGCATTTCTTTTGTCCACAAGTGCAGGTTGCTTCTGGTCAGTAGCTTTCAAGTTTTAAAATTTCATCCCAGGTAAAAAATGTAATTTTCCTCATAACCCACAACACACATCCTTTCATATACAAGCATAACAAAAATATACTTCACAACCATTCTTAGCAGTGCCTGGTGTTCCTGCTTCTCTCCATTCTCCCCAACACCTGCATGGATTGGGTGGTGGGATTTTTGCCCATCTGGTGGGTGTCACGTGATATCTCCCCGTTAGGCTGAGCCCCTCTTCATGTTTTCATTAGTCATTCCTCCATATTTCCTCTTTTGTGGAGGGCCGGTTCAGCTCTTTTGCCCAGTTTCTGTTAAGTTGTTTGAATTTTTGCACTTTTCTTTTATTATTCCTATTGTTATGTGTTTGAGACACAGTCTCACTCTGTTGCCCAGGCTGGAGTACAGTGGCACAATCTCAGCTCACTGCAGCCTCCACCTTCTGGGTTCAAGTGATTTTCCTGCCTCAGCCTCCTGAGTAGCTGGGATTACAGGCGCCCACCACCACGCCTAGCTAATTTTTATATTTTTACTAGAGATGGGGTTTCACCATGTTGTCCAGGCTGGTCTCAAACTCCTGACCTCAGGTGATCCTCCCATCTCAGCCTCCCAAAGTGCTGGGATTACAGGCATGAGCCACCATGCCTGGCCTGCATTTTTCTTTTTCAAGAGGACTCTTTATAGATTATGCGTGCTCATTCTGGTGACTATGTGTGTGGCAAAGATGGGTTTGAATCCACCAGGATGAACGTGCAGGATATCCTCTCTGGTGGGAGAAGAGACAGAGAGGTGTAGACAGGTACAGAGAATCAGAGCCAAGAGGAGGCCGAGTCAGGCGGGGGTTGCAGGCTGCTGTGAGGACTTGGCTCCTTCTCTGAGGCAGGTGGGATTAGCAGGGGATTTAAACGGAGGAACTGTGGGATCTCCCTTATGCATTTCTGCCATGGTTGGCTCAGCTGAATGCACCTCTTGAACAAGACTTGGCCTTGGACACCCAGAGGCCCTTGGTTGAGGGTTTACCTCCTGGCATGGCCACTGACACATCCACGTTTGGCTCCCACAGGGCTGGGCGGCCCCAAGACCTGCTCTGCCTGGGCCTTTCATTGGTGGCATTTCTCAAGTTTGTCCCCTCTCAAGTCTGCTCCCTCCGGAAAACCAAACACCTCTCTCTCCCACATGGAAACCCCCATCAGCACCTCCCCCAACTCACAAGGCATCCCGTCAACATCACAGTCCCGACCTTCCCACACGGACAAGCTCACGGGACCCCCCGATGGACCAGGACAGCGCCAGCACTAAGACATGCCCTGAGACTCACAGGAAGAGCGGACCAAGAAGACAGGAACAGCACGGGGCACTGGGAGCTGCAAATGCCCACGATACTGTGAGAGACGGAGAAAGGTATGACAGGAGGAGCGGACCAAGAAGACGGGAGCAGCACGGGGCACTGGCAGCTGCAAACGCCCACGATACTGTGAGAGACGGAGAAAGGTATGACAGGAGGAGCAGACCAAGAAGACGGGAGCAGCACGGGGCACTGGCAGCTGCAAACGCCCACGATACCGTGAGAGATGGAGAAAGGTATGACAGGAGGAGCAGACCAAGAAGACGGGAGCAGCACGGCACACTGGGAGCTGCAAACGCCCACGATACCGTGAGAGATGGAGAAAGGTATGACAGGAGGAGCAGACCAAGAAGACGGGAACAGCACGGGGCACTGGCAGCTGCAAACGCCCATGATACTGTGAGAGATGGAGAAAGGTATGACAGGAGGAGTGGACCAAGAAGACGGGAACAGCACGGGGCACTGGCAGCTGCAAATGCCCACGATACTGTGAGAGATGGAGAAAGGTATGGCCATGGCTGACACAAAATGTTACTCAACATTTATCACAGGCCTAAATGGAGAACATAACGCTATAAAACCCTTAGGTAAAAACACAGGGGAAAATTTGTATGGCCTGGGGTTAGGCGAAAAGTTCTTAGACATGATACCAAAAGCATGATTCATAAAAGATTGACAAATTAAACTTGATCATAAATTTAAAATTATAATTCTATAAAGCAATATAAAAATCTAAAGAGAATGAAACACAAACTATGGTCTAGAAAAAAATATTTGTGAATCACACGTCTCACAACGTACTGGCACGCAGAATATATGAAGAACCATCAAAACTTAACCATAAGAAAGTAAAAACCCCAGTATTACAGAGAGGGCAAATATTTGAATGGAGGCCTCATCAAAGAAGGTATAAGGAGGGCATATTGCCCGAGAAAGAGGCTCAACGTCATAGAGATGCTGGAGAAATGCCAATCAACAGAACCTCTACAAATCTATTAAAAGGGCTAAAAACAGACAAAAACCATGGGCCAACCCAGGTTCTAATGATGATGCAAAGGAACTGGGACCCTCATAAGCTGCATGGGAATGGGAGGGGCCCCACCATGCTGGAAAGTGGTCCAGGAGTTTCTTATTAAGTTAAGCACATCCTTACCACGTCATCCAGCAACCCCACTCCTGAAATTTCCCCCAAGAGAAAACTTAAATGTGCACACACAAAGCTGCACACAAGTGTTTAGGCCTCATTCCTCATTGCCAATAACTGGAAGAAAACAAAATGTCCACTGGCAGGAGAAGGTGTGAACCAACGCGGATGCTTCCACATAGGGAGCACCAACCTGCAGTGGAAAGATGCACCCACAATGCCCCAGGTCTCCCAGGCCACATGCCTGGTGAAGGAAGCTAGTTTCGGTGGGCACAGGCCGAAGGATGCCACCACGTGACATCTTAGAGAAGACAGTGTACCTTGTCGGGGAGGAGGGCAGTGGTTTCGAGAGGCTACGGGTGGAGGGGCAAATGGAGGAGCTCTCTGGGGAGATGGCGTGAGCACCTGAACCTCACTGTGGGCTGCTGCAGTTGAGAGGCTGTACAGCAGACACTGGCTTCAGTACACACAGACTGAAGGAGGAAGGCTCCCACAACTCAAAGACAGAGGGTGTCACCTCCATGAAACAAAAATATATTTTAAAATCCTAAAATTAAGAAAAAACCACAACAAGTATTTTATAAGCGCGTTGGACTTTGAGTTGACATAATCGACCTGGGAGCATGGAACTGAAACCACAGGCTTGGCAATCCCGGAGGGAGAGAGTGGAGGGTTTAGACCTCAATTGAAGGGCTCAGTACCTGGCTATAGGAAATAACAGATTTAAAAAGCGGCAGGGAGGAAATAATTTCTGCTGATGAGGCTGCATTTCTCCAGATAGCCGGCAGAGTAAATTAAAGCAATATAGTAAAACAATGCACATCTTGATGGAAACTCACGATCACAAGGTTGTGGTGAAGGAGATTTGAAGATGTCCAGGAAAGAAAGACAAATGAGATGCATGTTGCAGCTGCCCTTCAAGGGGGGTGTGGGCCAGGTACCTGTGATTCTCCGTGACGTTGCAGGAATTCTCCTGGCTGGGTCCTCAGGAGCCGTTTCTTCTTGTCCACACTCACCTCCAGGGGCTGGTATGGGTCCCTGGTGGTCATGACTGCACTCAGGGCCGGGGGCCTGCTGAGGCTGCTCTCCCTGTTCCCGAAACACAGGGGTTTGGTCCAGATCCCGCTGCTCACCACACAGAAAGCCTGTCACTGAAACGACGCTTACTGCCAATGAGGAAGGCATGCATCAGGAGCTGCAGGCCTGGAGATGGGAGGTCAGCTTCAAATCCATCTTCCTGACTGACTATATAGCAGGGAAGAAGTGTGACTGTGTGTAAGGAAAACAGGAATTAGGGAGAGTGAGGAAGAGGAGTTGGTCAGGAGGAGGCAGGTGGCTGGTCAGGCACTCATGATGGGTGAGGGGTTTGGCATCTCACTGTCCAGATGCCGTGATCTGGTGAGTCTCTCTTCCTTCACACTACCCGGGAGCCCTGATGGTCAGTTTCCTGAGAAAGGAACTCAAGACAAATGTCAAGTTCTCAAGTTTCAAGACCACAAGGATCCATTTCTATGTTATTCAGAGAAACCATGAACATCAGTTCTATGGGACAATCGGGCCAGTTCAACACCAGATCTGATCTGCCACGACACCGGCTGCTCGGCCCTCAGATAAAGCCCAGAGTCCAGTGTCCTCTCCCCAACCCCAGCCTGGCCCCACACCCACACCCCCCCACTTCACCCTGGGCCTCAGTGCTCTCCCACTGCAGAGGGGTCAGGGAGCTGCACACGCCCCACGTGCACCTGGGCACGTGGTGTATTTCAGATGCACCTGGTGTCACTGTTCGCACAAACCCAAGTGGGAAGAGATCCAAATTCTCGTTCACCACAGATGGATGAGGACGTCCCAGCAAGTCCCTCAGTGGAGTCAGCCAGCACAAGGCGAGTGAGGGACCTCCGGAGACATGAATGGGTCTCAGACAGTGTGTGAGTGGACGAAGCAGGAAAAACACATGCTGCTAGTTAATTCGTTTATGTTGAGCTCAAAATAGTCCACATCAGAAAGACTGTTTGGGGCTGCAGGAATTGAGTGGACAATTGCAAACAAGGCAAGGAAAGGAGGACTAGAGAGGTGAGGAGGACGCTCCCTTCGGGGGCGGAGAGAGTAAGACCTGGCATTGCACATGGGACGGGGGGCCCGTCGAGGCACCTCTTTGCTTCTGAGAGTCTGTTTTCATGGACAGTCTTCTACAAAATGTACATGGCAGCTTTTCAGGGCCAGGGTCACCGGGATTTGTCTTTACACCTCCCCAGCCCGGGAGCCACCACCTCTACCAGCCCCGTCCACACAGTTGAATCTCATCTTAAGTTCTCTGGAGCCCGACCCCCCACGCACACCCTCCTGGTCTGGGCGTCTCACCTGCATCCGCACAAGTGCCTCAGGAGGGTGGAGTGTCTGGTGCTCGGCACTGGAGGCTCAGCCCACACTGTGCCGGACAGTAGCAGGCCTCCTGGATGAATGAAGCATGAACGAATCCCGATCCTGTTACCACAACTTCTCCCCAAGCATCCTCAGCAGAACGTTGTGTAAAAACCACACCAGGATTCGTACATGCCAGAGGACTGAACTTCTGCGTGTTGAAGATAATTCGTCTTCCTGAATCACTGCTGATCTGCCATGTGGTTAACCACGGAATAAACATGGGGGAGAGTGTAAGCACCGCCCTAACAACCTCACGCTTCTTCCGTTACCCTTTAAAATTACAGGGTACTGACTTCATAATTGTGTTTCTCTTGTAAATGAGACTCTCATGGAAAAATCAGCTATGTAGGTGATAGCTTTGTAAACCTTTAGATTGAAATGTCACTTCGATTATTTCAAGTGTAAAAGTGTTTCAGCTTTTTTGAGGTATAATTGATACTCAGAGAGCTGCACACATTTCATGTGTACACTTTGGTGAGGCTTGACCTGAGCAAACACCTGTGAAACCATCACCAAATCAAAGCAATCGAGGAATTCTGCACCTCCTGGAGGCTTCCTTGTGCCTGTGCCCGTGGTGAGGACACAGCACGAGATCTTCCCTCTCAGCCAGTCGCAAACAGCCAATAAGAAAATAACACCAGGCCTCCTGGTGAACACACACCTGTAATTTAATTGTTGATCTTTTAACCTGGCATTCACATTCTTCATCCAGAATACGGCAAAGACTTTAGAAGTTATCTAAAGTATCAGTAATTTGAAGTCCTTTAATACAAAAAGTATAGAATATTACCTTTCGTCACATAGCAATAGGGAAATGAAAAAAGAAAATTGACTTATGTTCTTTACTGGCTAGGAAAATATTCTTAAAAAGATACGTGCAGGTGAATCTAACAAATAACAAATTTATTTCTTTACGTAGATAAATATAAGGTTAGATCCGTGTAAATAAATGAAGCCATTAATGGTAGAGTCCCACAGATCACAGAACTGACCCAGCATCCAGCTCTGCTCACGATTTCAGGGAGTCATTTTCAGGCGCAGGTTGAGCTGGAGAAGCTGGGGACCCTTGTAGCCCCACTGTCCTTCCTGCCTCACAGGGCCTCTGAGGGGTGCCTGGAACATCTCTCCTCTTGGTCTTTGAAGATCATTTCATTTATGCAACATTTTCCAGGTGCCATGGACCCGAGCCCAGAAACCACGGTACCAGAACAACCCGAGAGCCGGGGTAACCCGAGAGAGGGCAGAGGGTAGGCGGTGGCTCCCCAGGAGTGAGCTGAGAGCCGGGGTCACCCGAGAGAGGGCAGCGGGTAGACAGTGGCTCCCCAGGAGTGAGCCGAGACCCAGGGTCACCCGAGAGAGGGCAGAGGGTAGACGGTGGCTCCCCAGGAGTGAGCTGAGAGCAGGGGTCACCCCCAGGAGTGAGCTGAGAGCCGGGGTCACCCAAGAGAGGGCAGAGGGTAGACAGCGGCTCCCCAAGAGTGAGCCGAGAGCCGGGGTCACCCCCAGGAGTGAGCTGAGAGCCGGGGTCACCCGAGAGAGGACAGAGGGTAGACAGTGGCTCCCCAGGAGTGAGCACCAGGCACTGTCAGGGGTTCTCTCCCCAGCACATTTACAAGGGACTCGATGGGTTCTTCTTCCCTCAGGAGCAATCCCAGTGGGCAGAAGGAGGGGATGGGAGGCCTGGCAAATGCTCCTCCCCAGTTCCATTCCAAGCTCCACGGGGCTCCGGCAGGCCCCATGTCATGTGCAGATGAGGGATTAGGGTTCCTGCCTAGCCTCGCTGCTCTCAGGCCCTCATGGGCTCCTCTCCCCACCCCCCATGCAGCCGGCAGACCCTGCTCCCACCCAGCTGTTCTCAGTGTTTCTCATCCTTCCTGGATGACGCCCTACCTGGGGCACCCATTCCTGTGGCACCCCAGCCCTTCACTGCAGCACGCATCCCGTCACCTCCACAGTGAGACCATCCTGGAACCATGATCAGCCCATCAGTTTCATCCACCCTCTTCCTAGCCCATTTTCTGTGCTTATTTATTGTTCCCCAAACTCCTGCCTATGATTTAAAACTAAGTGTGAGTCTAGTCTGTTACAATGATATGGATTCCAGATCTTCGGAATCAAAATGCTCCAAGGTTTAACTCACAACCTTGTCTTCTTTATTTTGCATTTTATGTGAATGCCTTTGGTAATACCATCATCGGTTGCGCCGATGGAGGGAGCAAAGATCTCATGGTGTTGGTTAAAGGGAGTGTGGCCCAGGGCCTGAGGTCTGAGAAGGAGCTTATTCCTCGGCGAGGTGGAAATAACACAGACTGCAAAGCCCACCTTGGGGGCACCACAGAGGAGAAAGCAACCACATTACTGAGAGGCCACAGAATAACTGAGCTCGTTTGGGGGTGAGAACGAGGCTGCATCTCTGCCCTTTCCCTCTCCCCTGCCCTCATTCTCTCTCTCTCTCTTTTTCTCTTTCTTCCTTTCATCTGGGTCTAAATGGGCTCATTTGTCTTCAGCATCCCTAGGAAACTTCATGAAACCAGTGTTATTATGGTAAATTTGCAGTTTAAAAATTCAGTGCAGAAAGGTTAAACAAATTGCTCAAGTTTGCCCAGCCAATATCTGGCAGAGTCAACGGCACTGGAATTCAGATGTGGCTACATGTTT
This sequence comes from Pan troglodytes, assembly GCF_028858775.2. Classification (NCBI taxonomy): domain Eukaryota; kingdom Metazoa; phylum Chordata; class Mammalia; order Primates; family Hominidae; genus Pan; species Pan troglodytes. Next base: position 153,716,040 of record NC_072421.2, read on the forward strand.
TGTGGTCTTTCTATTCTTTCTGATACATAAAGTTTTCATTTAACCAGACTTATAATGCATAACACGGTTTTGAAAGGTGAAGACAAAGTGAGGTGCACACTAAGGGGCAGCCTCCCCTGCAGGAGTGAGGTGTGAACACTCCCGGGAGCCAGCAGCCAGCAGCAGGCTTGGCCTGAGGACAGAGCCTGTGATTCCACCCATGATTTACCAGTGCTTTCAGCTATGAACAGGCGTTAAATAAATAGAGCTGTTTTCAAAATTAAATGAACAATACATTCTTTTCAGCATTTCCACCTAATTGCAATTCCTTTTTCTTTTATTCATGAATTCAATAGTCTATGCTTTTTGAAAACTGATATTCCCTGTAATGAAGCCCTGTGGTTTCACTGAGTGTCGGGTTTGAAATGTTGTAAAATACATGTAACACTCATCCCATTCAAAAGGTGTAGAAATGGATTACTAAGGGGTACTCAGGGGAGTTTTGCTTGAAAGCTGAGGCAAAATCATAGTTGATGCAGGTGAAAATATTTAATTTAATAACCTTTAATGAATAATTCAGTTTTCAGGTTACATGAAAGCGACACCTTTATTTGCATTACACATCTCTGCCCCCAGTCATGTCAATGTGTCTTTCCTGAATGCAGTTTTAGGATAAGGACAATCCTTGGAAATCCACCTTCCAGAAGGTTCCACTGTTGCGGCTTTGGGATCAGGAAAGGGGATTTGCAGGAAGGGACAATTGAGAGGGCTTCTCCCTGCTATGGAGACACAGAGCTGTCTGTACTTCACGGGACCCCCTCCTTCAGATCCAGAAGACACTGAAAAGAAACGCAGGGCTTTGAACCTGGGCTGGGGCTCCCGGGGCTGGGCGGCTGCTGCCTCTCGCTGAGGGAATCCACACTCTCGAGGCAGCACCTCGCAGAGCAGGTCACCTCGACTGCCCCATGATGTCCATGAGGCTTGTTCCTGTCTTACTACGATCGAGAAGACAGCATGTGATTTTATGAACACCCCATAAAGAAAACCTGAAAACCGTGTTCAAATAAATGCCGTTGAGCAAAAGGGCAGCTGTGGACCTGGCAGGTGGGGCCTGCGGTGCCTGAGGTCATGGCCAGCAGCCCCGGGAACGGCTCCATCTCAAGGACATCTTAAGGCCAGTAGGGGCATTTGGGACGGCAGAGGCCTCACCCTGAAAGTGGTGGTTTCCACAGCTGGACACGTCCACAGGACCTCAGAGGGGAGGGTCAGAGCTGAGAGCTGAGATCCAAGCCGTGGTGTGGGTGAAAGAAGGAGCGGGCAGGGATGGCTCTCCGGGAGAGGCCTGGATCTGGGCCTGAGCAGAGCCGCTGCGGACCAGACACAAGTGGCCACGGCAGCCAAACCAGATTCCCGGATCCCAGCCGACGCCCTTGGAATCCGGGTCACAGAGCCTTTCTCACACGGTTTTCATTTTGCCTGGCATGGATCGAGTTTCTTAGTCTACAAACGTACAAGGGCTCACTTCAAGGCCACAATCCATCAACACAGCCAGCCAGGCTCATGCTCTCAGTCAATTTTCTTACTTTAAAAACCTATTTTACCTCAGCCTGCAGTCCCTGAGATGGATGGGTGTGAGCAAAGCTGTGAGGAAAGCAGCCCCTACTTGTGAGAAACACCTGCGCCTCACTGGGCAGACTGCAGGTGCGACCCACTCAGCCTGCAGGTGGGAGGCGGGACCGGGCTGGCTCAGAGGTCGGGTATGGAAAGCCATGGCCGAGGCTGACATCCACTCACTCCCCCCACAGTCCTCTCAGCTGGACAGCAACACACACCCACACTCTCATGCCAGTTTGCACACACAGCCATGATCATTGCACACACACGCACACACAGGCTGCTGCACAAGTCACACCTACTCATTCACACTCATGCACACTTACATGATAGATGCAAAATCCTTGTGTTTCAGGGGAGGATGTGAGGACGCAGGGGTGTGTGGCTGTCCATCCCACCGTGAGGGTGCAGGTGTGTCTGTACTCCTCCGTGCTGGGTCTTGGGGTGTGTGTGCAGGTGTGTCTGTCTCCACCTCCGCACCAGGTCCTGAGGTGAGTGTGTGGCTGTCTGTCCCACCGTGAGTGTGCAGGTGTGTCTACTCCTCCACACCAGGTCCTGGGGTGAGCATGCGGCTGCCCGTCCCGCCGTGCGTGTGCAGGTGTGTCTGTCTCTCCTCTGCACTGGGCCCTCACTCTGCTGCTCCCCCATTTTGTGGCTGGGAAAATTGTGATATCTGTGATTTTTCTCATCAGTCACAGCTGGAACTTGCACGACTCTGTCTCACACCCATTCACACAGCCGTGAGGACATCGATGTGCAGCCTTGACCTCCTGCAGCACATTCATCAGGCTCCCATCACCGCTGGGCCATTGTCAGGGCCTGGTTGCCCACCTGGCTGAAGCCTCCCCGTCATCACACCCCTCACTGGAGCAGCCCCAACTCACAGGCTGTTAGTTGTCACCATCAAGCACACCAGAAATTTTTAAATGATTTCTCTAAGCCAGGCACAGAAAGGCAAACATTGCTCTCTCTCTCTCACTAATTTGTCAGATTTAAAAATTGAAACAATTGAATTCATGGACATGGGGTGGGGAAGGACGGTTGCCAGAGGCTGGAAGGGGTAGCGGGGCCGGGAGAGGTGGGATGGTTAATGGGTGCAAAAATAGAAAAATGAGTAAGACCTGGTGTTCGATAGCACAACAGGGGGGCTACAGTCAGTAAGAACTTGACTGTGCATTTTAAAATAACTTAGGGAGTGTAGTTGGGTTGTTTGTAACTCAGTAGATAAGTGCTTGAGGGGACAGACGCCCCGTTTTCTGTGATGTGCTTACTTCACACTGCATGCCTGTATCCAAACATCTCACATACTGCATAAATACATACACCTATGTGGCCACAAAATTTAAAAAAATCATTTATCTAAGGATAAAAGTGAAGTTCCCCTCGTTTCATGCAGCTTCTCTTCAGTGCTTTTGTTTTTCGAGATGAACCTTCCTCACTGGTATTGTCAGCACCAGGAGTCTGTTCGGGACAAGCTCCCGCCATTTCTCACCACTCCCAACTTCGGGGGAGTCTCTCTAAACACACGTGTTTTGTGGTATTTGGCTGACATTCTGACTACTGTAAGAAATCAATGCATGACATACAAATTCACACAATTTTGGGGAGGGAGAGACTGCAGGTTATGCTTTCAAAAACTTTCATGATTTTAGATTGTTTTTTCTTTTTAGGAAGTTTTCTTTTTACGTGAGATATTTGACTCAAGCATTGTTAAAAATGCAACAACATCATAAAAGTTTGGTGGTTCAAAAAATAATGATGACACAAAACTCTAGTGCCTCTACACTTGGACAGTTTTAATTTTTTAATTTGGTAAATCTGGTTACAGAAGCCAAGTGATTTTTCAGGCACACCAAGTTTTCAGCGCTTGGCAGGAAGTAGAAATGAACATGTCTAGAATTTTCCACCATGCAGACCTTCAGAGCATGTGTGCCTATGTCTCTATGTGTATGTATACACATATGTGCAGACGTGTTTGTGTGTATGAATGTGTATCATGTGTGTACATGTGTGTTATTCATGGATTGCTTTTGCTAAGCAACAGATAATATAGTGATTCCAAAGGAGTTTCAAGCTCATCTTTATTCTTTTTTATTTTGCTGAGTAAAAAGTACAGCTGTAGCGGAACGTCCTGCTTAACTCACTCTGCGAGACGGATGTCACACGGATGACTATAAAACGTAGCATGCATGACGTATGCAATTTATAGAAAGAAAACCAGATGGAAATAAAAGAAGAATAAAATTGGCATAAATGACCCCAAATCACACCTGAAACACACTCTGTGGCCACTGATGGCTTCGGGCGCTCTGCTTTCAGGAGGCCTGGAAAGTCCCAGCTGTGAACATCTCCGCGGCCCCGTGACTCGGTTCACCGCATTGCTCAGACATCCACGCCTCCCGTTACTTTACCTTAAGCCTTGACTTATTTTTCACCTTTTTAAGTTAAGATCCGTGATCAGTGAGTGCCACTCTGTGGGGAGTCACGTGTTTGAGACGGGAATTTCCACAGGCAGCTGAGAGAAGAGGATGGAGTGGGTGTCCCTCCGAATGCTGGTGTCTGATGCCTCAGTGAAGGCGAAAGGGTTGATCCTGAGAGGAGAAGAATGAGCTCATTTGTGGAGGAAATGATAACTGCTGACCACAATACAGGCCTTCAGGAGTGGTGCTGAGTCCAGGGAGCATGTATTAAATGCCATTTATGTGGCAAGCACAAAGCTAAGGACTGACCAGTCTGTGGAGAGTAAATCTCCTTCCTGCCTTGCAGGCTGACAAAGTCCAATCATTAGTGACCATTCATGCCAGGAAGGTGGAGCTGCCTCCCCAGATGCAAACAAATCCTGTGGCTTTTCCCTGGTAGCCTCGGTGGCGGGTCCCGGTGAGGAAACAGTGACAGATGGGGGTGATTCCCAGGGGTCCTGCGAGAGGCCATGGTCGGAGGGCTGGAAGGAGGCGGGAAAGGTGCTGGTTCATTCACAGCTCCAGGTGAGCTGGAGGCATCCAGGCGGGACTGTGCCTGGGAACACAGGTGCCACCCATGGGGAGCTGCTGTTCTAGAGAAGGCCATGGGCACCTCTGGGAACCCAGGAGACCCAGTGACCCACAGCTTTTATCACCTGGCTTCACAGATGGGATCTGGGACTTGGCAGTTAAACCGCTTAGGGAGGTCCCATGACTGCCAGGTGGGAGGGCTGGATTCGAATCCCAGAGGGAGGTTGCCTCCACCTTCCGCCACCGTATCCCCGACTCACTGCCTCTCCACCCTGGAGATGGGGAGAGGGAAGAACTTCGGAGACCAGGGTGGGTGGGTGTGTCCCTTCACCCCGGGGACTGAGGCCTCCCTCCTCCCCGTGACATGTGACCCCCAGGGCCTGCAGGTGCCCAGACAGCCCAAGCTCACGGCACCCTACAGGGAAGCCTTTGATCAGGTATGGAAATCAGGGCTGAGAGTCGATATCCTAAATCAACCTTTAATTTCCAGAAGTGCTTTAAGGCCCACTTGAAAAGGGAAGGAAAAGGCAAAAGTTTATGGTGGGGGTGGGGAGTCCCGTTGGCCACAGCCTGGCCACTGTCACCACTTCAGATGGTCACTGTGGCACTGGGACCAGTGCTTTTGAAGGACAGACACACTGGCTGGAGCTTTGGAGAATGACAACCTTGACCCCTGCCAGGCATCCTAATTACAGCCTGGAGGCGCTGGGACAATGCACTCCCAGCTCTTGTTTGTTTGTTTCGAGACAGAGTCTCACTCTGTTGCCCAGGCTGGAGTGCAGTGGTGCAATCTCACTGCAACCTCCACTTTCCGGGTTCAAGCGATTCTCCTGCCTTAGCCTGCAGAGTAGCTAGGACTGCAGGTGGGTGTCACCACACCCAGCTAATTTTTGCCTCAGCCTCCCAAAGTGCTGAGATTAAAGGTGTGAGCCACCGTGCCCGGCTAAACTCCCAGCTCTAATTCCGGTTTCTCTCTGGAGTTTTGTTCTCCTCAGTTGTTGACTCAGCAAAGATGAATCCAACCTTTTAGAGAATAAAAGTCAATGGGGTTCATTCCACCAGCCAACTGAAGCAGAGAGAGTGCGAACGAGGAACATCCCACACAGAAAATTGAGACCCACAGAGGACAGAGGGGCCACAGACACCTGGGGCCGCTGAGTCTGCAGAAAGTGAATCCAGCCTGCAGGGCTGAGGCTGCTCAGATGTAGCAAAACTTGAGACGCCACTGTTGAGTTTTCTTCCCGGGGAGGATGGACCCAAGAGGCCGTTCCCCACTTGGACGGCAGCCAGCGGTTTGCACCCCAGATAGTGGCCCTGGCTGAAGGGTCATCTGTGTCCATGCACCCCACGTACAGTTAGACACACACACACACGTGACCTAATGTGAGGAGGAGAGAGGTGCAGAGCCCACAGGAGGGAGAGCTCAGCGGGAATTGATGGAGAGGAGGACTCAGCTCCCTGTGGCCCAGACCTGGCTGACCATGTGACGGCCGCTCTCCGCCCATGCTGGGGGACACAGGCAGGTGGTGTCCGCCCCACGCCTGTCCAGCGGAGTCTTACTACCAAGCATGCCCCAGGTTTACCTGCCCAATCTCAGGTGCTGCAGCAGTGACCTGTCCACCCACTGTGAGCTGCTGGAGCCCTGGTACGGGTCCTTCAGCCTCTGCACTGAAGCTTCCTTATGTCGTGTCAGCAGCAGGCTGGGCGCACTGCCGTCAGGATGAAGAGCATTGCCCTGGGTGCACCTGGGCAGAGCGGAGGTGTTGGCTCCTGCCGATCACATGCCTGTGGAGGGCCCAGCTGCCCTGCAGATGCGCGTGTGCATGCGTGGAGCATCACGAGGGTCACTGGGCAGTACACACTCCTAGGCACAGCCACTGAGAGTCCGCTGCTCAGTGAGGACAGCATGGATGAGGGGCTCAAACAGGGGCCTCCCAGCCAAGCCAGGCATGTGGAGGAAAGTGAGGGCTTCAGCCAGCTGTCGGGACCCTGGCTGGTGACACAGGAACCCTGGACCCTGCCGGTGGGCCCAGAGCAGCGATCCTGGAGCACCATGGTCAGGACACCTCTGCGCCAACAGCTTGGCTGCCGGCCACACCCCGGCCGAGGCGGCCTTCCCTCCCCCAGGCTTCGCTCACTCCAGACAGATTTCTTCCTGACTCGGGTGTCAACCTCCCCTCTCCAGAGGACTGCCTTTGGAAAACATAAAATTGTAAACTCTCTCTGCCTCTTCCAGGTGTAAATCTTCTTCCAGCCACTGGCCAGTTCCACAGCCCAGGAAATGTGCTTCTTCAGGCCTGGGAGCTGCCTTGGAAAATGAGGCATCGAGAAAGAAATGGCCCAGCCCCCCAAGCCCTGTGGAGGGTTAGGGGGCCTCTGACGAGGGTTAGGGGGCTGGCCCCCTGCTGAGGCCTCCAGGGCTCTCCCACCTGCTCGGTGGCCCCTCAGGCTCCTCAGCCCTCCTGCCATGTGCTGCAGAGGAGCTGGGTGCTCTCCCTTACCGCATGGTCTTGAATAAAGCCTTTCTTGCTTGTTTAAAACCGTCTGATACAATTTTTGTCACTCCAATTACTTGTTCTCATAAGAGACTGTGCATTGGGGTGGTCATCCACACCCTGTGGGTGGAGACGGGGTCCTGAGGCCCACCTGCATCCGTCACCAGGGTGTGCACAGAGAGAGTTTTGGGGTCACCAAAGAAGCATCCACTCGACACTAAGAAATGAAGGATGAAAAAAGCAACACCTACAAAATTTAAAAATAAAGGTAAACGAAATGGCACCTAAGAGTGTGATTAACATAAACGAGAATAACAGATGTGCACACATGCACGTGTCCGCCCTCCCAGGTAGAGACACCCCTAAATCACATCAGAACCTTCTACAGGGCCAGAGCGGTGACAGCAAGGGACACAGAGAATGGGGATGAAGGGAAAGGACAAAGAAACCCACCTGGAACAATGGGTTACCTTGGTGGAGACAGCATCCTGTCCGGTGGGGCAACCGGGGCAGTGACCCCTCCAGGTACCTAGGCAGAGAGTCACACAAGGGGCTGAGAACCCACAATATGAGAGGGTGGGTTCTCGGCTGAGCTCCAGGAGTGATTTGGGGATTAAGAGAATGGCCACATCAGGAACCCCACCCCTGAGGTCCCCTGGCCCCCACCATGCTGCATTCCTGGGTCATTCCAGGCCCTAGCTGCTGTTGCCACCCCTGCTGCTGCAGAAACCCGGGTCCCATTTAAACCCTGATATGGTTTGTCTGTTTCACCACCCAAGTCTTATCTTGAACTGTAGCTCCCACAATTCCCATGTGTTGTGGGAGGGACCTGGTGGGAGGTGATTGAATCATGCGGGCAGGTCTTTCCTGTACTGTTCTCATGATGGTCTCATGAGATCTCCTGGCTTTCTAAGGAGGAGTTTTCCTGCACAAGCTCTCTTCTCTTGCCTGCCACCATGTGAGACGTGTCTTTCACCTTCTGCCAGGATTGTGAAGCCTCCCCAGTCAAGTGGAACTGTAAGTCCAATAAGCCTCTTTCTTTTGTAAATTGCCCAGTCTCGGGTGTGTCTTTCTCAGCGGCATGAAAATGGACTAATACAAACTCCCTCTGGTGAGGGCCAGTTGTGGCTGCTCAGCCGCTGTGGAAACCTGGGTTCGCTGCCGCAGACTCAGTGGTGTTTCCAATTCCAGTTCTGGCCTGAGAGATGATTGATGGGCTTTTGATCATAGAGTTAGAAATACACACATTTATATTAAGAAAGTAGCCAAGAAGCCATCACTGTGTGCCCCATAAAAAGTAAATGCTAATTTTTTTGTGAGAGAACTGAAATCTCCGATGTGGTGTTTGGAACATGGAGCCACTTGATAGGAAGGCAAGGAAGGCCCCAAAATGCAGCCCTGATGGAAGTTCAAACATCCTGGTAGGCAACAGAGCAACAGAAATAGAAAAGGAGAAAAATAACAGAAAACCAAATGAGGAGCCATGGACAAAGAAACCCAGGATGGAGCAGGTGCGGCTGTCACCTAAGGACGGAGCAGGTGCGGCTGTCACCTAAGGACGGAGCAGGTGCGGCTGTCACCTAAGGACGGAGCAGGTGCGGCTGTCACCTAAGGACGGAGCAGGTGCGGCTGTCACCTAAGGACGGTGCAGGTGCGGCTGTCACCTAAGGACGGAGCAGGTGCGGCTGTCACCTAAGGACGGAGCAGGTGCGGCTGTCACCTAAGGACGGAGCAGGTGCGGCTGTCACCTAAGGACGGAGCAGGTGCGGCTGTCACCTAAGGACGGAGCAGGTGCGGCTGTCACCTAAGGACGGAGCAGGTGCGGCTGTCACCTAAGGACGGAGCAGGTGCGGCTGTCACCTAAGGATGGAGCAGGTGCGGCTGTCACCTAAGGATGGAGCAGGTAGTGGCTGTCACCTAAGGATGGAGCAGGTAGTGGCTGTCACCTAAGGATGGAGCAGGTGTGGCTGTCACCTAAGGATGGAGCAGGTGCCGCTGTCACCTAAGGATGGAGCAGGTGCGGCTGTCACCTAAGGATGGAGCAGGTGCGGCTGTCACCTAAGGATGGAGCAGGTGCGGCTGTCACCTAAGGATGGAGCAGGTGCGGCTGTTACCTAAGGATGGAGCAGGTGCGGCTGTTACCTAAGGATGGAGCAGGTAGTGGCTGTTACCTAAGGATGGAGCAGGTGCGGCTGTTACCTAAGGATGGAGCAGGTAGTGGCTGTTACCTAAGGATGGAGCAGGTGTGGCTGTTACCCATGAACTAAATGCAGCTCCACATCAGAGAAGAGAACACAGTGAATACAGCAGTGCTTGAATTGACATACTTCACATTTAGAAACATACCTTCTATAGTCACAATTTCATTTGCCAAATTAGACACACTTTGCTGACACTTGTGTAGGTTTTATTGCTTTGGATGAAGGCAATCTATCATAGCATAATCGGTTTTGCCCTCCCACGGAGCTTCTCAGGACACTGTTTAATCAGACTTCCTTAAAGCTCCCCTAAAAGAGGTCTCCTCCCTCCCCGATACTGACATCTGAGAAACCCAAGGTGCTCACACAAATTTAAGATATTCATCACCTTTCCCAAATTTATGGCTCTGGCTCCTTTCACACCCTGACATGGGGCATTTTGGTCGGCAATGCCCTCCCAACCCCAGTGCCGCCTCTGATCAAATTCCACCTGGTTCCTTGGCTTTCCTTTCCCATAAATATCATCGAAACACTCAGCTTGCCTCCTGATGGAGAGAGTGATTTTATGCAAATTTCCTTACTCATCATTAATTTTAAAGAACAACATTCATCAAGGAAGAAAAACTGTTTCTAAAAGGCACACACATCTTATATAAAACATTGCTTAATACAAGAAGATCTGATTTTGTGGGAACCATTGCTTTGAAGCGGTTTCTATATCCAGTAATTTGATGCTATTCTGTGGGACTTTAAGACAGAGAGCCTCTGCTAGCAGAACTGGGGCGGGCACACAGGGAACTGGAGTGGGCCCGTAAGAAACTGGGGTGAGTACACGGGGAACTGGAGTGGGCACACAGGGAACTGGGGTGGGCACGCCGGTTCAGAGCTGCCCACGTTTGTTCTCAGCTTGCACATCCCAGAATGCATTTTCATATCACGCTGTAACAATTACAGACGTCCTTCACAAGGCAAGGGCTGATAAATGTGCAATTCCGGGGAATCTGAAATGAACATCTGGAAAGGAGAAGGCAGCCTGGCCAAATGAATGTGCTCATCAGACACACTCGCCAAGGTCTCCCTCATCTGGCGACCTTGTTCCTCCTAGAAGCAGGGGCCCCTCAGAGCCGCCAGAAGTTGGGGAGGGGCCTCCATAGACATCTGGCTGAGGCTTCACTCTGAGCCTCCTTAGCCATCAGTGAAGGGGCGTGGGGATGCAGTGAGCCTGGACCTTCCTGCAGGATGCAGCACTGGGGGGTGCGGGGTCACCTGTGGCCCCCCAAGCCCAGCTGTGGAAACCTGAGTTCATCCCTAACAGGAGCTGGGCTTCCCTTGGGATCTTCTTTCCTGACACACACTCCATGTCAAGGGGTCGCTAACACAGAACTGGCTTGGTGTCAAAAATAGCTGCAACCTTTTTTGCACCCCTTGAATATGCAAAATCAGGTAGACAGTCATCTGAACTCTCCACACCCAGCGTCACCTCCACACAGACCACACAGGGGCCCTCAGTCCAGCCTTGTGGACAAGTCCCCAGGCTGTTATGGTGTCAGAGGCAAAATTACAACAAATCTAGTTTAAAGACTGAATTGGCTTCTATTTGTGATTCTAGACTTGGGAACACCTGGCCTTGGAAGCAGGATGGGTGCAGTGAACTGAGCGATGGTGTCCCATGAACTGAGCGGGGGTGTCCCACGAACTGAGCGATGGTGTCCTGTTAACTGAGCAATGGTGTTTCGTGAACTGAGTGGGGGTGTCCTGCGAACTCAGCGGGGTTGTCCTGTGAACTGGGTGGGGTGTCCTGTGAACTGAGTGGGGGTGTCCCGTGAACTGAGCGATGGTGTCCCGTGAACTGAGTGGGGGTGTCCCATTAACTGAGCGGGGGTGTCCCGTGAACTCAGTGGGGGTGTCCCGTGAACTGAGCGATGGTGTCCCATGAACTGAGCGGGGGTGTCCCGTGAACTGAGCGGGGGTGTCCCGTGAGCTGAGCGGGGGTGTCCCGCGAGCTGAGCGGGGGTGTCCCGTGAACTGAGGCTCTGCAGATAGAAGAGCCTCTGGAGAGCAGGAATGAAACACAGAAGGCAGGTGGGTCGTTTCCAGGCTACTTTCCTTCAAGGGTTAAAAAATAGAGGGCTTCTGTGTTAGGTGGACTCAGGTTGATTTCAATGGCCTGAGATTTTTTGAAAACTGCCCATTTCCACCGTCAGTTTGGTGATGTGGGCCTTAGCACGGGGGACTCCATTCTGGCTTGGTCGGTTCTGCTGGGCCTAGACCAGGACACTATTCAAAGGCTGGTCCAAAGTTGTTAACCAATTTTGTTTAATAACCGCATTATTGCATACTATGGAGATTAATTTGGTATTAATTTGCAGTAGTTTGCTTTAAGATAAGATTTTAATTACATTCTCCAGAACAACCACTGAGCAAGTAAATTAAAAAGGAGTAAAAGGAACATCAAAATAATTAAAATTGTATAAATGAAATATCTATTTAACATAAAAGTAGGCAGTAAAAGAAGAGTAAAGAAACAAAACAGATACAAGCCATAGAGAAAACAACTGGTAAAACAGTGGACGCAAATCCCACCTTTTCAGTGATCACATTCAGTGGAATCGCGGCCAGAAAGCAAAGGGCGGCAGAACAGGAAGCAGCGCAGCCCAGAGATGGGCTTCCCACAGCAGAGAGAGACGCCAGGGCGGCGACGGGCTTCCCACAGCAGAGAGAGACGCCGGGGCCCCGACGGGCTTCCCACAGCAGAGACGCCGGGGCGGCGACGGGCTTCCCACAGCAGAGAGAGACGCCGGGGCCCCGACGGGCTTCCCACAGCAGAGAGAGACGCCGGGGCGGCGACGGGCTTCCCACAGCAGAGAGAGACGCCGGGGCGGCGACGGGCTTCCCACAGCAGAGACGCCAGGGCGGCGACGGGCTTCCCACAGCAGAGAGAGACGCCGGGGCGGCGACGGGCTTCCCACAGCAGAGAGAGACGCCGGGGCGGCGACGGGCTTCCCACAGCAGAGAGAGACGCCGGGGCGGCGACGGGCTTCCCACAGCAGAGAGAGACGCCGGGGCGGCGACGGGCTTCCCACAGCAGAGAGAGACGCCGGGGCGGCGACGGGCTTCCCACAGCAGAGAGAGACGCCGGGGCCGCGACGGGCTTCCCACAGCAGAGAGAGACGCCGGGGCCGCGACGGGCTTCCCACAGCAGAGAGAGACGCCGGGGCCGCGACGGGCTTCCCACAGCAGAGAGAGACGCCGGGGCCGCGACGGGCTTCCCACAGCAGAGAGAGACGCCGGGGCCGCGACGGGCTTCCCACAGCAGAGAGAGACGCCGGGGCCGCGACGGGCTTCCCACAGCAGAGAGAGACGCCGGGGCCGCGACGGGCTTCCCACAGCAGAGAGAGACGCCGGGGCCGCGACGGGCTTCCCACAGCAGAGAGAGACGCCGGGGCCGCGACGGGCTTCCCACAGCAGAGAGAGACGCCGGGGCCGCGACGGGCTTCCCACAGCAGAGAGAGACGCCGGGGCCGCGACGGGCTTCCCACAGCAGAGAGAGACGCCGGGGCGGCGACGGGCTTCCCACAGCAGAGACGCCAGGGCGGCGACGGGCTTCCCACAGCAGAGAGAGACGCCGGGGCGGCGACGGGCTTCCCACAGCAGAGAGAGACGCCGGGGCGGCGACGGGCTTCCCACAGCAGAGAGAGACGCCGGGGCGGCGACGGGCTTCCCACAGCAGAGAGAGACGCCGGGGCGGCGACGGGCTTCCCACAGCAGAGAGAGACGCCGGGGCGGCGACGGGCTTCCCACAGCAGAGAGAGACGCCGGGGCCGCGACGGGCTTCCCACAGCAGAGAGAGACGCCGGGGCCGCGACGGGCTTCCCACAGCAGAGAGAGACGCCGGGGCCGCGACGGGCTTCCCACAGCAGAGAGAGACGCCGGGGCCGCGACGGGCTTCCCACAGCAGAGAGAGACGCCGGGGCCGCGACGGGCTTCCCACAGCAGAGAGAGACGCCGGGGCCCCGACGGGCTTCCCACAGCAGAGAGAGACGCCGGGGCCGCGACGGGCTTCCCACAGCAGAGAGAGACGCCGGGGCCGCGACGGGCTTCCCACAGCAGAGACGCCAGGGCGGCGACGGGCTTCCCACAGCAGAGAGAGACGCCGGGGCCGCGACGGGCTTCCCACAGCAGAGAGAGACGCGGGGGCCGCGATGGGCTTCCCACAGCAGAGAGAGACGCCGGGGCGGCGATGGGCTTCCCACAGCAGAGACGCGTCAGAGTCCAACGGGGAAAGGTGGAAAAAGACGAACCGTGTAAACAATAATCAAAAGGGACATCGGGTGGCTGAATGCAGACAAAATAGACTTTAAGCCAAAAGTCGTTGTTTGAGACACCAAAAGGACATTTTATAAAAACAAAAAGTCAATCTCTCCCAAGACATAACAAATATGGACACATATCACCCAACACCAGAGCCCAAAGTATGCAAAGTAAAAACGGACAGAATTAAAGGGAGAAATATATGGACACACATCACCTAACACCAGAGCCCCAAAATACACAACGTAAAAAACGACAGAATTAAAGGGAGAAATAGACAATCTGACAGTGAACGTTGGTGACTTCACTGGTTCCACCTTGAATGAGTGATGGAGCCACTAGGTAGAAGATCAACAGACAGGAATGAACCCCGTGAACCAACCAGTGGATCCAGCATATGAGCCTCTGCCAAACGGTCCACGCACAGCCGCAGCCACGTTCCTCTCGAGAGGAGAGCGAGACATTCTCCAGGGTGGACCACATACCAGAGCCTGAAGAAGCCTCAGGAAATGGAGAAGGACTGAGATGCGAAAGTTATGCTCCCTGAACAAAACGGAATGATAGGAGGAATCAATACCAGGAAGGAACTTGGGAAATTCAAAAACAGGTGAAACAATGCAAATAACCAAAGAATTCAAGAACACAATTTAATAAAATTATAAAATAACTGAATACTAATTAAAAGGCAAACACAAGATACTAAAATTTATGGGAAATAGTACTTAGGAGAAAATTTAAAGGTAAAAATGCCTGTATTTAAAAAGAAATATTTCAAGTCAATAACGTAATCTTCAATCTTAAGAAATGAGAAGAATAAACACAACTCATGTGCAGCAGACACAAGGAAGGAAATAAAGATACAATGGGGGGTAAATTAAATAGAGAATTAAACAACAGTAGCAACAATTCTTGAAACCAAAAGTTAGTTTTTGAAAACCTCAGCAAATTTAACAAACCTTTAGATAGGCTGACCGAGGAATAATAAAGATTAAAATTACTAAAATCAGCAATGAAATAAAGGGCATTACTACTGACCTTAGGAAATGAGAAGGATTATAAGCAAATATAATAAATAATTGTATGCTAAAAATTAGATAAACTAAAAGAAGTTGACAAATTTCTGGAAAATCTCCAAAAGAAATAGAAAATCTAAATAGAGCAATAACAGCAAAGAGATTGGATTAGTAATCAATAAACTTTCCACAAAGAAAAGGCCAGCCCCAGATAGCTTCATGCATGAATTCTACTAAATATTTAAAGAAGAATTAATACCAGTCACTCAAAACATGTCAAAAGGCCAAAACCAAAACAGAAGAAGAGAGAATATTCTCAACTCATTCATTCCATAGTCCCAGGATTACCCTGGTACCAAAACTGCACAGAGAACTCACAAGATAATAATCGATATCCCTTATGAACAGAGATACAAATATTGGCAAAAATATTAGCAAATTGAATCCAGCAGTATATAAGAAGGAATTATACACCATGAATGACTGGGATTAACTTCAGGAATGCACAGTTGATTTAACATAAGGAAACAAATGAAAGAAATACACTGTATTAAAAGAATTTTAAAAACCATAATGATCTCAAAAGATGCAAAAAAATTCATTTGACAAAATCCAACATCTTTTTAAGGATAAAAGATGAATGAGCTAAACATAGAAGGAAACTTCCTCAATCTGATAAAATCCTTCTAAGAAAAGCCCACAGCACACTTAAATTTGAAAGACCAAATGCTTTCCTCTTAAGATCAGGAACAGTACAAGGACGTTCACACTCTCAACTTCTATTGAACATTGTCATCGATGTTCCTGTGAGGCAATCAGGCAAGGCAATGAAATGCAAGTCATCCGGATTGGAAGAAAGAAGTCAAACTCCTGCGATAGTTTGCTGAGAATGATGGTTTCCAGCTGCATCCATGTCCCTGCAAAGGACATGAACTCATCATTTTTTATGGCCGCATAGTATTCCATGGTGTATATGTGCCGCATTTTCTTAATCCAGTCTATCATTGTTGGATGTTTGGGTTGGTTCCAAGTCTTTGCTATTGTGAATAGTGCCACAATAAACATACGTGTGCATGTGTCTTTATAGCATTAGGAGATATACCTAATGCTAAACGACGAGTTAATGGGTGCAGCACACCAACATGGCACATGTATACATATGTAACAAACCTGCACATTGTGCACATGTACCCTAAAACTTAAAGTATAATTAAAAAAAAAAAAGAAGTCAAACTCTATTATGGATGACATGAACTTGTATATGGAAATCTCTAGAAACACACACACAATTTTAATGAATAAATGACTTCAGAAATGTTGCTGGGTACATGAACAATATACAAAAATCAATTGTAGACCTATATGATGGCAATAAAAAATTCAAAAATCAAATTAAAACAATTTCATTTACAATAGCATCGATGAATCAAATAGGAAGAAATATAACAAAAAAGTTATGACTTGTTACTGTAAACTACAAAACACTGTTTAAAAAATTAGATACATAGAATGATATTTTATGCTTATGGATTGGAAAACTTAACACTGTTAAGGTCAGATTGATCTGCAGATTCAACAAAATCCCTTTCAAAAATTTCAATTCAGCTGCTTTACTTCTAGAAATTGACTAGTTAATCCTAAAATTCATATGGAAATATAAGGAGCTACAAACACCAAAAACAATCTTAAAGAAAATTTTAAACAAAGTTGTTGGATTCGTGCTTCATGATTTCAAAGTGGCACGGCCAAGCTACAGTAGTAAAAACAGTATGACAGAGGCATAAAGATAGATACATACATCAATGAAATTGAACTGAAAGTCTAGAAATAAGCCCTTATATTTATGGCCAATTGATTTTTGACAAGTGTGCCAATGTAATTCAAGGAGGAAAGAATGGTCTTTACAACAAATGGTACTAGGACAACTGGATATCCACCTGCAAAAGAATGTAATTTGATTTCTACTTCACACCATATACAATTTTAATTCAAAATGAATCATAGGTCTAAAAGTAAGGTTAAAACTATAAAACTTTTAGCAGAAAACATAGGAGTACATTCTATGTGACCTTGGATTTGGCGATGATTTATTAGAACTGACACCAAAAGCACAAGCAACAAAAGACACATCAGATAATTTGGACTTTATCACAATTATGTAAATATTCAAAATAAATTTAAAGATTATTTTGCAGTTTCAAAAGACACCCTCAAGTATGTGTAAAGACAACACACAGAATGGGAGAAAATATTTGCAAATCACAAATCTGATAAAGCATTGGTATAAAAATATATAAAGAATGCTAATAACCAGTGATAAAAAGAAATACAAGCAAATTAAATGAACAAAAACTAGATAGTTCTCCTAAAAAGATATACAGATGACCCATAAGCCTTTGAAAATGCTCAAAATTATTAATTAGGAAAATGCAAATTAAACCACAATAAAACATCACTTCACAACAACTACATTGACACGAGAGAGAGAGAGAGAGAGAGAGGTGAAAATATCAGAAGCTTCAATCATTGCTAATGGAAATGGAAAATGCAGCCACTTTGGAAAACAGTTTGGCAGATCCTCAAAACTGCAACAGAGTTACCATATAATTCAGCTATTTCATTCCTGAATGTATACTCAGGAGAACTGTGGTAATATTCACACACAAAAGCTGGTACACAAATGTTCATAGCAACATTTGGTATTGATCATAATACCAAAAAAAGGAAACACATCAAATGTTCAACAACTGATAAATGGAGAACCAAAATGTGGTATATTCATACAACAGATTATTATCAGCAATAAAAAGAAATGAAAAAATGTTGTAAAATAGTTGCACCATCAAAACATCACTTTAAATGAAATAAACCAAAGATTCTATTTACATGAAATGTTAAGATTCCATTTGCATGAAATGTCTATAATCAGCAAATCCACAGAGGCAGAAAGTAGATTTGTGGTCGCCAGGGCTTGGGGGAGAGGGAGGAAGGGGAATGACTGCTATTGAGTCCAAGGTTCATTTTAGGATGATTTAAATGTTGTAAAATTATATAGCAGTGATGGTTGGACATCTCTATGAATACACTAAAAATGTTGAAGTGTATAGTTGAAAGTGATGACGATCGTGGTCTGTGAATTACATCTTAACAAGCCTATAATTTAACAGAAATTTGCAGGTAGTCACTATTATTGGAATCATAACATAGAGAAGAATAATGAATAAGCTTCAATAAACTGTGTTATGAATATGAATCTGGAACAAAGAATGAACGACGAGAACACATGGACACAGGAAGGGGAACATCACACACCGGGGCCTGTTGTGGGGTTGGGGGAGCGGGGAGGGATAGCATTAGGAGATATACCTAATGCTAAATGACGAGTTAATGGGTGCAGCATACCAGCATGGCACATGTATACATATGTAACAAACCTGCACGTTGTGCACATGTACCCTAAAACTTAAAGTATAATCATAATAAAATTTAAAAAAAAAAGAATGAAATACAGAGCCTGCAGCCTGAGTTCTAAGCTCCATTATATTTTGGCAGCCAATGACATACTGAACATCCAGTGGTGATTCTCCACCGTGTCTCTTCTGGACTCAAGGGTAGCCAATGATAGATACTGAACATCGGGTGGCAATTCTCTGCCGTGTCTCTTTTGGACGCAAGGGTGTGATGGGGATTTGCCGGGAACTTGTGCTTCCTCCATGGGTTAATGAGGGGCTAGTCATTTACAGACTGGTCGGGGGCAGTGCCTGACACTCAGGGGCCTGGGGCAGTAGGGAGGGTCAGATTTTGACATTTTAGGGAGTTTGGTATTGACTTGAGATGAGAGAGGTCGCCGAGGACTGTGATGGTCGCTCTTGTATTTGAACAAAATGACTGCTGCCAAGGTGTAGGACTGATGGAGGGAGACCCTCAGTGTGGACAGCACTGCCCCAGACACCTTGCAGCGTCACAGATGGGCACTGCTGCAGTCACAAGGGGGTACCCACCACTGGCAGGAGCAGGAGAGGGCAAAGCAGGCAGCATCCAGGGCTCTCATGACCAGGAGACAAGGAGAATGGAAAGGTGGTCACTGGGATTCTCGCCTGGGTGACTCCAAAACTGGGGGCGTGGTTAACTAAGATCTGGAATTGGAGGGAAGAACCACATTTAAACATAAATGATCTTTTTAAATATAAGGATGATGATGATGATAGTGTGTGTCTGTTTTGATGCATGTCACATTAAAATCTGGGGGTCTGTGAGCCATGAAGTTGACAATTTCCAATAAGCATAAAGTGTGTTTCCTTAGCTGAGAAAATTATTTACAATAAAGGGAATGCTAATGTATGTTTCATTGCTATGTGCAAGGAAGCTGAAGTTACTGATACATAATTTCTCCCAAGGAGAATTGTGGCTTCAGTGGAGCCGAGAGATGTATCCTTGGGAAACCAGCATATTTAGATACAGCTTAAGAAACAGGTGCCCCTGAAAACACAACCTGAGCCCACTTGGAGACATGAGCAGCCTTTGACTATTTGGAGGCCCAAATAGACCTCCAGCAGCAGGGATGGGATGGGGCCCTCTGTGGAGCTTCGAGGGACAGATATGGGCCACAGAGTGTAGATGGCTCTGTGAAGACAGGAGGTGTTTGGAGAAAATAAAGGACAAAGTGGACAGAGGGACGGAGACACAGAGAGACAGATATACAGACACACAGACAAGATAGAAGGACAGGGGACAGAAGGAGAGGGGACAGGGGACAGAGGGGCTGGTTCTTCCCCCAACTCTTTGTTCCCTCTTCTTCTTTTGCAATGAGCTAAGCCATCCTCTTAAACTATAAAATAGTTGTCACGCATCCTGCAAAACTTTTGTTCCTTAAGTTATGTTAGGGTGTAATTTTCTCACATCTCAGTCTTTCCAAAGAATATTTACTCTCCTTAGAAATTAATTACAAGTCCTTTTTATAGAGACTACTCCCTAGTTGAAAAAGTATTGCTGAAAAATTATATGCTGTCATTGACTTATGACTGATCAATTGATGTCATTTGACAATTATAATTCATACCGTATTGCCACTTACAGCTAAGTGTAGTTATTTACTTAGCACTAAATTGTTTTGAAGATTACTTAGAGCAGTACCAATTTATTGTATGGGATGGTATAATGGCATTCGATGGCATAAAATACTACATGCCTTTATCATCCTTGTTATATTTTATTACAACACTTAATTTTCCATTGAAATATGTATGACAGCAATTTTGCTGCATAAAAGAGAATTTTATATTTTAAAACTATGACTTTCCCTTGAGAGATAACGTAATGCCTTTGAACGCGGCAGGAGCCCTGCACGATGGCTGTACATGTGGAGGCAGCGGGTGAAGCCTCAATCCTGTCACCTGCTCCGTAAACAAGCACTCGATGGGCTGGAGCACACACGAAGCTTCTCTGCAAACTTTGGCTGCCCACTCGGATTTTCAGCAGCACAAGGCCATTGTTAATGAGATGCTAAATGTTCTACCCTCAGAGCTGCGCCCCTCGATGACAGAGAAGGAATAGAAAGTAAGGTTTGATTGAATGGCATTTAGTTATCCATGCTCGCCATGTTTAAACACCTCAGGCAGGGGTGGAGGGGGCTCCCTCTTCCTTTTTACACTTTGACTTTTTGGCTTGGACACTTGATGTGGCTCTGTGACAGTCCTGAGTGGCTTCATTCCTGGTGACTGCCTGTGGACGTGCTCCTGCCAGGCTCACCTCAGAGGAAGCAGAGGTCGCTGAGGTGTGCAGTCACTAGAGCTGTGGATGACTTCAGCCCCCAGGGCCCAGAGTACATGTTTGCCAAAATGTGGAGGCAACATGCATGGCCCTGAACACCAACTGAGAGTAAGATGGAGACCAAGAGCAACCAGCAGGAGTTTGACCTCTGGATCGAGCCATGCCTGAAGCCTCCCCTTTTTGAACTGTCCAGTTAATGAGAGTTCATTTTGTCCCTTTTTTGCATAAGTGCATTTTGGCTGATTTCCCTCACTCGTAACCAAAGCTTTTTGATGCAGAGATGGTACTGGATGTGGGTCTGTTCACATCACAAGCTTCAAAGGGGCAATGAGCAGAGTTAAGTGTCTCCTGGCTGGAGAGGGTTGAAGCTTTGTCATGAGGTAGGAAGACTCCTGCCAGACCTCAACCTGGCAGGTGATAGCCCGTGGGGTTCCCGACAGCTATGCATTCCCAGAGAAAGGGCAGCTCAGGGGAGTTTGTGGTTTGGAGAGAAATGGTGCGTCCAGCTGATGTCAGAGGAGACAAGGACGAGCTCCAGCCCCAGTTAGGTTCCGGGAGTGCACAGCCCACACTCCTGGGTGTGAGCAGGACGGGAGCCTGGAGCCAGGGCCAGCATTCACCCACAGTTAGGTTCCGGGACTGCATGGCCCACACTCCTGGGTGTGAGCAGGACGGGAGCCTGGAGCCAGGGGTCCTTCCAGTCCATGACAAGGAGGCTGGGCTTGCTCTGAACAGAGCCGGAGGCCAGACTGGCTTGAATGGGGGAAGAGGAGCAGCGGCCGGAGAAGTGTGGGGGTTGGGCGGGGTCGGAGGGCTTCCGAAGGGCTGGCCGCATCTCTTAGATAACAAGCGGGAACAACGCGGGACCCACTGGGAGCAGGTGTTTGTCCCGGCCTTGGAAGCGGTGCTGGGACCCTTACTCAGGTCAGCAGGCCCGGGAGGCCATGGCCCCCATGGCTCCTGACTCAGAGCTGGACGAGGTTCTACGGTTCCAGGGTAGGATCGGTCCCTCCCACCATTTGTGCAGAGCCAGGGGCCTGCGAGACCCAGAAGAAAGCTGTGCCCTTGCTCCTGGCGGCTTGTCCCAAGTGGGCGGCTCTGGGCCTGGTCGCCCAAGGGCTTTGCGGCTGACATCCTTCTCTCCATGGCGCCCTGGGACCTGCCCTGCTCAGCACCATTCCCTAGGTAACGGGGGGACCTGGGGTGTGCTGCCAGGAGCAGGCGGAGGAGCAAGCCCCCTCTTCCCAGGCTCCACCCTTTAGGCCCTGACTGGGAATGGTGCTCCCCGGTGTGGCCGTTGTCTCCTCAGCCTGGGGAGCAGGCCCTCTCTCCGGATGGCCGAAGCGTGTCCCTCAGAACTAAGCTCTGGCCAGGCAGACCTCTGTCCCCATGTCTGTTTATGAACCTGCACTGGGACCAGAAGTTAAGAATCCAAGCATTCAAAATAAAAGCGGTAAAAAAATTTCCTAAACTTAAGAAACTGCACATTTTCTGGAACGCACAGTTAGGACGGGTTTATGAGGGGCAGTGTAAAGCGTGTTGCAAAGCCCCCAAAACCTAAAAAGGACCCAGAAAGTATTGACTGCATCCTCCTGGATATAATCTATGTGCGTTGCAAGCGCTAACACCGCCTGGCCAGCGAGAATGGCTGCTCGCACATCCTGTGGGCTTTATGATTTACTCTCATAGAAAAGACACACATATCTAAAAACACATATCACCAGCAGAGTTAATCACCTGTTGGACACACAATGCTGCCGCACACCCCAGATCTGGAGCCGCCTCCAGGTCTGCAGAGCCTGGCGGGGTCAGAGGCATCCATCTCTTCAAATGACGCTTTCTCATAATTCAACAGCCTTCAGCCTATGAACAATAATTTAGTTTTTGTAAAGAATAAAAAACACATCTTTTTATAAATTTGTTGAAAGGTAAAGTTCATTTTTTTTCTCATTCCCCTCTTCTTTCCATCTCTTCTTGATGATTATTTTTTGAGGTTACTTTAATCCAGGATTAAATACAGCAATTAGAAAATAACATGCATTAAATCTTACAGTATATTAGAGAAAATAGTCAAAATTAATAAAAGCAGAAAGAGTCCTCTTTTGTAAAGAAAAAAATGAAGAAACTAATAGTCTAGAAATATGCGTATGCATTTAGTGCATAAAAATGGAAAATGGAGGGTAATTCCGTGCAAGCTGGACACCTGTATTTGAATAAGTTTAGTAATGAAAAAGGGCCAACCTATTTTATTTTAAGATGAGGATTCAGGGGGACTGGAGGGCCGTGGGCATCTGTGTCTTCCAGAGGCAACCCTGGAATGAGTTTGTTTCCATTTCTTGCAGCAGCTGGCTTAGCTAACCACACAATCTGAAAGATGCCTGAAGGCAGTTAAACAGTCCTCACCTATTCAGCCGTAATTCACCCAATTAGGTGACAGGTCCGACCCGAAGGACCTGGAGAGGCTCTCACAGTCATCACATCTTCTTTTTGGCCAGTTGAGAGCTGGCTCCGACTCGGAGGCGTGGGGGGCCCTGCACAGACCCAGGGGAGCTGCTGGGACGGAGCCCACCTCAGGGGTCTGGGACGTTGCTTCAGACTCGCCTTTCAACGGAACATGCTGGGCTGACAGCCTTGTGGTTTGCCTGACTTTGAATCGGGTCTGTTTGGCATATTTGCTTAGAGACCTAGTCTTGAAGAGTTCGATGGTTTGGCTTCAGAAATTGTTTTAGAATATTTTCGAATAGGACAGAGTGATCAAGGGAAAAATGCTGAATAGGAAACACTACCATGTAAACGTGGAATCTTTTAAAGAGCTAAAATATTAAAGTACTGAAACAATATGAAGATGTTTGATTTACTTATTTTCACACATACAAGATGTGTGTGTATTTGTGAGTATATGTGTATCTGTGTGCATTCCTGTGTGTGTGCACCTGGGTGTGCACACCTGCGTACCTCTAAGCACCGTTCTAGCTGTGGGGAAATAGCAGTGAGCAATAGTCTTGCCCTCCTAAAGGGAGAGAGAAATAGGAGAAACGGGTAAGGAGCCTGGTACGGGTGGAGTGATAAACGCTGTGGAGAGCGAAGCAGAGGGGCTGGGGTCCCGGAACGCCAGGCAGGGTCCACACTGAAGTTTTAAATTTAGGGGATCGGGAGGGTTATTTTGGTCAAATAGGAGGGGAACCTGCAGGAGCTACTGTGCTCTGGACGAGGAATGAGGCTGGCAGGCCTGGCCGGGGCATCCAGCTCTGTGGACCTGAAGCTTCCGTGACGGTGGCACTCATTTAGGGATGACAAGCCTTAGAGCCAAAGGTGGAGGTGAGCGCGAGACCAGGTTGAGCAAAGCCCCATCGGCCACGAGGCTTCCTAGAGGGCAGGGGGACTGGAGGACACAGGAGCATGAGGGCAGGAGCCCTGAGAACAAGGGGCCATGCTGGCGGGCGAAGATGCGGCTGATTGTCTGGGAAGGGGAGGCCAGTGCTGGGTGAGGGCGTGAACCTGCGTGCCCTTACATTTTGTGGTAGCCATATTTACAAAAACGAAACAGTAACCGGTAAAATTCCTGCTGCCGATGTATTTTACTGAACTCAGTATATCAGAACAACTATCCACTCACCCTGAAATCAATGCGACACATCTTTGGACATTTGAGACTCTATGCCACATACCAAGTCTGTAAAATCCAACTTGTATTATACATCTATAGCCCCCGCCCCATTCAATCCAGGGCAGCATTGCAGTGCCGTGGCCCCGAGTCCACACTGCAGTGCTGCTGCCAGTGGCCCCCAGCAGCCCACATCAGAGCCTGGGTGCTGACGTCCTGGCAGGAGGAACTGGAGGCGCCAAAAGGAAATGCCTTCTTCAGTAGGGGAGTGTCCCCCGCCCCACTGCTCTGGGAACAGCTGCAGGCAGGTTCCCTCTCTCCAAGCACTCTCAGACAGTGCTGTGATGAGACCCTTGTCACAGGTATTTGTGGGGACTCTGTGTCTTCTAGGAAAGGCTCCCGGGTCGTGGTCTCCCTGACAAGAGTCCTGCACTATGCAGGTTGCTCTCCTGATCCTCAAATGTGTCCTGGAGCTTCCCCTGGACCCTGGACACCCCAGCACGTGGGTGAGCCGATGTCCAGTGCAGGCCACGCATGAAATGCATGCACAGTGGGAGCCAGTGGTCATCCTGGTCAGGGCCAGCCTGCAGTTACCCCTGCCTGGCAAATAAGACATGGAGGTCGGGAGGGCTGGTTCCCTACTCCTGGTCATGTCACGGGACATTCTGGAACTGAGGCTCCATGTCTAGAAGCAGTGCCTGCTGGTGTCCCTGTGAGCTTGGGGCCCATCTTCCAGGCCAGTCCTTGGTTCCTGCATAATCATTATGATACTGCCTTTCTTCTTCATAATTTTATAGAGGCTGACTTTATTTTCATTTCTCTGGTATATTTTTAAAAACAAAAAGCAAAGTAGAAAGAATAATATAAGACAAATACCATTTGTTTTCTACCCGATAATATTCTGTAATAATTGTAACTCTCTTTTAACAAAATAAAAAACATGAACTGTTGCAGGCAAACCCCTCTGTCACCCTCCACTGTCTTTGCCATTTCTGATCTTTGCCAGAATTGTCTTTTAAAATTTTATTAGTGGTGAAATATGGCAGTTTCCCACCTAAGATCGGAAGCAGCAGAGGGCTGCCTGTGCTCACCAGAGCCATTCACGATGGTGCCAGGAATCCTAGTCGGCTTACTCAGACAAGCAAAAAACACATCATGTTTGGAAAGAAAAGAGTGAGATTATCATTACTCACAGAGGGCATCATCATCTGTAGAAAATTCTGCATAACATGTAAACCAAAAATAAATTCTAAGCCCCCCAACAATCTAAACAGACCCCTCCCCTTGGCCGAGGGCATTCCAGAGTTAACCTGAAAAAATAGCTCAGCCCATGATGGGAATGGGGTTGACGAGCCTCGTTATTCCCTCT
The DNA here is from genome assembly GCF_028858775.2 of Pan troglodytes. Taxonomy (NCBI): domain Eukaryota; kingdom Metazoa; phylum Chordata; class Mammalia; order Primates; family Hominidae; genus Pan; species Pan troglodytes. The sequence continues at coordinate 153,741,382 of NC_072421.2, forward strand.
CCCATTTGGAATTCAGGAAAAGCTGACTAGCATTAATATCAACACAGATCTCTTAAGTCTGGGAAGAAACATTTACAGTCTATACCTGGAGGCTTCATTTGCATGATAAAACCTTGGTCTCTACAATCCCCTATCATAACCCAGACACTCCCTTCTATTGATAATAACCAATTGCCAATCAGAAAATCTTTAAATCTTAAATGACCTGGAAGTCCCCTACTTAGAGTTGTCCCACCCTTCGAGATGAAACCAACGTACATCTTACATGTGTTTGATTGATGCCTCATGTCTCCCTAAAAGGTAGAAAACTGAGCTGCCCCCGACCACCTGAGGCACATGTTCTCGGCATCTCCTGAGGCTGCGTCACAGGACATTGGCCACTCTCTTTTGGCTCAGAATAAATCTCTCCAAATACTTTACAGAGTTTGACTCTTTTCATTGACACAAAAAAATGCCTAGAACTAAGAGGGAAGTTACCAAGGCTGAGGATACGCAGAACAACTGTTTCTATAAACTTGCAATGAACAATTGGGAATTTACATTTAAATATCATTTATAAAGTCATCAAAATATGGAACATTTTGAGAAATTTTTGACAAATATTTTTAAGACTTGTAAAATGAAAACTAGAAAATATTGCTAAGATAAGTTTTAAAAGACCTAAATAAACAGAGAGGAAAACCATGTTCATGGACCAGATGACTGGATATTTGGATGGTGTCTCTCTCCTTAAATTAATCTGTTCAAAGCAATCCCAATAAAATCTCAGTAGGTTTTTTTTTTTGTAATTAACATCAATTTTCAGCTGCTTCTTAAATTCATAGAAAATAGCCAACAGGCTGAACAAAACTGGAAGGCTTACCTCATCTGATTTCAAGACTTCCTCTAAAGCAACTGCATTTGGTACTGTGGTATTGGCCTCAGATAGACACTCAGACCAAAGAGACAGAACAGAGCTCAGAAACAGGCCCATAGGTCCCATAGGTGTAGAGCTGACTTTTCAGCTGGGATGCTAGTGACTCTTGAGAGGAGCATGTGTGTGTTTTGTTTTTGCTCCTGGGATATTTCCTTTATTTCTTCTAAGCCTGGAAATGAAAAACACAATCAGGATCTAGTTAATCTATAGCAGGAAGTTTCTTAGAATATCTGGTCTAAAGGTGTAGAAAATCTGCATGGTTACTCATTCCTGAGTGTCTGCAGGGCTCTGGACATTCAGCCAGGCGCTTTGCATGCATCTTCTATTGAATCCTCCCAACAACTCTGAGGACATTTCTGCAACCAATCCTTTTACAGGAGCCCAGAGACTTGTGCAGCTCGTTCTCCAACACATCCCAAACCTGTGTCAGAGCAGAGAGTTGGTGTCAGGCCTGCGACCTCTCAGTAGCCCCAGATGGACTCATTTCAATGATTAACAAGTTCAAAGAATCCCAGACAGGAGATCAGCTACTAGAATCTCAACAATTAACACCCTCACCTGGGTGCTTCATTTAAATGTTAATAGCCTTGCAGTAAAGCTGCACAGGAAGGCGGGGCAAAATCAAGCCTGCCAAACATAATTTAAAAAAGACCCCAGGAGATGTGTTTGAGGCTGACAGATTCTTCTGTGCACCCAAATTGCCAGTGAGCCCGTCATTTCCCGATCTCCATGGCATGAAGGGAGGCCTGCTCTTCTTAGATGCTTCAACAAGAGACTGGTGAAGGAAGATTAGGCGTGGAAATGGATCCTGTGTCTCAGTGGCCTTGAATATTTGAGTTGAAAACATAATAAAACAAAAGAAGAGGGCTCCTCTCGGCATCCCCATCTTCCTTTTCTTACCTGGGATGAAGGGTGTGATATGCATTAACAAGAAACAGGAGGACCCTCCCCAGACACACCGAGGTGGGGGGGTGCAGTATGAGGGTGCCACGAGGACCCTCCCCAGACACACCCAGGTGGGTGGTGCAGTACCAGGGTGCCACGAGGACCCTCCCCAGACACACCCAGGTGGGTGGTGCAGTACCAGGGTGCCACAAGGACCCTCCCCAGACACACCCAGGTGGGTGGTGCAGTACCAGGGTGCCACGAGGACCCTCCCCAGAGGCACCCAGATGGGGGGTGCAGTACCAGGGTGCATGGCTCATTTTTTTATTTTTTATTTTTTAGTATTTATTGATTATTCTTGGGTGTTTCTTGGAGAGGGGGATGTGGCAGGGTCATAGGACAATAGTGGAGGGAAGGTCAGCAGACAAACAAGTGAACAGAAGTCTCTGGTTTTCCTAGGCAGAGGACCCTGTGGCCTTTTGCAGTGTTTGTGTCCCTGGGTACTTGAGATTAGGGAGTGGTGATGACTCTTAAGGAGCATGCTGCCTTCAAGCATCTGTTTAACAAAGCACATCTTGCACCGCCCTTAATCCATTTAACTCTGAGTGGACACATTACATGTTTCAGAGAGCACCGGGTTGGGGGTAAGGTCATAGATCAACAGCATCCCAAGGCAGAAGAATTTTTCTTAGTACAGAACAAAATGGAGTCTCCTATGTCTACTTCTTTCTACACAGACACAGCAACAATCTGATCTCTCTTTCTTTTCCCCACATTTCCCCCTTTTGTTTTTGACAAAACTGCCATCGTCATCATGGCCAGTTCTCGATGGTCGCTGTCTCTTCGGAGCTGTTGGGTACACCTGCAGAAAGGCTGTCACTTCACACTTGGAAGATTGCACAGCGGCCAGGCAGACGGGCTCCTCACTTCCCAGACGGGGTGGCCGGGCAGAGGCGCTCCTCACCTCCCAGACGGGGTGGCGGCCCGGCAGAGGCTGCAATCTTGGCACTTTGGGACGCCAAGGCAGGCGGCTGGGAGGTGGAGGTTGTAGTGACCCGAGATCACTCCACTGTGTGTGATGGAGTCTCACTCTGTCACCCAGGCTGCAGTGCAATGGTGCGATTCTGCAACCTCTGCCTCCTGGGTTCAAGCAATTCTCCTGCCCCAGCCTCCTGAGTAGCTGAGATTACAGGCATGCACCACCACACCCAACTAATTTTTATTTTGTAATTTTAGTAGAGACAGGGTTTCACCATGCTCATCTCAAACTCCTGACCTCAGATGATCCACCCACCTTGGCCTCCCAAAGTGCTGGGATTACACAGGTGTGAGCCACTGCACCTGGCCTCATTTCTTAAATTTTTCAGTTATGATTTTTCTAACACATTCAGCCTCATATGATGTCCTAAGGCAATGTGCACCTGATAATTTATTGATTGGAAAATGTAGTAAAATGTTTTACTATATTTCAGAATAAGTAGATTCACAATGATAAAGTAAAAATATCAGGAATGGTCAATATTTATTTCACTAAACATCTTCTAGGAAATAGTATCTTGCAATTTGTGAACCTCGAATGTCTGAGACAGGTCTCAGTCCATTTAGAAAGTTGATTTTGCCGAGATTGAGGACACGTGCCTGTGACCCAGCATCAGGAGGTCCTGACGACGTGTGCACAAGGTGGTCGGGGCACAGCTTGGTTTTGTACATTTTAGGGAGACAGGAGACATCAATTCATATATGTAAGATGTACATTGGATCCATCCAGAAAGGTGGGGACAACTCGAAGCAGGGAGGGGGCTTCCAGGTCACAGGAACGTAAGAGACAAATGGTTGTATTCTTTTGAGTTTCTGATGAGCCTTTGCAAAGGAAGCAATCAGATATGCTTTTGTCTCAGTGAGCAGAAAGATGACATTGTCTAGAGTGGGAGGCAGGTTTGCTCTGAGCAATTCCCAACTTGACTTTTCCCTTTAGCTTAGTGATCTTCCGGCCCCCAAATTTATTTTCTGTTCACAAATTGATACTATTGTTGACCGAAAAACCCCCCAAACTCTGTAAAATATGTAAAGAAGTTTCTTCTAAGCCAATATGAGTGACCATGGCCCGGGGAACAGTCTCAAGAGGTCCTGAGAAAGTGTGCCCAGGGAGTCGGGTCACCGCTCGGTTTTATACATTTTAGGGAGACAGACGTTACAGGCAAAGACATAGATCAATACGTGGAAGGTGTAAATTGGTTCTGCCTAAAGAGGTGGGACATCTCCAACTTGGGGTGCTTACAGGTCACAGGTGGATTCAAAGATTTTCTGATTGACAATTGGGTGAAAGAGCTAAACATTTTTTGAAGACTTGAAGTCACTAGAAAGAAAGGCTTGGGTTAAGATAAGGGGGTTGTGGAGACCACGGTTCTTGTTATGCAGATGAAGCCTCCCAGGTCACAGTCTTCAGAGAGAATAGAAGGTGAATGTCTCTTTTCAGACTTTGAAAGTGTCAGACTCTCATTTAATCTCCCTTAGATCCGGGAAAGGACTAGAAAGGAAGGCCTGGCTGCATTAATGGAGATTCTCTACAGATGCAAATTTCCCCCACAAAAGATGGCTTTGCAGGGCCGTATCAACATAGGTCAAAAAAATACAGTTTGGAGTGAAATATTTTGCTTTCCTACAGGGTCTTCAGGAACTGGATGTTGTGCCAGCCAGTTTTCTGTAATTAGTCATCTCAGAACAATTTTTCTCCCTGAGCTGCCGCCCCTCCCAAGGCTCAGCTTGGAGGACACCAACAATGAGCACCTCCTGGGCAGCCCTGAGGACCCACACATGGAGGCCGCATAGCCCAGCCCCTACCCTGAGGCACACCGTCTACACAAACCCCGGCCTGGACCCAGCCTCATGGCCCACAGGCAGGTCCTGAGGACACCCACAGCATTGCTGTGAGCCACTTCCTGCACAGTGCGCAGGATCAGGACACAGCTGCTGGAGCCTCCACCCTGAAAACCCCACTCTTCCCAGTGCCCAGAGGCCAGGGCAGGTCCCCAGCTGTGCACAGCGCTGTTTAACCCAGGCCCTTGCTCTTTGAGCCCAGCCTCTGGGAGAGTTTAACACAGAAAACGCCCTGCCCTGGCCTCCCAAGATGAAAATCTAGGTGGGGACGGGGGGCACAAGTGTAGTTAAACACCTGTGAGCAAAGCACTGCTGTGGACGGATTTGCGGGGAACACATTGACACCCTACCCTTTCCACACAGAGAAACACAAACATACTCATGCACACTCACACACATGCACACTCACACACATGCATGCACACTCACACGCATATACACATTCACACTCATACGCACAATGTTCACACACGCACAATGTTCACATTCACAATGCACATAATCACACATGCATTCACACTCACACGCATACACACACATGTTCACACACACATACACACCCATATTCACCCATACACACACTGACACACATGCTGAAACACACCCACACATGCATACACACAATGCATGCATACTTACAAGTACACACATATGCACACACATTTGCATACATACAGTTGCATGCAGAGAGCTTCACACATGCACACACTCACAGGCATTCACAAGCTGTCCCACACATGCACATACACTCTCACTGACACTCTCAGACACACATGCACACTCGCGCTCACACTCATGCACACAACACAAGCCACGCGAGCAGCAGCCAAGAAGCACATGGCGTCAGGTGCGCCCTCCCTCACCTATGACCCAGCCAGGCGGCATCCTGCATTTTAAATACAACGGCTCCCCCCAGCCCTTCAGGTCTTCTTCTCACCGATCAAGTGTGTGTTCACGCGTGTGTTCCTGACATCCCCTTTGGCATGGGGCTGTGCTTCCAGCCTGCAGAATCTGCATGTGGCTGGTGAGAGCGATCCCTGGGGACATTGCCAGGAAGCCTCCCACAGCCGGGAAGCAGCGCTGAGGTATAGGAGGGAGCTTCTCTGGGGGCCTGGAAGGGTTAACTGAGACTGTTAGGCGTGCTCTCAAATGATTACACAAATCACTGTTGTAAATCACAATATCCCTGACTTTGGAATTTTTATCTTGTTTTCAGGTAAAGATCATCTTGTTCTGCTGAAAGTCAAAAGCAGCCCCTATTGTTGTTTTTTAAATAACTCTCTAATTAAAACCAAACAATTCTGTAGACTCTTCCATAGGAAATATATTCATGAGGCTGATGCTTATAGAAAGTTTTATCTTGTGAGTTATTAAATAAAAATGCATTCAAATTTCAAGAACTGTTTATTGGGCCGCAAGCATAGTTAATTTTATCAAATATTGAAGACGTTTTAAAATGGCACATGCTGGGTTCAGGTTGCGGTTCCAATGATCCACCTATGGTACGTGTTTATCTACCATAAACACAGATTCTTGCATTTGAAACAGAACACTGAAAGTGAAACTTAGCAGAAAAGCAAACGTATCAACGTCCTTTGAGAAAGAATAAGCAGAGGGGTGTGGAGGAGAGCCGGGCCAGCCTCGGACTCAGCGTCCCTGGAGCCTGAGACGTCCACTTCCGTGAGGTCCCGAGGGAAGCGGATGTGGGCCTCTTCTAGCTAGCCACATTTTCCTTTAAGTAAAAAGGCAACTGACAATCTTTCTCAAGTCATCAAAAACTCAAGGAAAATCCATCCAAACAATAACGACAAAAATCAACCAAAGAAATAAGCCAAGAATACGGGTGGCAAAGTTAAAATTTACTTCAACAGGCTGGGCGCAGTGGCTCACACCTGTAATCCTAGCACTTTGGGAGGCCAAGACAGGCGGATCACCTGAGGGCGGGAGTTTGAGACCAGCCTGACCAACATGGAGAAACCCCGTCTCTACTAAAAATATAAAATTAGCCGGGCATGGTGGCCCATGCCTGTAGTCCCAGCTACTCGGGAGGCTGAAGCAGGAGAATCGCTTGAACCCGAGAGGCAGAGGTTGCGGTGAGCTGAGATCAAGCCATTGCACTCCAGCCTGGGCAACGAGCGAAACTCCGTCTCAAAAAAAAAAAAAAATTTCACTTCAACAGAGAAACTAAGACTCAACCAATGTGAGCATTATAAATAAAGAGAATGTAAATGTTATGAAGTTGAAACATTAAGTTGGAGTTTTCTGAAGAGAAAGCTTTTTCAGGGCCCATACCTCTCCTGCCTTTATAGATTTTCTTTTCCTCGAGCTACCAAAAGATGCCTTTGTCCTTGAGGTCTGGTTACAAGTCAAGGTATTTTACGATATCGATCTTTATCACTTTTTTTCTTGGAACAGAAGATAAACAGGTACAAATATTTCATTTTTTAAAAGACGCTTTGTGTTCTCAGCTCTTTCATTTTTTTTATTTCTTCAGTCTTCTTTAAGAGCACCAACTGCACCCATGCTATTTCCCGTCATCTCTACAGCTACCATCTTCTCTGAGGTCACTGCAGTCGCATTGCTATTTTTCGTGTCATCCTGTGTGACTTCCTCAGATCTGTTCCACGCGTCAAGGACTGTTTCCCGTCAATTTATTCTACTTGTTTGAGCTTCTCTGTCAGCTAACATGTTTACATCTGGAAGGTTTTCCTCTTGCATTTATTTCCTGAGCCATCAGAGCGCATTCTTCCCTCACTCCGCAACCTGCCCCTGGGCCCTTACACCCTTCAGTTCTTTTCCCTAGAAGGGCTTAACTGGACTCTTACTTTGGAGCGATTTTGTTGTTTCTTTGGATTTCTTCCTTCTTTGCCCTTTTCAGTTTTGATTTTTGTTTGTTTGTTTGTTTTTTGAGATGGAGTCTCAGTCTGTCACCAGGCTGGAGCGTAGTGGCACAATCTCGGCTCACTGCAACCTCCGCCTTCCGGGTTCAGGTGATTCTCCCACCTCTGCCTCTTGAGTAGCTGGGGCTACAGGTGTGTGCCACCACGTCCAGCTAATTATTTGTATTTTTAGTAGAGATGGGGTTTCACCATGTTAGCCAGGATGGTCTCGATCTCCTGACCTTGTGATCCACCTGCCTCAGCCTTCCAGAGTGCTGGGATTACAGGTGTGAGCCACTGCGCCCAGTCTTGAAACATTTTAAAGACAAAAAAAAGTACAAATAATTTTATAGAACAGTCATATTCCCACAACCAGAATTAACAAAATATTTTGCCACGTTGGTTTCTAGTCCTTTGGAAAGGACTCTGGCAAGGCAGAAGGATCCTTACAGCAACACAGTTGCAGCCTCTCCCACCCGGGGCAGCCAGTTTGAGGTATTTGGTTTGTATTTTTATATGACTGTTTTTTAAGTTTCACATACCCGTATATTTGCATTTATCCGTGACATAAACCTGTCTTTTGAGCATGTTACTGACGTGACGGGCACTGACCTGCATTGATGACTCTGCTCCTTCCTCTTCTCACAGTGCTGGTTATCCCAAAATCCATCTGGTCTATTTCATTCTACTAGTTTTTGGCTGTTCACACCTAGGCTTCTATTTATCTAAAGTATCCTTTTGAGGGTGGAATGAGGCAGGAACCCTGTTCCCCAGATGAAAGCCCAGTCCCTGGGCTGTGTGCTGAGTGCCTTGTTCCCAAACTTAGGAAGCTGTCTCCATCGGGTCACAGACTCCCACGAGTGTCTGTCTCTGAGCTCTGCACTTTTCTGCCAACCTATTAACGCCACACTGTTTTCATTACCATACCTTTGTATGTATTTGCTTTCTCTTCCAATTTGGCTTTTTTTTTTTTTCCAAAAAAAATGTTTTAACTGTTTTTTCTCCTCAAACCTTTTAAACGTTATGTTATTTTTAAAAATGTTAAAAAACAAAAGTAGATGGGATAGGAGAGTGAGCTCCTATGTGTCTGTCCTCAGCATCAAAAAATCACCAAATCAGGCCCAATTTCATTGCCTCTGCTCCCCCACCAGCCTCTCCTCCTCCCCCAGACTCTTTTAAAACCAATTACAGGCACTACACCATGTCATCTGTGAGCATTTCTGAAGATATTTATTCACATGTATTCTTCCATATGTGCTCTGGAATCAGTTTGTTAAAGTCCCCATATATTTTGATGAATCTTGATGGAATGTTCACTGAATGCTAAGATGTTGGAGAATTTACTGTTATCCAAATACTCCTGTCCGAAACACTGGTGCTTCTCCTCCTCAAATTCTTCCTTCGGGCCTTTCAATAACATGTTTGTAGTTCTCTCCAGGAAGGTCTTGCACATATTTTTGGATTTTGCTCAACTCTGACTGTCATAGATTTTACTGTGGCCATGAATGGCCCACATTTAGGGTTCTATTCCCCATCTGGTGACTGCCAGAGTAAATGCTAAGAACTCCCAGTACAGCTCTTGTTCTCTGCACTCTTGCCGAACTCTTGTATTGATGTCTGTAATTTATTCAAAGATTCTCTTGAATTCTATATGTATAGAATCATAGCATCTGCAAGAAAGTCAATCTTTTGCTTTACTTTTTTATTCTTCTAGTTATTCGGGTTTTTTTGTTTGTTTGTTTGTAATTTTGAATTGTATTGCAATGGCTTGGGATTTCAATGTGTTGCTGAATAAGAGCAGTGATAATTGGCAGCATTTTCGTGTTCTTGATATTTATGGGCAGTGTATGCTTTCCATCTGCCTAACGTCTTTTTCCTGCCTAAGTGTTTGATTTTTCCTGGTGTCTCTGCGTAGCCCTGTGCGGTTCCTGGCTGGTGCCGTTCCTCTGTTTCCTGGTGTCTCTGCGTAGCCCTGTGCGGTTCCTGGCTGGTGTCGTTCCTCTGTTTCCTGGTGTCTCTGTGTAGCCCTGTGCGGTTCCTGGCTGGTGCCGTTCCTCTGTTTCCTGGTGTCTCTGCGTAGCCCTGTGCAGTTCCTGGCTGGTGTCATTCCTCTGGGGAAGGAGGCAGCTCTGCTGAACCAGCTACATCCCTAGGCCCGGCAGGAGGCAGGGCGAGGGAGTGAGCTGTGGAAAGAACACATCGACCTGGGCTTGCTCCCCTGAACACCTTCAACACTCTTACCCTCCTCTTTCACTTCATTCTCCTCTTCTCAGCTTTCCTGGGTCACCAATGGGTGGAGGCGGCCTCTCGCTCCTGTCCACCTCGTCACAGGCCGAAACCCTGATCATGAACAATGGAAACTGTTTATGGACTCAGGCGCATTCTCGCCTCCCGCATCTCCATTCCTCCTTCCCAGTGCCCCTCAGCTGCGGTGCCCATCTGCACCCAACACTGGGGCAGAACCTGGCTTTGGGGCAACAAGTACTCCACAGAGTAGGTCAATGGGGTGGGGCATTCAGGCAGAGTGACACACGGGTTTGCCCCAAACTTCACCTCTGGTAGGGGGTCTCCTGGGAATCCCACAAAGGTTGGGCCTGGCAGGGATCGGCGGCAGGACTCTGCCCTGGCTGGGCCTGTTTCTGTCCATCTGCTCTTTCCCTTCCCTGCCCAGCTCGTTGCTGAGTCTGTGGACATGAGATGCGCCAGGGACAGAGAGCTTGGGTGTGGGGGGGCCTGTGACCCTGGGGTCTTAGGGAGCCTGCTTGGGTCACACCATATCTCCTCTCTGCCCTGCGCCTGGCACTGAGCTGCCTTTCAAGGCTGAAAATGTGGGCTCTGTTTTCCATCTGTCTGCATAATTTATGTTGAGACGCTCCCAGCCATCTGATTTTCCGTGTTATCACCTCAGGACATTTAAACAATTAACGGTTTAGCAGCAGGAAGATAACTGCCACATACACAGTCAGTGTCCTGGTTAGAAAACAAGCAATCAGAGAAAATATGTTTTGAAAAGAATTAGTGGGCGGGCTGAGCTTCTTATCTTTCACCTGGTAGACTAATGATTGTATGTCAACACAGCGACAGGCTAACATTTTCAAATAGAAAGACATGTGATTAAATCTCTCTTTTGATGTGTTCTGCAAATTGCTTCTCTAAGCTCTGCTTCCAAAGGGCGGCTCTCCAATTAGAGTCAGATTATTATTACGGGTTAGCGATCACTCCTGCTCCCGTAGCTGACTCATTCTTTAACATGCTAATTAGCAAATACATCCAGTGCCTTGCATCATATTTGACCTTCAGCGTTCTTTTCTAACTGGAATCATTTCATGCCATTCCGATGAAATGGAGACACTGTTCTGAGGTTTCTGACCCCTCCCTCCTAAGGGCCCCGTGATGTGCCACAAAGCCCGGGAAGATCAGCCACACACACACCCCTCTCCGGATCATTCTTTTCCAGAGGTCAATGACTTAATAAGTTCACTTTCATTGAGCAAGTTTACCGTTGCTCCTCTTAAAGTGACAGCTTGTGTGTTCGTGACAATTTGGTATTGTTACTGAAGTGGACCTCACACTGGGGTCAAGAATTCCTAAATTGCTACCTAATGGTCACTGTGAAGAGAGGATGCTGTACCGACCACAGCTGCATCCCACGGGGTCGGGAGAGGACCAGAGGCCTGGGCCCCACCAGGTCACAGATTTGGTCATGAATTCCCCTTCTCCTTTCTCTCCTTACTTCATGTAGGTATATTCTTTCTAAAAAGATTAAGTGGCATCATATAAAATTGATATACCTGCTTCTCACTCTTTCAGCTGCCAGAGGCTCCAAGGCCCTTGGTCCTGGCTAGGCCCCTCCATGGTCACAGCAGTGATGGCCTCGTCCTTCCCACATGAGGACCCCAAGGGTAACCCTGGGTAACTCCCACCCAAGGGCGCTGCTTGGAGCCTGAGTCCACCTGCAGCTGGGTGTCCTTTCCTCCATGCCCAACACACTCAGTCTCTGGGGATCAGGGTTTGTGCATCTCTGGGTGGCTGCTCCACCAGCCCCAGCAGGGCGCCGTGGGCACGTGGGTCCCGTGCCAGCATCTGCCTGGCTGTCACCATGGGCATCTGCCTGAAGGCAGCAGTTCGCCGCCTTCCCGCCTGCTGTGAATCTTGTTTCTGCTCCCTGGTTTCTGCCTGGCTGTCACCATGGGCATCTGCCTGAAGGCAGCAGTTCCCCGCCTTCCCGCCTGCTGTGAATCTCGTTTCTGCTCCCTGGTTTCTGCCTGGCTGTCACCATGGGCATCTGCCTGAAGGCAGCAGTTCCCTGCCTTCCCGCCTGCTGTGAATCTCGTTTCTGCTCCCTGGTTTCTGCCTGGCTGTCACCATGGGCATCTGCCTGATGGCAGCAGTTCGCCGCCTTCCCGCCTGCTGTGAATCTTGTTTCTGCTCCCTGGTTTCTGCCTGGCTGTCACCATGGGCATCTGCCTGAAGGCAGCAGTTCGCCGCCTTCCCGCCTGCTGTGAATCTCGTTTCTGCTCCCTGGTTTCTGCCTGGCTCCCACGGAAAAGATCGTCGCATTCTCTGCTTCTCTCCACTGTCTGCCCTGCTCCTGTAAGCACGGCCATTTCTGTCAAGTGCCTCTCAACCTCAGAGTTCATGCAACGCTTGAGGTGAACAAAAAGCCCAGGCCTCTCCATCTGGAGCAGGTTTGCAGATTCTCATAGCCCCCATAATTGTCGCTCCGGAGCGGGTTTACAGACTCTCATAGCCCCCATACTTGTCGCTCTCAGCAGCTATCTCAGAACCTGTTATTTATTAGCCAAGTGATGAGATTGGTCTCTCTTCTCATTAGATCACGACCCCTATGGGGACACGAACCTGTTTATTCCCACACTGAGGCTTCAACCCAGGGCCTACGCTTAGGAAATACTTGACATTTGTTGAGTTTGTGAACAGACGAACACGTCCCCCATTAAATGAAGCTGAGTGAAGTGGAGGCTTAGAGGAGATGGTGACAGCAGGAGATGCAGCCGTGGGAGCAGATTCTCCCTGTCAGTGACGTCACCAGTGCAGCAGCTGACCGGCGGCTGACTGTGTGTGGGGGTCAATTGGGCAGCTTCGGTCTGTCCCTCTGTAGAGATGGCTCACGGTGCAGATGTGCAGCGAGCAGGCCTGGCTCTCCTGCAGGCCAGTCCTCACCCACCTGTGCCTCAGTTTCCTATTTTGTAAAACAGGGACAAGGCAGTCCTCCTCTCGTAGCAATGTGGGGGTGGCTGAGGGAGCTGTGAGCATTTGTCCCTGGACCTAGGACAGGGTCTGGTGCGCCCTTTGAGACTGGGCCACCCTTTGAGCTCCAGCACTCCAGTGACTCCAGCAGCATCAACTGTGCTCCACTTACACGAAGATGCTCTAGACTGTAGACACACCATTGCGTTCATGGAACCGAGAGAGGAAAAACACTTCCAATTAAACTATGACAAGCCATGTAACTAAGATACATTCTGATTCCTGAAATGTGAGGCTGTGAACACCATGTGTGCCCCAGCATCTCTAAGACACCAGTGTCCCAAGGGAAGACACTGAGGACCATGACGGGGCAGTGCCCAGCGGGGCACGATGGCTGAGCGGGCTGCTGGGGGCCAGCTGCCAAGTCAGGTGGGCTAGAGCCTGACTCCCATACCACCTCCCCACCCAGGAGCTGGCGGAATGCGTCTTCACATTGTTTTTGCTGTGGCTCCTGACTCTGCCAGCATGAAACACATTTATCTCAAAATTTCTCACGAACACATACTTGATATTGTTCTCAGAATATTTACTGGGAAAGGGCATAAGGACAAAAAGGCACTTTGTTTAGTAACATTTTACTGAATTTGTATTTAATTCATCACAAAAGCATCTAAGCACCTTGGTGGACCCAAAACCACACCTGGAGACATGTCAGTCTCAGACCACAGTTGCTTGAAGGGCCCTTATGACAACTCAACATGTTCCCAGGGGTTCCAAGACCACAGCCTGGGACTCTGCACTCCAAAATGAGGTTTACAGCCCTTAGTCAGGTCTGCAAGTTCTTAGCTTCTAGAGCAGCCTCCAAGATGGGAGCTCATTTAGAACGGCCCCATACCCCCTTGAGCACCCCAACTCTGAGCCTCCCCAGCAGCCAGGTGTTGTCCTGCTGTGCAAAAACCCCTGATTGTTTTTAAGCTGGTGTCGACATGCTTCCCTGTCATTGACCCTCATTGTGCCTGTAAATCTGTGCTACACAATTCAGTTGTATGTTGTGGGATTCACTAAGAACCCTGCTGCAAGGTGGGTTGTTGCCCCCGAGGCACCTTCTTCAGAAGCCTGGATTTCTATTAGTTCATCTTCACGGGTGGAATGGCTGCATGCATTTCCCACCCGTGCACCCTGCCCACGGTAGATCAGAAGGAAGATTAGCAGGAAGGAGTTTGCAGCAAAAGAAATGTTTTTTCCTAATCTCTAAGCAGGCTATACAGACTGTCCTAGCCTTATCTCAGAGCCAGTAATGAATTAATGAAAACACAGAGAGCTGCTTCTGCAGGTGAAATGAGCACTGCTAAGAAGCTGCTGATAACATCCTTCACGTGATCCTCTTTTTTAAAAAAACATATATTTTGTCTCTATTGGATTATTTTCCTTCTCTCAGGGACACTGCAGCGGTGTATGCCCAGATCAGCATGAGCATGCCCAGATGCTCCAGGGTCCAGCACAATGACCACACCCAGCCCCTCTGTTACCTGCAGTGAGCACTGGTGAAGGGGAATGAGGAAGGCCCTGCTGCAGGGTGGGCAGCGTGGAGGGAGGGACTCGAAGGGGCCGCGGGTCTGCTTTCTCGGGGAGGGACCATGGGTGCAGGCGACAGACACACCTGAGCTCCTGTGGAATCATCTTCCTGACTTCTCGGCTCCGGGCTCCAGGGTCCAGTCCAGCTCCCATCCACACGGAAGGAAAAGGATGAACAAACTGAAAATCAACAACTCTTCTTCACCCGTCAGAGAACTGAGTCACCAGGCAAAGCACGGCCCCCAAATCTGGAGACACAGACAAGCGGGTTCCAAGAACCTCAGCTGACAGGAGCAGAACCTCTGCGGGGCCAGTGCCAGGGACTTGAGCTGCCCCTCATGAATTTCTGGAGATGCCACCTGGACAAGTGAGAGAAAAACTCCAGGGGAACCCAGTCATGGGGGACCTGCGCTTGGTGAATTTTACCTCCGAGAGCTCGACCAGGTTCCCACATTAGAGAGGAAAAATCGGCCGGGCGCGGTGGCTCACGCCTGGAATCCCAGCTCACTTTGAGAGGCCGAGGCAGGCCAATTGCCTGAGCTCAGGAGTTCGAGTCCACTCTGGGCAACATGGTGAAACCTCATCTCTACTAAAATACAAAAAATTAGCCGGGCGTGGTGGCGCGCGCCTATAGTCCCAGCTACTCAGGAGGCTGAGGCAGGAGAATCGCTTGAACCCAAAGGCAGAGGTTGCAGTGAGCCAAGATCGCGCCACTGCACTCCAGCCTGGGTGACAGAGGGTGACCTTGTCTCAAAAAAAAAAAAAAAAAAAAAAAAAAAGGGGAGGGAGGAAATATCTCCTCTTACTTACAGCCAGGGGAAAAGGATTATTTTGAAATACACCCTGTTCTCATGAGGGCTGCTTTAGGGGGAATTATTTCACCAGAGTCTAACAGACCCAAGTTTTTCATCAGTCTAACCTACTTGGGGAAAAGCAAACCCCAACTCCAGCCCCCTCTGGCCTTCCAGTCCCACCTAAGGGGGAAGGGGAGATACAAACTCAGCAGCACTTTGTGAGGTCATGGCACAGGGCACAGGCTCTGGAAACTCTGGTCCTAAATCATAGGGCCGTGCGCACACCTTCCAACCACCACAGTTCCCTGTCTACAGGCCCCTCTGCAATAACGGGTGATTCCCAAGAAGAATGCTTGTTTCAGGCCTGACTCTAGGAGAACTGCCTTTCTGATGTTAAGGTGTCAGAGGGCTGGCTTCTAAACCCTGGGTTAAATCATTTAGTGGCACATTTAGCCATCACCCCGTGAGAGTTCAGAAAGGACGCACGTTCACATGCACAGAAACAGTAAACAGGCTGGCGCCGTGGCTCACGCCTGTAATCCCAGCACTTTGGGAGGCCGGAGGCGGGCTGATTGCTTGAGCCTAGGAGTTCGAGACCTGCCTGGGCAACGTGGCGAGAGCCCTCCCACACAAAAACTACAAAAATTAGCTGGGCATGATGGTGCATCCCTGCAGTCCCGACTACTTGGGAGGCTGAGGCAGAAGAATCACTTGAGTCTGAGAGGTGAAGGCTGCAGTAAGCCGAGATTGCCCCGATCCACTCCAATGTGGGCCGCGGGAGTAAAACCCTGTCTCAAAAAAAAAAAAAAAAAGAAAAGAAAAAGAAACAGTAAGCAAGCTTGCTTCTCTACTCCTCCTCAAGGAGAAGCAGCCATTGTCCCGTAATATTCATAAACCTGCTGTTGAGGGTTCTCAGGGAGTCTTGCCTTGCACACCTGTGTATGTGCAATGGCCTCTCCTGTGCCCTGGTGACGTCTCCCTGGCATTGTTTCTGCTCCAAGTGCCAACTTGGGGATCAGGCCTCACTGTTACCAGCCTGGTGTCTGCACCACCCCTTGTGGTTTTCTTAAACCCTCCTCACAATTTTGTACACTGTCCTTTTATTAAACACTCCTTAAATGATCCCATCTTGAATGTTTCTTTGTTTCTTCTCTAGTGGGACTCTGACTGACACCCCTGAGAAGGGACAGGAGGATCAGCAATGTAACATAGACCTCTTTCCATCCCCTTTGGCAGATACACATGTCACGTGGTTGCTGTTCTCTGTCTTAATTTGGGTGGTGTAAGTACTTGCAACTTCACTGATCTCTCCCTCACCTCCTCCTGGGAGAAGGCCAGAGGAATGTTGAGGCCACAGCAAACCACAATGAGGACCCAAGCGTCTGCAGGACCACAGGGAATTCTGGGCACAGCTCTGCCAAGAATCCTTCCTACCCCCTATTTTCTCAACCAAAATGCTGTCTAATATATTTTCATCACTTCCCTGTACCCACTATGAAAAGTGCTCTTGGAAACTGACATTGGGTCAAGCATACAGAAATAGTTAATATTTAGTTTTACCTCAGAAATTGTGGTCGTTCTGTTATTTATAGCATCTGCGGGAAATGCTTATTTGCTCTTGGAATCCAACATTCTTAATAGGACATCAAGCAATGTTTTCCAGGCACACAGGGTTTATATGGTAGAGCCAGGAGCATTTCATTTGTCCTTCTTACCGGCACCCGCCTGGGCCACACAGTACCTGGCCATTCAGCACAGGAGGAGCAAAGGGTGAATTGAATATTGGCATCCAGCTGGGCCACGCCTGGAGGTTGGCAGACATCCGAGTACGTTACGCTTTCCTCCTCCTGTGCTGTATTCATTCCACAAATGTTTATGATATATTGACCACACCCAGACCCTCTGTTACGTCCCCTGTGGGAGGTCAAATACATGAAAATGACTTGGTGCTGTCTTCAGAGGCTGCAGTTCAGCCCAGCCACGTGAGGCCACCATCAAGACCGCCTCTCACCCAGAGCCCCTCAGGACTAGTGTGGAGATTTGGGGAGCCTGAGTCTGCCCAGATTCTCTGATTTGAATAGAGCAATAACACTTTATTTGCTTTACATGTTAACTGAAAGCCCAGTCAGTCACTGGAACAAAGAGTTTGAGCGTTTCAAAGTCAGGTAGGAATGCACTGATCTGTAGCAGGGTTCCAAGCCTGTCTACCCAGGATCAGCTGGAAAGATGTTTGATAATGGAGGGCACAGGTTTTACCACCATTAAAATGAACGACACCTGGTGGAGGTACATTCCAGAGCTTTAGCAAGCTCTGCAGGTGAGCCTGGGTGCACAGCCTGGCAGACTTGGGAGCCGTGTGTCTAGACCCAGGGTGAAGGCTGTGCTGTGCATTAGGGCAACAAGCTGCTTGTTTATGCCCAGACCCCACCCCAGAAAATCTGTGTAGGCACGACGGGGCTTGAGCATCCATATTTGACATAAATAGTACAATACTGCAGGTGACTCTAGTGCAAGCAGCTGGGGACCACAGGTGGAGAAGCATGGTGCAGAGGACCCTGAAATACAGGAACACAGCACCAGCACATCTGCCGTGCTGGAGTTCTGCAAATGATGGCTTCAGCTCCACAGATGGTGGTTTCCCTTATAACAATTTGAGGCTTAAAAATAGGGCTTCACTTAAAAAGAACAGTGGATATTTCTGAGTGGTGGAATGATGAGTGGTTTCTAAATGTGTCTTCCTTATGTTTGTCTGAACTTTCTGGGTTTTTTTCTATCTTTATCCATTTATTGATGCAATAAATCTTAAGCATATAGTATATGCCACCTACTATATTGTTTCAGCAAAATGATAGTAATTAATAATGTAATAATATACTAATTAATATAGGAGTGCAACTAAGAAATCTGTCTGCTTTCTAAGCAATAATTTTAGAGAGGCATTTTTATCCTCCATAGTTTGGTTCTTGGCCTCCTCATTCATAGAAATCACATTATATACACTTCCCAGGGGCTTGTCAAAGCCTATTTAATCAATAGCAAGCTGACATATTTTATTTGCTCCCTTTGAGTTGACCCATCTATTTTATAAATGTGTGGGGTGAGGCTTCCTCTTCTTCAGGTTCCTTTCCTGTATCTTTTTATTTTCTGCAACCTCTTATATTGTTCATAACCACATTTCTCTTATTAGTCATCTTCCCTGCTTTGAATCTCTAGTTAATATAGGAAAAGCTTCATACAAAGTACTGACAATGGTAGCAAATCAGTATCTTAATGTTCTACAGCTGTATTAAACAAGCAAGGAGACTGTCAAACTTTAGTAAGTAAAACAGCAACAGAATCTGCACATCTCCATTTACCAACCTTCTTTGTGCATTCTTTCAGTTACACCGTGTAATGAATAGACTCTTCTGGCCTAGAACAATAACATCCACAGATAAGACTGCTTATATGAGAAATGTGTTCTGTAATTTGTCCATTCATTCATTTATTCACCAAGTATTTGTTTAGTGTCTGCTATGTGCCTGGACCTTGGATGCAGCAGTGACAAAAGAGACAAAAATTTCTGCCCTGGTGAAGCTTATGTCCTGCGGGTAGAGACAGAGAGAATAAATAGGTAGAAGACACAGTATGTTAAAAGGTGGAGAAATAAGCCCATGTGAGGGGTCCCTGAGTGTGCGGAGTGGCAGCTCTAACTGAAATAGTAAGGGTAGAGCTAATAAGAAGTGGCTTTTGAGCAAAGCCTTGACAAGGTGAGGAACCACTCACACTGTAAAAGACACCTGCAGGTCAAGGTGTCCTCAGGTTGAGAAGTGCCTCATCTCATGCCAACTTTTCAACTTAAAAGATACAGTTTTTGTATGATACTGCACAGATACTGTCTTACTGGGCAATTTTCCTTCCATCTCAGGATAATAAAAGGTAAAACCAGAGGGCACTTCACACATCATAGCCAGAATCACAGTAAATCTGTGTTTCCTTCTTATAAGTGCTCTTTTAAAGTTTGATAGCTCAACAAGTATTGTAGACTGTACAGTTGTCCTTCAGTGGAAGGAGAAACATCTACACAAAGTATGTCATTTATTTTCTTCTCAGGCTCTTTCTTTAAAATACCTGCCATTTGTCATGGACCTCTAAGGCTGTCTGGCTCATAATGTTAGCAGAATCTTTTCTATTAGTGTAATTTGCTCCCAGTAGGGCAAAAAAATCTCAAAATAATAATATTCTTACGTTTCTTTCCTCTACTTCCTTCTGCATGACTTTGCACTCACTAGTTGACTACAGCATCCACATTGCCCTGAAAAGAAGTAGGATTTTTTTTTTAGCTGAAATGAAAAGTGGAAGAAAGAGTAAATTTTCCTTTTTTTTCTTCCCAAACAGGAACAGTACAACATGAGGAAGCAGAATCAATGCACAGAAATTAAGCTAATGTCTTCAGTCTTTGCAACACCACTTGAGCAGCTTGACCAAGTCACTCACGCCTAGTGGCCCCGTTAGTTGCTCTTCTCCCATCAATGAGCTTTGGAATTTTCATCAGTAGCTGCCTATGCATTACTCATGGATCAGAGAGCAGAAAGACACCAGACATTGCCAAGTCCCACCTAGGTAGCTACACAGGGAGCCCTGTATTGACCATGGCCCAGAACATGTGAAGCGCCTTCCCATATGAGAGGGAGGGGCATTGGATTAAGAACCTGGTGACTCAGGAGGAAATATCCCCACCAGTGCTTTGGTGGGACTAGAAAATGGAGCCCACTCCTGACACCAGGAAGTGCTCATCTGGAGTTTAATTGAAGACAAAAACCCCAATGTTGGTGCCCAAATGTCTCTGCCTTTTGAAATTGTTGTGTAAATTCACTGATAATTCTCTTAGATTCACGTGGAGACATTAGTATTAACTGTTATTCATCCCTTTAAGGTCATCTTTAGAAGACCCTACATTGTGTTCTAATTGCTCAGCAGGGCTCCCTCCTAGAAGTTTAGACAACAAACTTATGCACATGTGGACTGCACCATCAGTGCCCTGGTTATGTTGGAGTAAAAGTATAGAGAATTTTTAGGAAAACAGGCAGAAGTGTGGGTATTTTTGCTATTCTTTGCTTCAGCTATCCACGGAGGTGGATAAAGACATCTGGGAAGGGGAAAATGTGGGCTAGCAAATAGAGAAGAGGCTGCTACTAGGCTGGGAAGTGCCTCCCTCATTTACGACTAGCCAGAGACACTGAACTTGGCTGTCCAGGCAAGCTTGGGTCCTGGGATATACCGAAATAAACCTTGGCCTTTATACAGACTTATTCCTCAAGCCAAGTTGTTTCACCAACTTGGTTCTGAAGATCCAGACCCCAGCTGGCATGAATCCATCCCCCTTAGACCCCAGCTGGCATGAATCCATCCCCCTTTCCATCTTGCCATCTTCAGCCCTCCCGGTGGAGCGGAGGTTCTCACCTAAATAGAGAAGCTAAATTTCTACCTTCTGATTTTACCTTTTCCATGTGTGCATCAGGCACTTTCTCCAAAAGATAAGAATCATTTGTGTTGACATCTTCACTTATTCAATTCCACTTTCTCTTCTAACTTAGTAAGGATTTCTGCTAGTTAAATTGGCTTTAATTTCTTTTGCTCCCAGAAGTTATTGGAAGAATGCCCATTAACCATTTCATCATATTATTTCTATAACCCAAATTAATTTTCCAGAACATGCAGCATATCACCGTAATGATTTGCTATGACCAGTTGCATTAGAAAATATTGCCTTTCTATTTTTTCTGTATTTTTAAATTCAATCAAAAAGGAATAAACTTCTGCTGACAAAACTGCTTGGAAAAACCCATGCTGTTTAACATGCACTTTTACTATCTTCAGTTTACTAGCTTCTTTGCTGAAACCCTGGTGACCAACCATCTGTGGCAAGTTGTCATCATTTGTACAACCAGTGGCCCTAACTGGAAACTTGGAAAATTCCCACTCCTGGACAATCTGGCACATAGAAACATTCTTCTCAAGATGTGCTAGAATTAAGACTCATTAACGAACAGAAAACACCAACAGCTCTCATAGTTTACAATATGCATAGGCCCAGTGGGGTGCTGGAGGTGGCTGGAATCGGCTTGGGGGAGTGGACCAAGTGCACCCCTTCCTGGCTCCTCATTCAGTGTTGTCTCATGGGCAGTGTGAAATTAGCCATGGTTGGAGTCTATACATAACAGAAATTAGCAAATGCTACAAGTAAGGGCTTCCTCACACTCCTGCCCCTCTTTGGAAGAGCTGGGTTTTCAGCTCACCCCGGACATAATGCACTTGGCTACCTAGGCCATGGCCAGGGTATGAATGTTTGGTTCCCCCACAAGATTCCTGTGCTGAAATCCTAATCCCCGTGTGACGGTGTTAGGAGGCAGGGTCTTTGGGAGGTGATGAGGTCACGGAGGGGAGCTCTTGTAAATGGGATTAGTGCCCTTAGAAGGAGACCCCAGAGAGCTGCCTCTCCCCTCCAGTCACGGTGGACAGGAGATCAGGGTGAGTGAAGTCAGAGGCTGTCTGAGGGCCAGCCCTGCCAGTGCTAAGAGGTCCTGCTGCCTGGACACCCAGCCACTAGTGGCCTCATATTTGGTGGACATAGGGAGAAGGCTGTAGGAATTCCAGGCTCAAATGACAACAGAGACAGACACCACCTGTTGTATGAACAAATTGCAGCCAGGAGTTTGGTCCGGGTCTGAGTTCTGCCATCCCTGCTTGGGCTGTGTGCATCTCATTGCTTGGATCTCATGTAAGGCAACAGAGAAACAAAAAAGCCATGTCACCATGGAAATAATCATTAACACAATGGGCAAACACTGATACCACATCTGACTGACTTTGCGGCCTTGGCCCCCTCCCGGGGTTTCAGCAAAAGTCGTGCCCTTTGGATTGCACATTTCCAGCTAGATGTGCAGCCCGTGTGTTGCACCTCTCTTTCCATTCCTTCTCCACAGTTAGAGGTAGATACTCAAGGCTCCAAAAAGTATAAGACTTTCATCTCAGCCTTCAGAGGGCTTTCAGTCTCCATGGGGAACTGAGTTTTTTGTTTGTTTGTTTGTTTCATTTTGTTTTGTTTTAAGTAGAGAGCAGGGCTGGGCTAAGATTTAAATAACTGAAACAAGTCATAAGGTGCTGATTTCCTGGAAGACAACCTAGGCAATACCATCCTGGACACTGGAAAGGGCAAATATTTCATGAAGAACACACCAAAAGCAATAGCAACAAAAGCAAAAATTGACATACGGGATCCGATTAAAGTTAAGAGCTTCTGCACAGCAAAAGAAACTATCAGCAGAGAAAACAGATCATCTATGGAATGGGAGAAAATATTTGCAAAGTATGTATCTGACAAAGGTCTAATATCCAGCATCCTTAGGGAACTAAATTTACAAGAAAAAAAACAAACAACCCCATTAAAAAGTGAGCAAAGGACATGAACATACGCTTTTCAAAAGAAGACATACATGTGGCTAACAAGCACATTTTAAAAAGTTCAATATCACTGATCATTAGAGAAATGCAAATTGAAACCATCATGAGATACCATCTCACACCAGTCGGAATAGCTATTACTAAAAAGTCAAATAATAACAGATGCTGGCAAGGTTGCAGAGAAAAGGGAACACTTATACGCTGATGATAGGAGCGTAAATTAGTTCAACCATTGTGGAAAGCAGTATCGTGATTCCTCAAAGAGCTAAAAGAATTACCATTCCACTCAGCAATCCCATTACTGGGTACATACACAGAGGAATAGAAATTGTTCTACGGTAAAGATGCATGCACGTGTTTTTTCATTGCAATCCGCAGCTCACTTCACCCTCCACCTCATGGGCTCAAGCAACCCTCCCACCTCAGCCTCCTGAGTAGCTGGGACTATAAGCCCACACTACTCTGTTCATAATAGCAAAGGCAAGGAATCAATCTATTGCCCAAAAATGATAGACTGGATACAAAAAAAATAAGTGGTACGTATACACCATGGAATACTATGCAGCCATAAAAAATAATGAGATCCTGTTTTCTGCAGGAACATAGATGGGACTGGAGGCCATTATCCTCATATCCTGAATTATGAGAACACATGGACACACAGAGGGGAACAACACATACTGGGGCCTACTTGAGGCTGGAGGGTGGGAGGAGGGAGAGGATCAGAAAGAATATCTATTGGGTACTAGGCTAATACCTGGGTGATGAAATAATCTGTACAACAAACCCCCAAGACATGAGTTTACCTATATAGCAAACTTGTACATGTAGCCCTGAGCCTAAAATAATAGATTTTTTAAAAAAGATACTGGGTTTATGAAGTCCCCAGGAGGTCAGGAGGAAGAGAGAACGCTTGAGACAAGCATGGTCAGTGAGGAGCTTGCAGGGATGGCAGAGGGGCAGGGAGCAGCAGAGTTTGAGTAGAGGAACCAGAAGCCCAGCCCTGGACCCATCTCTGCCTTCCTGTGTGTGCACCTAACTCAGCTTTCAGGTGAGAGCTGGGGCTCAGGAGGTTATGTACTCACTTGAAGTTGCACGTCTAGGAATCCAGATGATGGTCCCATGTCTGCTGTGCCCCCGCCCTACTCTATTGCTAGGACAGCCAACCTCTACTCAGGGGCTGCAGCCAGTCAGCTGGCATCTACCAGGCTCAGCTGAGAGGGGTTCAGAGCCTAGAGGAGCTGTGGCATGCCAGGTCTAGGCTGCCTGTTGGCTGCTGTCAGGATGAATGCTGTTGTAGATAGATTCTTTTTGGCAACCAGAGACTTTCAGACGTCAATGGCCATGCAGTCTCCATGTTGCCCTTCCCATCCTGACACCACACACTCCTTATGCTGCAGCCACCATGGATGCCTGAGTGAACAGCCCTCAAATTCTATTCTAACTCCTTATTTAAAAGATAAGGAGACCCAAGACTGAGGAATTTGACACAAATAAACAAACCGGCTTGCCTGAGCTGAGTACTGCCTTTGGCCTCACGATAGCTGCCTGCTGGCATCTGATTTTCACAGCTAGTACAACCTTCCAGCACCTTCCAGGATTGGTTTCTGAAAGAGGGGATTGTTTTTGCTCCCAGTCCCCCTAAACATTCTGTAGGTAAATACAGCACTCATGGCCCCATTTTCTCACTGTGTATTTGCCACCTTGGGTCTGTTCAGATGGCAATCTCCCGAAAACCAGGCACCTCCTCCTTGTACCCATGGCACTGTCGTGGTGCTTGGTTGCTGTCAGCACATAGCATTAGCTCTGAGACACCTCCTCCTTGTACCCATGACACCGTCGTGGTGCCTGGCTGCTGCATTAGCTCTGAGACACTGCTGTGTTTCCCTCCCAGTTCCGCATCAGGTGGTACTGTTTTGTTTTGGTGGCTTGGTTCATTTTTTCTTATTGCAGTATTATCACTGCATAGAAAGCAGAAGTGGTCTTCCCATATTGTGTAAAGACCCCATTAAACATATGCCACATGCTTCAGAGCGGCAGGAACAGGAAGAAGGATGGGATTCCCCGTGCCCGAAGGTATACCAAGTCTACATTGTCCTGAGAGTTAGGAACTACATACACCTGTCTGTGCAGCATTTGGGAAGGTCAGAGGAGACGACTGTGTGGTGTGCATTGGAGAAGTGTGGGGCCCCTGTGCTCACCACCACCCTAAGCCCCTGTGAGGCAGGGGGCACCTGGTGCACTGTGACCAGCACTCTCCCAGCTTCCTGCCAGGAGGAGCTCTGACTGGACAGTGGCTGTAACAATGGGCTTAAATTTCCCCAGCTCCTTAGATACTGTAGGGTTTGACTTAAAGAAAATTTTAAAACATGATTTTTCAATAAGTTGGTTGCCAAAAAATCTTTGTGGTCAAGGAGGCACCTCCCTCCTGGTCACTACTTCCCCCTGCCGAGCCTTCTGCCCGGGCAACTGCACCACAATCTCCAGCTGCACCATGTGTTTTGAAAAACGTTTCTCCCCGCCCCTCTGGGGTTTTTCTCCTCCTCCAGTGGCGAAATTCCAGAGGGCATTGAGTGGGTTACTCTTCACAAGCACAGAGCTAAGCCCAGTCCTGGTAGAAAGCACACACAAAGAAGACCCAAGACCATGAATATGCTGACCTAAGTTGGACAGAACTGCTTCATGGCTTCCTGCTGTTACTCCATGGGTTTCTGATCCTGTTCTGTAGGTTTCTGCTGTTACTCTGAGTTCCTGCTATTACTCTGTGGGTTCCTGCTGTTACTCTGTAGGCTCTGCTATTACACTATGGGTTCTGATGTTACTCTGTGAATTCCTGCTGTTACTCTGTGGGCTCTGATGTTACACTGTGGGTCCTGTTTTTACTCTGTGGGTTCTGATATTACTCTATGGACTCTGATGTTACTCTGTGGGTTCCTGCTATTTCTCTGTGTGTCCTGCTGTTACTCTCTGGGCTCTTGTGTTACTCTGTGGGTTCTGACATTACTCTGTGGGCTCTGCTGTTACTCTGTGGGTTCTGACGTTACTTTGTGGGCTCTGCTGTTACTCTGTGGGCTCTGATGTTACACTGTGGGTTCTGCTGTTACTCTGTGAATTCCTGCTGTTACTCTGTGGAGCTCTCTGTGGTTACTCTCTGAATTCCTGCTCTTATTCTGTGGACTTCTTTTGTTACTTTGTGAGTTTCTGCAGTTAGTTTACCTCTTTACCATCCAGCCAGGAATTCTTTCACTAGGAATTGTGTGGATGCTGGCCAATTGGGCTAAATTTAATATTACTATGTCCCCTATTGTGGTGGTGCGGTCTTGGCTTGGCAATTTCTACTAGTATTCCATATGCAGTTAATCTTGACACATCAGTGAAAGAAAAATAAAATCTCAGGCCTCCAAACTTACTATGCCAAAGGGAAAAGTTAATATTGGCAACACACACACACACACACACACAGCCTTCTTTTTGTTCCCAAAAGCTTACTTTATCTTATGTGAAATGTAGATCTACTGAGTATGAGACAGATGTATAACCCTCCCCCATACCTTTCTTTTCACATGTGAAATGTAGATTTGCTGTACTCTAATCAGAGCCTCACAAAAATGTGACCACTTGCCTCATAGCCTACTCTCCCCTCTTTCCCCTCCCACCGGCGCTTTTCCCTTAAATATTTGGAAAAAAGTACAGGCCAAAAATCCTACTGTAACCTGTGTTTCTTTTTCCCCAGGCAAATCCACAATTTTGGCAAAATAAACCTCTATATCAGTTGTGATCTGCCTCAGACACTTTTTGGTTTACACAACAATCCAATCATAGCGATTTATTTGGAAATATACCTTCACAAGTTAAATCAAACCACAGCGCTACTGGGCATTATTTATAATGGCAAACTATTGCAAACAATCTAAAGCCCATCATAGACATCATAGAAACTATTCTAATAAATTGATACATTTATATAATGGAATAATCCGCAACCTTGAAGGGAATGAAGGAAGGAATAAAGAGAGAGGGAAAGGAAGAAAAGAAAGGAGAGAGGGAAGGAGGGACAGACAGGTGTTTAAATTGGGGATGTGCAAGCAATATTGCCTACTTCATTGCCTTCACATTATCTAAAAGCATGTGGTCAAGAAACACTATTACAATAAGCACATCAGAAATAACTTCTAAAATTACTTTTCCAAAATATGAATCCATACTATACACTTCCTGTAATGTGCACCAAATGTAGATGCACACATTTTAACAAGGAAAAGACTAATACTCATATTTGCTTGCTACACACCAGACACTGTTTTAAATGTTTTGCACACGTTAACTCATTTGTTCTTACAGAAATCCTGTAGCGTGCACCGCCACCTCCATGTTTCTAGGAGGAAACTGAGGCACGGGGGCTGCGGCTCCTGGACGCACCTGGCCTTCTCGGCCTGCCTCTCTCCCTCCAGCCGCCCCACATTCTTTTTTCCTAATTGGAAAAAACTATTCACGCTGCTCCTCCAGGGCATTTCAACCTTCTAGAAAGATCCGACAAGATTCGAAACTGTTTATAAAGAGAACGTGCTTGTGCCTGAATGCTGAGTGTCAGCGCGCAGTGATGCCCTAGAGTGCAGGCATTCCGGGTTTGGCGCCCAGCGGGTGGAAATACGGCCGCAGGGTGGAAATGCGGGGGGGGGGGGGGCTGCCCAGGCTCCTGTGGGACCCGCGCGGCGCGGGCACGCACATTCTCAGGGACGCGCGTCCTCAGGCCACGAGAGCACCTGAAGGCCCCGGCCAGCGTCCTCCCGTGAAGACCCGGACCGGCGTCGTCACCCGCCGCGCAGGCCTAAATCTCAGGTCTTCACCGTCATCTCCCAGCGATCGCAGGGATCTCGGGCACTGACCGCGCCCCCGCGCCCCCGCGCCCCCGCGCCCCCGCGCCCCCGCGCCCCCGCGCCCCCGCGCCCCCGCGCCCCCGCGCCCCCGCGCCCCCGCGCCCCCGCGCCCCCGCGCCCCCGCGCCCCCGCGCCCCCGCGCCCCCGCGCCCGGCACTCTGGGCGCGCGCGGACGGCGGGGCAGTGCCTACTACGCAGGCGCACGCTGCGGGCGTCAGGACCGGGCAGCAACACTGCCACGCGAATCCGCGCCGGCCAATCAGCATGGCCAGGGGCGGGGCTTCCCTGAGGCGCGCCGAGAGGCGGTGGCCCACTTCCGGCAATAATCGCCTGGTCGCCGTCAGGTGCCGGCCCAGGTGGCAGGCGCGCCCGTTGGGCACTGGGGGACGCGGGCGCGTCAGGTGAAGACTGGGGGCTGCAGGCGCCTTAGGTGAAGATTGGGGATCGCGGGCGCGTCAGGTGGGGACGATGGGCCACGGGCGAGTCAGGTGAAGACCGGGGACGGCGGGCGCGTCAGGGGAAGACATGGGGTCGCGGGCGCGTCAGGTGGGGACGGGGCCTGTGGGAGGGTCAGGTGGGGACCGGGGGTCTCGGGCGCGTCAGGTGGGGACGGGGTTGTCGCCGGCGCGTCAGATGGGGACGGGATTGCCGCGTGCGCGTCTGCTGAGGTCTGGGTCCGCGGGCGCGTCAGGTAGGGACGATGGGCCGCGGGCGCGTCAGGTGGGGTCTGGGGGCGGCCGGCGGGTGTGGAGGGTTCATTCAGGGAGCTACGGGCGAGTCAGGTGGGAACGGGGGCCGCCCACAGGTGCATCGCGTGTCCTCAGCCGCTTCCCCTGCCCACCTTCTGCGACCCCTTCCCGCCCCCACCCTCCTGGGCCGTCTTGCAGGCCCGAGCTTGTGTCCGCCTCGCTGGGCAAGGTGTTTCGGGGACGACTCCTGCCGGCGTTTGCCCTCCGGGCTCGGCCCTTGCCTCTTCGCCGGTGGACACCTGCTAGGTGTGATCCCTCATTCCTCCAGGCCACTCTGCCCCGTCTGCTGCTTACCTTTTTTTCCTACTCCTGGTCTGTGGCTCTGTCTCTGTCTCTGTCTCCTCCCTTAATTTCTTTCCATGCTTATTTTTCTTGCAGCAGACACTAATTTTGCATCCTTCTCCTCACAGTAAGCTCAATTTGACCTTTTTCTCAATTAGATTCCACCTCTGTCCTTGGGTCTATTCAAACTCATTGTGAAAGACTAAAGAATCTAGAGAACCATTTCTTCCCTTATGAAGCTGTCTCTTGCTGCCTCCAAATCCTTACCATCCAGCCCTAATCAAAAAAGACGTTTACTCTTTCATATTCTGTTTTCTCCTCGTCTTTACATGTTTACCTTTCCCATGAGGAATCTGTGATTATCTGCAAGTCCTTACAGTAAATCTTATTTCTGACTCTCAGCCCTCAGTGTGCCATTTTTTTAAATGTCCTTTCTGGATCAAATTTGTCCACACTTTTAAGCAAAACAAATAGGGAAACACATGTGGTCTTTTAAAATGGATTAGAGTTTTCTTTCCTGTCTTGTTTTCCTTGTTTTAGTGCCTTTATATTTAGATTCATCATTACTTGAAATCATATTAGTGATCTGTAATAGACGGTAAAAAAAAAGTTAAAAGGCTTATAATTTAATGGCATCTGTTTTAATAGGGGTTTCAGAAACTGCTATTATAAACATAGTGGTTAGGAGCATGGATCCCGGAGTGAGACTCCATCATTTTGAATCCCAGCTCCACTGAACTTTTGCCTCAGTGTCTTCATCTATAAAATAGATAATGAAACTTGTAAAACAAGAATAATGTTTTCTATCTTGGAGGACAGCATGAGGATTAAATGAGACAACATATGTAGATTGTTTAGAGTAATGCATAGCCTATAGTAAGCTCTAATAAATGTTTGCCATTATTATTGTAAAGAAAAAATATGCTTGTTGAAGGAAAGACTTTTTTTTTGTTCTGAGTCTCTCATGCCAAGAGTTTCCACCAGCAAATGAACTTCATGAAGTCCTTTTCTACTGAAGTACCCCACCCACATGTCCTACCACATGAAATAGAAATTAAGGGAAGATTTAAAATAGTTAATCATTGTAGGCTGTCTGAAATAAGTTGGCATAAAATGTGCTTAAAATTTGCAAATTATACAAGCTACACCCTTTGAGTGCTTGCTCTTAAAAGTTTAATAATTTTCAGGAGTAATTTCTAGTTTTTTTTGTATTTGCAAATCCCAAAATAAAGGTAATTTTAATTAAAATAAGCATACAAAGCTCTAACAATTCACATTTTTTTAGCTGAACAAATACATTCTCATTAAAAGCCGTGGGTTGTCATCATTCTATAAAACTTTAGTAGCACTGTTTTCTGATTTACAAACTCAGAAGCCTCAGTTTGGGAGTATTTTTGAAAACTTGAGATCCAGACCCCAGACCTTTTACATTGCAACTTGTCTTTTTTTGTTGTTGTTGTTGTTTTTCATCTGCATCCAGAGTTTGTGCTTTAGTTCATGAGCTGTATAGATTATGCTTTAAGAAAAACTTCATTGTGATCCAAAGAGCATACCATAACAAATCTGTGAAGCACACACATCTTCAGAGAAACAAATCTTTTCCTCTGTGTTGAAAATAAGCCTTTGGGCATGGACTATTTTTTTATTTCCATGGCTGCATTTCACTCCTTTCAACCCTTAAAAAAATCAAACTTAGCAGCTGAGAAATTCAGACCAAACTATTCATTTCTCACTGAGTTGCCAAAATGAATTAACTGTAGAGTTTAGGTAGTTGTAAAAGAATTGGTTATATTAATGGAAACAGTAGGCAGGCTCTTTATGTAAATGTTATAAAGATTGTTTGTGAAACTAGAAGATAAGTGTATTAAATGATGAGTGGGCATAGTGTCTAAATAGGTAAGTACAATATTTGTGTGTCATCACGTTTTAAAATATTTTGTCAGCTGAGGATACCGGGATGTACATAGGACAGTCATCCAGATAAGGTTCTGTTGGCAAGATATTTGTTGCCTAGTTGTTTTTTTCTGTCTCCATGTATTTCATTTGATCTATCCTACAAGCCCTAGAAAATTATTATTCTCAAAACACCACTGCTCACACTGATCTGTTGCTGAAAAACGTTTAATTACTGACAGAATAAAGTCTAAACACCTTTGATATTCTTTGATATTCTTCTATGACCTGGCTTCTAGTCACTTTTCCAGCTTATGTACCAGTCCTCTGATAAACTTTCTCCATTTTATCCAATCTTTTCTGCTTATTTTTCTCAAACTGTGGCACACATTTTGACCTTTATACTTATGCACCCACCATTCCCATGATTGATATTTTTTGCCTTGCCTCTCCATTCATTTAAGATCTAACCATGCTTTAGGGCCAAGATCAAGTCCTAGTTTCTCGTCAGAGCTTTCCCAGCTGATTTGCTTTCTGCTCAAATTAACTTTATTCTCTCTTTACCACAAGTTACAAGATTGTGGACATATGTGTATGTATGTATACATGCACACTCACATATCTACATGTAAACACACTTTATTATAGTACACTTGTATGGAATTTGTGTGTGTTTTGCTATTGTTCTTTTTTAGTTCCTTAGCTAAATTGCACACTTTTGAGGGCAGGAACACCTAGCATAATAACATGTAGTTGGTGCTCAAATGTTTGTCGTTGAAGTAATCCTGTATTTGTTAGCAGTAACAAAATCTGTTAGCAGTATTTTTCAGGATTATCCACTTGATTTTTTTTAAAAATATATATTTCTGAATCCACAGTTTCAAGTTGATATTGAGAGATAATTTGATAATTATCAGAGATGTTCCTAGCAGCCATTTTCTGTTGAATGTGTTTTATGAGACTCAAGGTGCCACTTAAACAGTCATCTGCTACTTCATGGTCTTTTCTGCCTTTGGTGGGAATGTTCTTGAAAATCATAAAATCAGCTCTATGCTATTAGAGACAGTTTTAGATAACTCTAGATCGACTGAACATGGGCATTGAGTTTTGCATTTTAAGATGTTCAGTAGTTGTGAAGCAGTTCTGTGAGACAAAGTTTATCAAAATTGTGCTGAAATTTAAGGAATAAAGTATTTTCTAAAGCAAGAATTTAAATTAATCATTATGTGACTGAAAAAGACATGTTCTGACTATAAGTCAGTTTAGCAAGGTTTGAGATTTTCTTCGTGTAAAGAATAATTACTTCATCATACATTTCCTACACCAGTCAAGAGTTAAGCATTTGTGGTTGATCCAGGAATATTGTTGAAGTCTATGTAATTTCCTTCCTTTTTTTTCCTGTATCTTCTAGGATTGTATAAGTGCCCATTTAATAACTTGTTTTTTGTTAATTATACTAAATATAGTTGGGAGGTGGTGTTTGGAGATGTTCATCTCTCATTTATTCTCCATGATGTAAATATTCTACATTATTCTCTACGATATAAATATTCTACATTATAAAATACTCAAGTCTGTTCGGGACGTGAAATTAAAGTAACACATTACAGAAACCACTTTTGCTTGAGTAATTCAGCTGCCTTTCTGTAGCTAAATTCAACGTATATTTTCAACTCTTGCCATGCTTGGCGTTTTTATAACATTTTCATCTCTGTCGATCATTTCTTTCTTGAAATACATTTTTCTCCTGACTTCCTACTTCTCCCTCTACCTTTTTGGCTCTTCCTTTTCAGTTTTTCTTCTTGGCTTATATCTGCTGGTCCCTTAAATGGTGATGTTTCTTAGGGTTTTTTTCTTGGCTCTCTTGATTTCCCTCTCGACATATTCTGTGATATTATTTGTGTGGTCTTGATTAGTATCTAAATGCTCATGATTTTCCTCTTTCTCTCTAGTCCAACTCTCTTCTGAACCATGGATCTATATATTTATTCATTCAGTAAATAAATACTTATAGAGCTCCTGTTGTTTTCCTGGCATTGTTCAAGGTAATGGAATACGGACCTGAACAAGACATTGCATTTTCTTGGAGGAAAACAGATGATAAACACGCTAATCATTTCAGACAGCCCTTACAACTATGAAGGCACTAGATAATGGCTTAGACTGGTAGGGATGGGGTTGAGGCAGCATAACGGCACTGTTTGGACAGGGAGTCAGGGAGCCTTTCTGGGATGTGACATTTTGAATCAGCAGTGTGAACATCTGAGGTGGTTTTTAGCCTCATGCACAGTCTCACTGTGTATGAGAATCACCTGTGGACCTTTAAAAACTATTTAAACTTAGCCTTCACCCCCAAATATTCATATTTAACTGAACTAAAATGGGACTAAGCACTTGAATGTTTAAAAACCTTCCTGTGATGTTAATGCACAGCAGTAGTTGAAAATCACTGATCAAGAGGAGCAGAAATCAAGTTAATGGGAAGAACTAGCATTTGAAGTCTCACTCTTATCAAATTGTGAGCTTCATGAAGTTAATCATGAAGTTGCATCATTTTTTAAGTCATAATTTTTATACCTGGAGTCTAGTATTTCAAACTGAACAGGCATGTCCAAAGCTGAAATTAATATCCCTTATCTCTCCTTTCCTAATAAAACCCTGCTGTTCCTTCTGTATGTCTTATCCCAGAACCAGGGGCTACAAAACAAAATCTAGATAACTTCCTTGATTTCCTCCTCATGTTTCCAGCCAGTCTTCAAGTACTGTTTGACTCTGTTTCCTAAATGTTTCTGTAGTCTCTGCTCTTCTGTTTCTTTTGCCACTGTACACTCTCACCTTTTAAAGATCAACATTCAGAAGCCTCCAGTCCCAACTACTTTCCTGTAGGTGATCCTCACCCCATACCTTCTCCCAGTGTGATACTGAGTTCTTTGTAAACCACAAATCTAATTGAATCACTTACCTGCTTACTTCCCTTTTTTGGCCCCTCATTGCCCTCAGAATAGCATCCAACTCCTCTGACTTGATCCAGCCTTAAATGACTTCTCCATCCTTAATTCTGGCCCACTCCCTCTCATCTATTGTAAGCTTCAACCAAACTGAACTACTTAGAGTTGCTGAACATGAATACATTTCATTTTTGGTTGCTCCTAACTTCTGGTAAAGAGAGAATACTTGTTTGGGATAATATTCCCTATTCCACACTCCCTGACCCCTGCTTGTTTTTCAGGTATGAGCTTGAATGTCACCTCTGGTAAACCTTTCGTGGGATATGCAGTATTAGGCCAGTAAAACCACGTTTACTTACCCCATTTTATCACTTTAGTACAATCAAAGTACTGTGTTATTGTCACTGTCACCAATGTCCAGCCAACATTTAATTAATGAGCAGACATTTAAATGTTAAGAACTTTAATCTTTAAAATTAATGAATAAATGTTCTAAGTGAAAAGAAACTTTTATGAATTATATATACTTTTTAACATAAATTAACTTTTTCATAGGAGAACTATGCCATTTTTGGGTCAGGACTGGAGATCTCCTGGATGGAGTTGGATTAAGACAGAAGATGGCTGGAAGAGTTGTGAATCTTGTAGTCAGAAACTTGAAAGAGAGAATAACCATTGTAACATCAGTCACAGCATGTAAGTTACAGCTGAGCAGAACCATGCCATTTGCCAGTTTAGCATGTATGGCCTTACCTATTTTTCAAGTCCCTGCAAAGCTCCATAACTTTTGAGACTTGCCCACCCAGAAGGCTGGTGTGAAGAAACAAGTTATTTAGCTAAAAAATGAGGCTAGTAGATTGCCTAATATTCATACACAGATGCTTTTTTCTTTTTTTTTAATTTAAAACATTTAATCCTCACAATAATTGGGAGAGAGGTATTATTATTAATCCCACATTATAGCTGAGGAACCTGAGGAAATTAAAATACACAGTTTTGGTGGCATGTATCAGAAATGTAATAATAGTGGCTTACACAAGACAAATCAGTTTTTCTCCCTTGAAAGCCTGAGTTGGCATGATGACTTTGCTTGTAACATTGTCAAGGGGCCAAGCACAGTCTGTCTTGTTGCTCTGCCATCCCGAGAGTGCAGCCTTACCTGCATGGTCCAAAACGGTGTATTACCTGCCACATTTGCACTCAGGCCGAAGGGTAGGTGGGGTTGGTGGGATACAACCTGTGTTTCAGTGGCACAGCCCAAAAGTTACATGCATCACGTTGCCCACACCTTGTTGGCTAGAGCACTAGTGCAAGGGAGGCTGGGGGTTGTGGCCCAGCCGTGTGTCCAGATAAAAACCAGAGACTGCATGAGCACAGAACCAGGGTAGGTGGCTATCGTATGATGACTACAGTGTCTACCACAGTGGTGTTTGAGAATTTGGAGGGCTAGGAAGGTCTTGAGATAGCCTCCTCTAGAATGTCATGGGTCTAGTCATTTATTGTATATTATTTTACATTTGTGTAATTATCAACTGTGTGCTTGATGGGCCATATGTTTTTCTGACAGAAGTTTAGTAACTTTAGACCAGAGACTGGTTTTTGCAGTATTTGAAGCAGAAATTAATTTTCTATTTTAGTTACAGTGAGGATAACACATAATATTTGTTAAACTTATATTGTAGCAGTTCTCTGTCACACTAAGATGTATTTAATGTTGATAGCTGTAAAACTTATTTAAAGCTTGTAATTATGCTGTTGGTATTGCATAATGTTATACAGTTATGAATTCTCTAGGTCATTTTTACTATTTTTTATGGCAATTTTTTTAAAATTTAAAGTTGGTTGGCTGTATCTAGAAATGTTAGGTGTCTCACATTTACTCCCAATAGCCACTATTAAATGTGGATTTTAGGATGGGGAGATATATTACAGAATGTCAATTTAAAAAAAGCTGTAATGCTTGAAGTACAGTGTTACTGCTGCATCTGCGGTGAGGAATTTGTGGGAATTTGTTTTTTTCCCTCATGTATTCTTTTTCCCATCATCTCAAACACATTTTAAATGTCTGAGAATTGGTTTTTTTTGCACTGCACACATAAAATTAGAGAATACAGTCGAGATATGTTTTCTTTGCATAACTGGCTACCCTTCTGTCTCCCTTTCCCCTTCCCCCAAACTTACCTACAGATCCGCCCCTTTGAATCAATGGCTGCTAACACAAGCATCCCTGCACAAAAAGGTTTTATGACAGCAACCCTGGCTACCTTCTGTGGGGCACGGTGAGCGAGAACTAGTCAGCACCACCTTTTACCCCACCTAGTTGCTTTGCAGTACTGGGACTGCCCCGGCTTCCTACTCTGCCATTTCGTTCATCTTTCGTTCATCTTCCTCGGACTTCTGTCCGTTCCTACAAAAATGCAAATCCAAACCTGTGGGTAGAGGCTGTTGGTGACCTGAAACTGCAGCAGATGTTTAATATATCCTTTCTCTGGAAGGAAAAACCACTTAACTTTGAACCTAAAATTGATTTTAAAAAGATAAGACCATATGTAATCACCATTTAAAATCACTATATAAATGACCTTCTCTTTCCCCCACATGTCTTTGAGAAACACAGTAACCCTAATTCTTTGATTTAAGGTGGGCTTTCAAAGCTTAGAAAAAGAACTATAGTAAAAATAATTTAGGTAATCAAGATTCTACGTAACTTTGTTAATTTTCTTTTTTGTGAACGTGCGGGAAAATAGGCCTTTAGTATCCTTCTGCTTACTTTTCAACTCATTTTAGTATTCAAAGTTTAGAGAACATAGGGAAGAAATTAAGCAATTCAACGTGGTTGATCTGGGGGAAGCCAGCCAGTTCATACTCTGAATCCTTGATTAAGCTGCTCTTTCAAGCAACATTCATGATATTACTGAGGTTTAAACATAGTTTGATGGACAGAGGATTCATCTTAACCCTGACCTAAGGAAGCCTTTTATTAGGCTGTTGATTCAGAATAGAAGGTAGATCAGCTGGGGTCCAGATTGAAGAGAGGACAGCCAGTTAAGGGTTTCAGTAGACAGGTGAGAAATGTTGAGTGCTGCCTATGGTGATGTCTGCACAGCTGGACAGAGGGTCAGGATCAGTAAAAGACTGAGTCACAGATTGATTGGACTAGCCAAAAGGGTGGCCCTGAGAAGGACTCTGAGGGTTCAGCTGGGGAAATGGTGTAAGTAAATAATCTGGCTGGGTCTTCTCTCCAGCATAGTGTTTCTGCCACTCAGTTTTATGTTTGACGACAGAAATTGTGTGATTCCTATAAAGGAAAGATATTGAAGAAGAGTGTCTAGATACTATATATCTTTAAGAATTTCTAACTTTTTCCATCGGATTTCAGTGTTATTATGGGCACTGTAATTGCCTATAGTTATTTCAGTATAAGTATAGGCACTGTTGAGGATATATAAGAAGTTGTTCCTTGTCTTTTATGAAGTTGACATTTGACAAGGGAGTGTGTAGTCAAACAACGCATTCAGCTCAGTCTTGGCAGAGATGCTTCTGGGTTCTTTGCATTGAATTTTCTAAATCTTTTTTATTGCATTTTTTTATACCTCATAAAACATTATATTTTCTATTCAAATTTGAATGTCTTAACACTTACTTTGGTAATTTGGTTCTCAGTGGGCTTAGCAATGGGGGCCATCGTATTTTAAGGTTCTACCAAAATTATCTTCAACTCTAGTAGTTCCCAGGATATCCCAAGATAATGGAATTCTATAAAAAGCATTTTTAAATTGTGCATCCCCCAAGGAAACAAGATAGAAGAAGCTACATTTTTGGTTCCCTTATGAGAATGTGAACATAGTCTCTGGTTACCATGAGGGATAGAGAATTCAGGGGATCCTTCTAGCCCTTGAAGTGTGTACTGGGCTCGAAAGCCACTGTACCTTGGAGAGGAGACATCCTGTATCCATTTAAGTAAATATCCTTGTTAGCACATTGGCATTTTCCCCTTAGGATCTTTAGAGTATTGTTACAGGTTTCAGCAAAAATCCAGATGGCCTTCCTGATACCCTTTCTTTAGTGACTGGAAAGAAAAAGAAAATTAATTTCAGTGTCGGACTCAGCACTGTTTCAAGCAGTATTTGTTAGTGCTTCTTAAATTAATGATTTTCTCTGGATTGTAAACTCTTTTCTCTGACTTTAATATTATCTCTTCCCCAAATTTGTGGGTTTTGTCAATTATAAAGCAACATGTGCTCTTTGTAAATGAAAAACAACAGAAAATTCATGCAGTCCTGAAGCATAGAACATGAAGGGTGAAGTTCCCCTTTTCTAGCTCAGATCCTTTTCTGCACAGTCACCTCCTGCATAGTCACGCTCACCAGATGTCAGAGTCTGCAAAGAATCGTGGTCATTTTCTCCACCCCAGTCCCTGCTGTTGCCTGGTGGTTTCAGTGTCCACCTGTGGGACTCACAGCCTCTGGCCTTAGTACTGTCCTCTTTGTTCCTAGGATCTCCTTCTCTCCTCTCCTCTTCTCTTCTCTGTCTCAGCCACCAACTCCCATGGTCCAGACTCATGAATTCGGGCATCCCAGTCCTTAAGCATAATCTTCTCACCTTCCAGATTTCCTGACTACCACCTCAACCGTTGCCTTATTTTTTCTATCCTATCAACCTTCTTTTTATCATGTCTCCTTTTGTCCAGCTTATATTCCATGATCCATTGTTTCAGTAACACTCTTGCCGTTACCCTAAACTCCATCCCAGTCTTTTTTTAAAAAACACACTCAAATGGCATATTCCCAACCCTAAATGAACCAACACATGAGCAGCTAAGAAATATAAGAAAGAAGATTCACACCAGGGAACACAGTGGGGACATCATCAATTCACTCACTTGCTTTCTTCTGAATTTATTCTCCCATTGCTTGCTCCTCCTTGTTCACCCACTCATTTATTTGCTCTTTTCACTTGCTCACTCATTTATTCTTCCACTCATTCTGTAAACTGATGTTTCTTGGTCATCTGCTATGTGCCTGTAGGGCCCCCATGCGGCCCACAGCCCCACTGTGTTTGCTTGGTTGGCCTGCTCTACTCCTCTTTGTGTTATCAATATTTCAAACTCCTTCACTCTCCTCTGATGTTCGGCTCCCTACATACTCCTTCTCCATCTTTTCAAAACAACCGGATCTCTTGTGTCACCAGGAAATCCAGAGCCATCAGACTTTTTCTCAGAACCTTAAGTTGATTTAAAATTTTCATCTTCATTAACTTTATCCTGAATCTTTATTTTTTGTCCAGAACACCTGAGATATTCTGAACAGAGGCTTATTTTTGTTAATTATCTCACAGGGAACAGTAAGTGTGTTGCCCTTTGCCTGTTGATTACCCCCAGGGGTAGAGTCATAGGGATTTTTCCTACATAAGTGGTAGTGGCTTTTCTTTGCTCTTGATGGGAAGGACACAGCTTTCCCCACCCCTCCAGAAAGGGTTTCCTTGGAAATGGCATGGGCCGGAGTCCTACCTCTACTCCTTTGTTGGGTAGATAAAATCTACCCAGGAGCCAGACTTAGAGATGTCTCTCGTCTTATTATTACACATATTGTTACACCTGTTTAGTCCACAATATATTAAGGATTTACTATGTGCTATGGTGTCAGGATACAGCAATAAATGAAACATGAAAACCCATGTCTGATGGAGCTTGCATTCTGGTGAAACAGATAGGCAGTGGACAAGATGAGTTCCGCAGTGTAGTAATTGTGATAGTATGTGGGAGATAAGAAATGCTAAGGATGGGTGGTGTTAGAGGAAGATCTACAGAGAGTGGCCTCTAAGAAGCCATCTGTGGAAGCAAACCTTAGGCAATGAGAGCAGGATGAATGGATGTCTGAGGGCAGGGCCTCCCCGGCAGGGAAAGAAAAAGTGCAAAGACCTCAAGGCAGGAGTACATCATCTGGCATATTCAGGGACAGCAGGGTTCCAGCATGGATAAGGGGAGCCCAGAAGCGGGGCCGGTAGGAGACAAGATCCCAGCCTGACTGGGTCCCAGCTGTGAAGTACCTGTTGTCATAGTAAGGACTTGGGCTTTTCTGAGTGAAGTAGGGAGTCAGGGTTTTGAGCAGAGGAGTGATTTGTCCAGGCCTATGCTTTAACAGGATTATTCTGGCTACTGTGTTAAGAACAGACTTCCAAGAGGCAGGACAGAAGCAAGTGGACCAGTTCTTAAGAGGCTTGGGTTAACGCCCATGGGAAATGATCATGGCTTGGAGAGAAAGGAGGTGGTGGATGAGGAAGGGCTCAAATCCTGGGTGTATTCTGCAGGTGGAACTGACACATGGAATGTGTATGGTGCAGTAAGAGGGTCGAGGGGTGAGACTAAGACTTTGGCCTGAGCAGCTGGAAGGTAGAGTTCCATTAACTGAAATAGCATCTAAATCTGCATTGCCTTGCACAGGGTCCTTGGGTCTGTGCCTAGGAACAGAACCACAGTGTCACAGGTCATGCACCTCTTTCCCTTTCCAGTGAGGTGGTGTCAGCATGTTCTCCTAATGCATTGCATGTTCATCCTTTTCCTCCACTTGTATTTCCTGGAAGTTGTTCCATGTCAGTGTGCATTGAGTTCCTCATTCATTTTAATG
The DNA here is from genome assembly GCF_028858775.2 of Pan troglodytes. Lineage (NCBI taxonomy): Eukaryota > Metazoa > Chordata > Mammalia > Primates > Hominidae > Pan > Pan troglodytes. The sequence continues at coordinate 153,781,334 of NC_072421.2, forward strand.
ATGGCATTTCATTGTTTAGGTATACCATAACTTATTTGTCCAAGCTTCCACTGACATCATTTTGGCTATTTCCCACTTTTCATTATTTCTGGTAGTATAGCATGGGTCATCTGTGAATATCTCTTTGCATACTTGTGTGAATATTTATGAAATCTAAGTTCCTAATAGAATTATATATTTAAAATTGTAGTATTGCCGCATTACCTTCTGTAATTTTGCACCAGTTTATACTCTGAATAGTAGTGTACACAGATTCCCATTACTTCACACTTCACCCAAGATGTGTGTGTGTCAGTTCAGGTTACACACTGCACAAGGGGAGGGTTTCATCATGAGGGAATAATGGCTGAAATGCATCTGTGTGCCTTGTGTAGGCTGCATGTGTGTCTTCATCTAAAGGTGCTGTCTGCTCCCATGCCATCTGCGTTTTGGGGACAGTGCACAAGGTGTTTACAGCAGCCTTGTCTTTGTAATTACTTTAACTAGTTTGGTGGGCAAAAAACATTAGACATTTTATTTCTTTTCCTTTCCCTTTCCTGTCCTTTCTTTTGTTCGTTCGTTTGTTCTTTTTTTTCAAGATGGAGTCTTGCTCTGTCACCCAGGCTGGAGTGCAGTGGCGTGATCTCGGCTCACTGCAACCTGTGCCTCCTGGGTTCAAGCAATTCTCCTGCCTCAGCCTCCTGAGCAGCTGGGACTACAGGCACCCACCACCACACCTGGCTAATTTTTGTATTTTTAGTAGAAACAGGGTTTTGGCATATTGACCAGAATGGTCTTGATCTCCTGACCTCAGGTGATGCACCCGCCTCAGCCTCCCAAAGTGCTGGGATTACATGCGTGAGCCACCATGCCCAGCCTGTTTCTTTATTAAGTAAGAGAGCTCTTTTAAAAGAAATTATAATTATATTTCCCCTGTTTACACTTATAAAAAACTAAGAAGATAAGAATAGTTAATTTACAAAACACTAGGATGCACAGTGCAACAACAGGAGAAATCAAAGTTTTTTCAACCAACATAGTTCAATTGGGAAGGGAAAGATTTTTTCAACTGGATAAACATGCAAGGAAAAATGAAACTCTACTACTCACTCTTACTGTGGACATAGCATTAATTTTAGATGGATTGTAGAATGAACTGTAAAAGGCTAAAACTGTAAAGTTTTAAGAAGAAAACAATATTTTCACAATGTAAAGTAGGCAGATTGCTTACCACACAAAAACCACAAGCTGTGAAAGAAAAAAAAGATAAACTTTATATTAAAAACTGATACCTAAAGTCATCATTAGAAAGGCAGAGCAACGGCTGGGCGTGGTGGCTCAGGCCTGTAATCCCAACACTTTGGGAGGCCAAGGCGGGCAGATCACCTGAGGTCAGGAGTTCAAGACCAGCCCGGCCAACATGGTGAAAACCTGTCTCTACTAAAAATACAAAAAAAAAAAAAAAAATTAGCCGGGCATGGTGACAGGTGCCTGTAATCCCAGCTACTCAGGAAGCTGAGTCAGGAGAATCACTTGAACCTGGGAGGTGGAGGTTGCGGTGAGCAGAGATCCTGTCATTGCACTCTAGCCTGGGCAACAAGAGCAAAACTCCATCTGAAAAAGAAAAAAGAACAAGATTTACTATAAAATGTAAAATCACCACAATCAAGAGAGTGGTATGTGGTATTGGTGAAAAGATAGATACACAGGTCAGTGGAACAGAACAGAGGACCCCAGATAAGTCCATACAGATATGGTTGGTTTATTTTTGACAGTGGTGTAAAGGCACCTCTTAATATATTCCATGGAGAAAGTGTAATCTTGTCAACAAATGGACTAGAAAACTAGAGTGTATATGCAAAAATAAATAAATAAATAACCTGTACAGCTCACATTTTATACAAAAATGAACTCAAAATGGATCATATACCTAAATGTAGAATGTAAAACTGTAGAACTTATGGAAGAAACCCAAAGGAAAGTCTGCATGATCTTGGGCAGAGTTTTTAGATATGATACCAAAAGCACAATCCATAAAAGAAAAAAATCTATAATTTGCATTTTATCAAAATTTTAAAATTCTACTCTCAGAGAACACATTTGTAAGTCACATATCTGACAAAGGGTTAGTATCCAGAATAATAAAGAACACTTAAAACTCAACAATAAGAAAACAACCCAGTAAAAAATTGGGGAATAGTTTTGGTGAACCTGTACTTCACCAAACAACTTGCATGGATTGCAGAGAAGCCCATGCAAATAAGCAGAGAAAAATAAGCATGTGATGCCCAACATAATTTATTGTTAGGGAAACAAATGCAAGCAATCCGGAAGGTAAACACTGCACCTAGCCTAAGGCCACAGTACCATTTGGGGCAAGCAGCTGACCAGCTAGAGATATAACAGTATGTTCTGGGGAATGAGACTGCCACAGTGGGCCTAGGTGATTTGGAAGGCTGTGCACCTTCTTCATAAGGTACCAGCACAGGCCTACATCAGTAGCTAAGATGAAAGAACAATCACGAAGCATCCCAGTGCTGGCAAGGACAGTGCCAAGTGCTGGCAGGAATATGCTCTCCAACCCTGCTACTGGGAATGCAGAATGGCACAGCCACTCTGGAAAACAGTGTGGCAGCTTCTTACTGTGTTACACTGCCTTAGGACCTGGCAGTCTCACTCCTAGGTGCTTACCCAAGGTAAGTGAAAATTCATGCTCACACAAAACCTGCATGTGACTGTTAATAGAGTTTTATTCAGTAATTGCCAACACTCAAAATCAGATATCCTTCAACTGGTGAATGAATAAACAAATTGTGGTAACATCTCTACAGCAGAATACCACTCAAAAGTCAAAAGGAACAAACTATTAATTCCCACAACATGGATGAATCTTAAATTCATTTTGTTTAGTGAAAGAAACCAAACCTAAAAGGCCTCCATATTGTATGATTCTATTTAAAGGATGCTCTAGAAAAAGCACAACCATAAGGAAGAAGAACAAATCAGTGGTTGCCAGGGGTTAAGAGTTGGGGAAAAGGAGTTGATTACAAAGAGAGTGAGAGGCAGTTTGGGGAGTGATGGGACTGTGTTAGATTTGACTGTGCACCTGTCAAAACCCATGGAACTGTGCACCACAAAATTTCACTAAAATCAACAAAGATGTTTGTGTGTGTGTTACTGGGGGGAGTGCCCAAGTGATACAAACTGTGACAGATGAATCAAATGGTATTACAAACTTATCCCATAATCCGGGGTCCCCAACCCCTAGGCCACGGATCGGTACCTGTCCGTAGCCTGTTAGGACCTGGGCCACAGAGCAGGAGGTGAGCAGAGGGCAGGCAAGCATTACTGCCTGAGCTCTGCCTCCTGTCAGGTCAGCAGCAGCATTAGATTCTCATAGGAGCATGAACCCTGTTGTGAACTGTGCATGTGAATGATCTAGGTTGCTCACTCACTCCTTTTGAGACTCTAACTATGATGTTAGAGTGATGATCTGAGGTGGCACAGTTTCATCCTGAAACCATCCCCCCTCCTCGCCCCAGTCTGTGGAAAAACTGTCTTCTAAGAAATTGGTCCTTGGTGCCAAAACGGTTAGGGAATGCTGCCATAACCATAGTGAAATGGATGTAGAATTAGCTGACCTATCAGTAACTTTGGAAAACAGTGTTTTGACAGGATGCTGTAAGGCTAAAGATAAAACCTCTGGTTAGTGCACTTGTTTCTCATAGGGGCATGGGTTAGCAATCTCAAAACTGTACGTATTCTAGGAAGAAGTTACAAATAAGGAAGGATGGTGCTAGAGTTATCCTGTGGTTCTGGATCAGGGTTGGAGGTGTCAGCATGAACTAGGGCTGTTGGTTTTTTCAGAGAGAGAGAAATGTGGGTCTATGCATGTGTGAGTTAGTGTAACACATCTGTTTTCTAAGTCTGTCGACAGAGGGCCTTAGAGCAGTGACACCTGCATCAGTGACCAGAGCCAGCCTGAGATGGTGGATCCTAAGGGCTCCTCAGGGAAGGGGTTGGTTCCAGGGTTGGGGTAGGGCAAACGAAAGGTGAGTGATGGCAGCCTGTCAGATATCAGAAGGGTAGATGTCCGTCAAAAAGTGTTGCATTGGCCAAAGCTGGAGCAGTTCGAGCCACAGGATAGACAACAGTAGTAATGGATTACAACCTAAAAAAGAAAAGAAATAGCCATCCATTTAGGCTGATATCAATACATAAATGAATGCATAAGTGAGGGATAAGGAACAGTTCTTCCTTGTAAAATTCCAGTTAATAAATGTAGAAGGAATAAGGGAAATAGAAAATCACCATGATAATTGTTATAAGCACAGTCCCTTGACAGATGCAGCAAGGTGAAATCTAACAGGTGAAAGAATTAGGAGAAATAGAATATCTGCCAAGTCTCCCCCCAAATAGCTATTCATTACAAAGGGAACAATACTTTACAGTGGAGAAACCTGGCAGACACAGCCCCAACCAAGAACTCAAAGGTGGCATCATATTGGCAGCAGGTACCTGTGATGTGGTGCTGTGTGAGTGGCACATCATCTGTGGTGGTTTTCCCTAAGCTGAATCAGGAGAAAACAGCAGACAAACCCAATTTGAAGGACATTCTACAAAATAATTGACCAGTACTCTTCAAGGTGATGAGAGGAGACTACAAACTCTTCTGGCATGGGGGGCCATGGAAGTGTGTCATCCCCTGCGACTGAAGCACCTGCTCCTCCATGAACTTGCCACACCGCAGCGCAGCCTCCGAGACTCCGATGGGGGAGACGGTAAAATCGATGTCCTGGGAGAGGAGGAAGATGAAGACGAGGTGGAAGACGAGGAGGAGGAGGCGAGCCAGCAGTTCCTAGAGCAGTGGCTCCAGCCGGGGCTGCAGGTGGCCCGGTGGGGCGGGGTTGCGCTTCCCCGAGAGCACATCGAGGGCGGCGGCGGCCCGAGCGACCCCTCAGAGTTTGGCACCAAGTTCAGGGCACCCCCAAGGTCTGCGGCGGCCTCTGAAGATGCCCGGCAGCCGGCAAAGGCTCCCTACTCGTACATCGCGCTCATCACCATGGCCATCCTGCAAAACCCGCACAAGCGCCTCACGCTCAGCGGCATCTGCGCCTTCATTAGTGGCCGCTTCCCCTACTACCGCCGCAAGTTCCCCGCCTGGCAGAACAGCATCCGCCACAACCTCTCGCTGAACGACTGCTTCGTTAAGATCCCCCGCGAGCCGGGCCACCCAGGCAAGGGCAACTACTGGAGCCTGGACCCCGCCTCGCAGGACATGTTCGACAATGGCAGCTTTCTCCGGCGTAGGAAGCGTTTCAAGCGCCACCAACTGACCCCGGGAGCCCACCTGCCCCACCCCTTCCCTCTATCTGCTGCACACGCCGCCCTGCACAACCCCCGCCCAGGCCCTCTGCTTGGGGCCCCTGGCCCGCCGCAGCCAGTCCCGGGGGCCTACCCCAACACCGCCCCCGGGAGACGCCCTTAAGCTCTGCTGCACCCGCATCCTCTTCGCTACCTACTGCTCTCGGCCCCCGTCTATGCCGGGGCACCGAAGAAAGCAGAAGGCGCGGACCTGGCGACCCCGGCACCCTTCCCGTGCTGCAGCCCTCACTTGGTCCTCAGCCTTGGGAGGAGGGCAAGGGTCTGGCGTCGCCACCGGGAGGCGGATGCATCTCTTTCAGCATTGAGAGTATTATGCAAGGGGTCAGGGGAGCGGGTACAGGGGCTGCGCAGAGTTTGTCCCCGACCGCGTGGAGCTACTGCCACCTGCTCCAGCGACCATCAAGCCTGTTGCATCCCCAAACCGCTGCCCCTTTGCTGCAAGTGTCCGCCGCCGCCGCTGCTCGGACAATTTTGCAGCAATAGCAGCAGCATCAGGAGGAGGACTGCGCCAACGGCTGCGCTCCCACCAAGGGCGCGGTGCTGGGCGGGCACCTGTCGGCCGCGTCGGCGCTGCTGAGGTATCAGGCAGTGGCAGAGGGCTCTAGGCTGACATCGCTGGCTGCCCCTTTGGGCGGAGAGGGGACCTTACCAGTTTTTTTAGTATCGCCCACGCCCAGTTCCCTGGCCAACTCCGCAGGGCCCTCCTAGAGCCAGGTGGGAGTGGGGAGCGACCCGCAGCTGCTCACTCCACCTTGCGCGGCCCATACTGGGCGTGTGCATCTGAATCCCGCTGGAGAGCAAACACGAACTTCTGTTCGCTGCAAAATGGTTAGAAAGAAACAGCTGGATTACGTTCCTCTAAAAACCACCTGAACGTAACCTTCGCAGGGCGTCAAGTCATCTTTTCTTGCCTTCGGTTGTGGCTTCTATGGCTTTCCCGATTTGCACATTTCCTGGGGTACTATGAACGTGAGTGGGGTATTTTGTTCTGGCATTAAAAGAAAAACAAGCAAGCAAACAAAAACACAGCCTCCGATGCCAAACATGTTCCCCCTTCTTCACTTCCTTGGAACTGGAAGTATTATTCCTAAGTCTAGTGCAAAATGCTTCTACTCTCTGTGTCTTCCTGATAGGGATGTTTAATGTAAGTAGGATATTAATTTCAGAACATTGATTTCTTATCTGTGTGTCTGACGTGCCATCTTTAATGTTAAAATTAAGGTGTTAAAATTAAGCCTAGTTATATAGACGAAATAAAATGCTAAGTCACTACACTACATCGTTTATTTTCTATTACGTCTCATTCTTCCCTTTCTAAATGGAACTTTTTAAAACCTACATTATTTTCCCTCAAACAATTTATTTTCACAATTCATATTTATTATAGATAGCAGAAGTAATCCATTTTAATATGGCCTTTAAAAATTCCAAATATTTGAGGTTGAAAATGTCCTGGCTTTTAAAATAGGAAATTTACTATTTATGAGACTTCTAAAAGAAAAGAATAGGAGGGCATGTAAATATATTCTCCATTTATTTTTCATCACCCCCCAACAAGCTGGAAAACCATTTGAGATCAATTTGGAATGTAGTGGCCAACATGTACTCAGGGAAAATAAAAGGCTATAAATATATATATATATTTTTTAAGCACTAGAATTTTCAAAACTTATTTCTTAAAAAAAAAAAAAAAACTCTGAAAAGACTTTGCAACTAGAAAGGTTTAAGTGTTACTCGGCGTCAGGGGACGGAGTGGGGGGAAACCAGACAAGAACGCCCATCATGAATTGCTCCCCACAAAGAAAACAAATTTCTAGGAACTTGGCCGTTTTCCCCTGTCCTGAGTGGGGTTCCCGATTCCGTGCCGCTTTGAGGGAAGCTGCTCTGTGAATGTGAGAAAGTTTTTCCCCCAGCCCCCATCTACTCCCCACCCCCAGCTATGAATTTCTTATTTCAGGAGGGAGGACAAACATGGAGACACACATTTTTACAGTAGTCTAATTGGCCGATTTTTCTCCAGCTTCTCTTCTCCATCCCGTCTCTTGGAATTTCTTGGCATGCCCTACCTGAGATCCCCTACGGGAGATTTCCTCTTGGCTCCTGCGGTTCTCAGGACGTTCTGAAAAGTTCCCAAGCCCCACCTTTGGTAGCTGCCCAGACCCCAGCTTCCAATTCTTCCCTCTTCTTTGCATGGGTAGCCGTCAGCCCCATAGCACCACCAGCGTCCAAAATAGACCACTTTTAGCAAATCCGGCAGGGCTGGGGCAGTCTAAGAGTTTGGAAACAAACTGAGAATAGAGGGGTCCTATTTCATGCCAGGTTCTCGCTGGTTTACGTTCCAACTCCCCTCTGTCCGTTGTGCGAAAACGTCTCCAGGCCGACCTTCCTTCATTTATTGTCAACAAACGTCCTGGGAGAGCGGCTACAGCCGGCCGCTGAACCCAGAAGGGACTTTCTCTAGGCTTTCTTGGCACCCTCCCAATTATCTTCCTTCTCTTGCCCGAGGGCAGACCAACACAGCTACAAACATGGGTGACTGAGGGTCAGACCCCTTCCCGGAACTGCCTCCAAGCTCCTAATTTTTGCCTAATGTTAAACCATATCCAAAGATGAATATTTAAACCATCAATTCAGTGGCGGAGTAAATTAAACGTTATTCTCCGATCAAACAGGAGCTTCGGGTCCACCTGTTTGGAAGCACCCAGGCGGCTTGGAGAGGTCCGGCCTTCGGGTGCGACCCGCAGGGGTTGCCTTGCCCGGCTCGCGGAACGGACGTTTACCTGTCGCAGCTACGAACCCACCAACGACACCAAGCACTTGCCGGGCAGACCAGGCGTCGTGGAGGCGCCCCAGCCCCCCCACCCCCCCGCAACGACGCGTCCCAGAGGTGCGTAGTGCTTGGCGCGGTGACCAGACCTGGCCGCCTTCCTGACTGCACAGAGCGAGAGGCCACACTCTGGATCCCAGGCCGGGTCCCTGCGGTTCTGGGAGGGAGGTCCCGGACGCCTCCCAGATCTCGGGCTTCCGTAACCCTGAGGCTGGGTTTTAAAATCACGGCTCTTCCAAGTTACACGAAGAGTCCATGGTCAAGGGTCAAGGGTGGTCTTCGACCCTCGGGATCGTCTTCTTGAGAAATGGCTGAGAGCTAAGCCTAGAGCTGCCCAGGGAAGGAAGCCAAAGAGCTGGAGCCGAGCGCGAAGGGCTGGGAGGCGCGGGGAGGCCCCTTACCCCCGACCCCCCCACACACACACTGTCCTGCCCGCTAATAACGCTGATAATAGTAACAGTATCGGCCAACTGTTTCCCCCCTGCTCCTGGTCTGCCAGGCACCGGATCCTCCTTCAGCACTCCCAGCACTCCCTGAAGAAGACACTATGGAATTCTCCGTTTTCCAGACTAGAAATAAGGAACTCGGGGAAATGAAGAAACTCGCCCGACGACCCTCAGGCAGTAGCACCTGGCCAGGTTTGCTTTCTGAACCACTAACTCCACTCGCGCGCGCCACCTTTCCTGCCTGGGCCTCTTGCGGGTCGCAGGGGTGGAAGCCTGACCTGGGCCAGGGCCCGGATTTCTTCCTCCTGGCCTCTGTGCCACCGCCCCCGGTGCCAGGAAGCGCTTTTCTCTCCCCGAGACCCAGACGCGCCGAAAGACTCGCGCGGTCAGTTCCCCGCCCCACGCCCTGGGCTGTGCGTTTTCTTGTCGCGCGGTCCGTTCCCCGCCCCACGCCCTGGGCTGTGCGTGTTCTTGTCGCGCGGTCAGTTCCCCGCCCCACGCCCTGGGCTGTGCGTTTTCTTGTCGCGCGGTCCGTTCCCCGCCCCACGCCCTGGGCTGTGCGTGTTCTTGTCGCGCGGTCAGTTCCCCGCCCCACGCCCTGGGCTGTGCGTGTTCTTGTCGCGCGGTCCGTTCCCCGCCCCACGCCCTGGGCTGTGCGTTTCTTGCCAGCCTCTGCCGAGTGCGGGCAACGGCGCCGCCAGACTCCCCCAGACCGCGCTCCGGCCCACGCCTGACCAGAGCACCCTGCTTCACAGGGGGGCGTTCCGCGCGTCCTTCCTCCCTGGTGTGATTTTCGTTCTTTTTCCTCTCGTGGTCCCCAAGAACCCAGGCACCCCTCAACGTCGGTGCCGGCGGTACCGGGAATCCCTCCCCCGGACTCCCTGCGGGCCCGAAGCCACCTTCTAATCCCAGCCGCCTTCCCAAGGCGGCGGAGGTGGGCAGCTCCGGGCTCCGCGCCGCCCCGCGAAGCCGGAATCTCTCTTCGGAGTCTCGCTGCAGCTCTCCACTTCGTCGCCCCGCACTGGATCCTGGTAGCGTGAACCTTGCCCGGGACGCTGGGCTGCGCTGGCCTGGGGGGAAGGTCCAAGAGACGAGGGGGCCGGGACGCGGGGCTGTCGCAACGACTGGCCCTCTGCGAACCCTCGGGCCGGCAGGCTCGGGACTATCGGGGTGGGAGTGGAGGCGGTGGCCGCTGGAGAGTAGAGAGAACGTCCGGGAACCGGTGGACTAGGGGTCCCCGGCGGCCGGCCGAGGGTCGCAAGCAGAGGGGACTGTCGGTTGCCAGCAAGTCCCGAGCAGATGCCTTCTGGCAGGGCAGTCACATCCTACAGTGCCGATTCTGTGTACATTGAGTATCCAGAATGAATAAAGTCTGTTTATACATTGGAAGGTAGCTTATGATTCCAAAATCTCATCTCCAGGCTGCCTAGATCACACGGCCCCGTTTCATTCATTTTTACTTAATAACGGTCGTTAGACAATTGAGAGAAACAGCAGAAACCACGAGAAAAATAATGGAATCCAACGGCGGTAAGGACTGACAAGGCTGGCGGGGAGATTTAGCAAATGGTGGCTTCTGAGAGTTTGCACCAGTGCTTCACCACGTTTTGTTGGAAGTGTGGAGAGTCATGATTCTCATTCCTCCCCAGCCTTCCGGAAAAACGCTCAGAAATTTCTTTCCACATTGACACCTGATTACAGTCTAAATAGTAACCTTATTCTGATTGTTAATGTAACCTTCTCGTAATCTCTACAAAAATACTTTAGTTTTTCTAGCTGTGTTTTCATGTAATCACTGAAATTATTTTTAATTGGTTTTAAGCATTCATTGATTCCATATACACCACCTGCAAAAAAGTTACATAGGTGATCGCTAACAATACTAGAATTCGCCCCATCCAAAGGAAACATTAGAGTAGAAAAAGAAAAAGGATTTGAGAATCCAGTATGAAATTCAGTCAATCATTACTTCCCTGTTACTCAACTACCTTAACATTGTCAGGTTTACCTGAACATAAACTTCATTTTCTTAATTCTTCTTAGAACAAAGGGATATGTTTATTGAAATCAGTAATTAAGAATATTTTGGGACAGTTATGATTTACTTAGCCAGTGAAGCAGTTTCTATTCCCAAATCCAGGCAAAGAGAACAATAAGATTAAACGTAGCCTAAGAGATTTCCTTTTTGTCAAATAATGTGATTTTGCTATGTATAGAGGAGATGTCTATATGTAAGGGCATATTTATGACCAGTAGTTCCTAAAATTAAGGGGACTATTATTGTGTTACTCAAGGTATCAGTTGTATAGGATACATTATGTCATATTTCAAACAATGTTTATAAAGAGATTAGTATAATTAACCTGTATGTACTTCTCCTCTGGGCCAACCTTGTGTCTTCTTTATCTGCTGACAGTCCCCTCCCCACTGAATTATTTTGAATCAAATCCCAGATAGTCTATCATTGTATTGTATTTTTGAATATTTCTCTAAAAGATAATAATTCCATCAATGAGACTGGGTGCAGTGGCTCCTCCCTGTAATCCCAGCTCTTTGGGAGGCAGAGGTTGGAGGATCACTTTAGGCCAGGAGTTCAAGACCACCCTGAGCAACATAGCAAGACCCCATTTATAAAAAAGAAGATTCCCATCAATGTAACCACAATACCATTATCACACCTAAATAATCCATTAATAGCATCGGTTTATCCAGGCAATATTTAAATATCTTCAATTGTCTAAAAACTTTTTGTTTAGTTGATCGGTTTGAATTAGAATGCTAATAAGGGTTACGTATTGTGTTTGGTTGATATGGGCTATTATATCTCTTTTAGATTTCCTCAATCCTCTTTTTTTTGTTTCCCTTGCATTTTTTATGGGAGAAGCTGAACTGTTTGTTCTGAAGAAGTTGACATTCTGGACTTTGTAGCTGCAGGTAATAGTTTTTTGGCAAGATATTCCCAGGGATAAGGTCGTTTATTCAGACTTTTGAATATTGGCAAATAATAATATTGTTTGTAGAGGGAGAAGGATTAGTCAAGATATTTTGAAGAATCAACTATTGAAAAAACAAATTTTTATCAGAGTAAGCATGGATCTGGTAAAGATTATGTGAAATTTTCCTAAATGCAAATACAATCTAAAATTGTAATGTCTTACAATTAAAAAATAGATTATTTTCCATATATTTATAGAAATATAAATGATCAATCAACTATTTCATTGACAATTTTAAATCTAGTTTTATCTTGAGGAGAATAAAGTTTTTTATATCTTTAGTATTTTAGTTGAAGATCCAAAGACATTTTATGTTAAAACTTTAGGTTTTATATTGTTTTGTGTTTTAAAACATAAAATCTAAAATGTGGTAATATCCATGAGGTGCAGATAGAGTAATAGCACAAATTCTGTGTTCATGAAAATTCATTTTAGGATAACTTAATTAAAAGGACTCAGGATTTGAATGATATTAGATTAGACAGAAAAAAGTTCACTTGAGTGTAAGACATAAGTAATAAAAACCAAAGGTAGCTAACTTTTTTTAGGCTTCTTCTTTCTTTAACGAGTATGCATATGAAATAAAATTTCCATGTCCATGTCCATTTTTCCATGGTACATAGGGCTTCTATAATTTCATCTATTTCATCCTGCAGTTATTTTCACGGGTTTCTGTGTCCACCACTATCTGGAATCTCTGAGATGGTGAAAACGAAATCTTATTCTTCTTTATATTTCAAACAATTCCTAGCACATTATCAAAAATACCTGATAAAATTTATTGTGTCTGTAATACTGGTAAGCATGTAAAAGGGTGGTAAATATATAGGCTTTAAGTTTAGATAGATCTAAATATTATTAAAATTACCAAATTATTGTTTTTAAAAAGTATTAGTTTCCTAGGACAAATAGAGATTTTTAGATAAGGCTGGATTTGTAATACTTTAAGCAACAGGTCACAGTGCTTAAGTATTTAATGCCGATTTGGCAAGCAGCTGATGTTTTACATAATGCTGTCGGGTATTTTATATTTGCGTGTATTTTCTGATGCACTGGATCCAGCACTTCATGTCACGTCATATATCTGTTTATAATGTATACAAATGTATTTTCATATATATTTGATGTTTGATGGCTTTGAAACTTTAATCTTGAAATAGATTTTAAATTTTTATTAAAACTATTTAAATAATTACCGTAAGGAAAGAGCTCTTATTAGTTGAAAGAAAATGTAGATTCATGTTTCCTTGGAGACTAGTCTAGTTTCCAAGGATAGACGGCAGTGAGGAGTTGGGTATCTAGATGGAATTTCTGTTGGTTTGGATTCCAGCTCTGCTGCTTACCAGCTTTGTGACCTCAGGCAAACAACTTAACCTCTCCAAGCCTCAATTTCCCCATCTATCTAATGGTGATATTTATAAGTTTCGCCTTATAGGGCCATGGTGGGGATTCCATGAAATAGTGAATGTGAAGTGCTTAGCACAGTGCCTGGCACATACTCAATGCTCTATGCATGTCAGCTAGTACTTAATGATGCTAATAGACATGTTATGTTCCGAAGCACGGGCGGGATCTTGCCTGACGTCCTTTCTCTGCGTCCTGGTCAGTCTTCACATGGTGGGCATCCTTTATTTCTGGTCACACAGGGGTGGTACACAGAGCATGCTGTTTCTTTCCTGCCAGAAGGTTCCTGCTGCAGCTCTCCTGCTAGTTTAGCTTAGCCTTCTGGTTTGAGGGATGAGTCACATGTACCATCACTTCCCAGGACCAACAGGACCTTTGAGGAAAGCTATCCCTGCTTACACAGAGAATTGCCCTTGCCTAACACTGAAGCCTGGCAGAGTAACATGAAGTAACCACAGCAATTCTAAAATTAGAATTAGCATGCCTAGAATAACAGGTAGAAGCTTCTCTTGTACTTTATCACTTGCTTCATTTCTGCTCAGCCTAATTTTCACTTGATGTGTAGATTTATTTTTTGTTCACCCATCCAGAAAATGTTGACTGAGGAATTACTCTGTGTTAGGTGCTGTTGTAGGAGCAAGGGATACAATGATGATCAAGGCAGATGCAGCCCTTACCTTCAGGTTGTGGAGTCCGGATACAGACTGGAGGCAGTCAGCTGTAAGATGTGTGACAAATGCTGCGCTGGATCAGCCCATGGTATTAGGAGAGCAGGTAAGGAAGGGTGGGGACGGGAGCGGACAACCTGGAGGAAGAGGCACCTAAGCAGAGTCCGGAAGGCTGAGGAGGAGTCAGCAAGTAAAAGAGAGGGGAATCATGACATGCCATCTCAACTGTAGGGCACGGCTAGCTGGCTGACTTAGCTGCTGTAACACCGGATTTTTGCAAGACTCCTTGAGTATTTCTCGTGGACTTGCGAACAAATCTGAGCAAGAAAACCACGTAATTTCTTTTATGCCCTGCCCAAGAAAGCCACCTGGAGGGGCAAGGGGACCTTAGCAGAAAGAAGCTGGAGGTGGGGGGAGAGCAGGGTGATATTACTCTCCATATGGTGGGGGGTGGACACCTCCCTGTCATATGGCTCGTAATATCCAGCGGGGGAGAGGGGGTTGACTTTCCCCTACGTTATTGGTAATATCACCCCCCTCTCTCCTGCTAAATATTAAGTACAATATCACAGGTGGGGTGTACACCCCCGGCGATGTGTGAAGTAATATCAACTTCTCCCCCTCTGGATGTTAGAAACAATATCACAGTGGGGTGTACACCCCCCTGCGATCCTGGGAGTAACATCATCCTCTTTCCCCCGGATATTAGGAACAATATCACAGAAGGTGTTTACAACTTTTGCAATGTTGGGAGTAATATCATCCTCTCTCACCCTAGATATTCAGAACAACATGACATGGGAATTGTACCCTTCTGTTTATTGAGAGTAATATCATCCTCTCCCTTTCTGTATATTAGAAACAATATCACAGAGGGCTGTGTACACCCCCAGGAATGTTTTGAGTAATATTATCCTCTCTCTGCCTGGATATTTGGAACAATATGATAGGAGTTGTGTACACCCACTGTGATATTCGGTTTAATATCAACTTCTATCCCCTGGATATTGGGAGTAATATCTATTTTTAGCCCCTGGATACTAGGGACAATATCACAGGAGGGGTGTATACACACGGCGCTATTGGGAGTAATATCATTTTCTCCACCCCTTGATATTAGGTACAATATAACAGTGGGGACGTGTACCCCCTGGGATATTGGGAGTAATATTAATCTCTTCCCCTGTGGATGTTAGGAACAATATCACAGAAGGGGTGTATACCCCCAGCGATATTGGGAGTAAGATCATCCTCTCCCAACTTGGATATTAGGAACAATATCACAGAAGGGGTGTATACCCCCAGCAGATATTGGGAGTAATATCATCCTCTCCCAAAATGGAGATTAGGAACAATATCACAGGAAAGGTGTACACCTCTTCTGATATTTGTGGTAATATCATCTCCTCCCCTCATTGATATTAGGAACGATATCACAAGGTGTGTACAGCCCCTGCGATATTGGGAGTAATATTATTCTCTCTTCCCCTGGATATTAGAAATAATATCACAGGCGGAGTGTACAGCCAACCCCCTGTGATATTGGGGGTAATGTCATCCTCTTTTAATCTGGATATTAGGAACAATATCACAGGGGGCTTGGACACTTCTTTCGATACTGGGAGTAATATCATCCTCTCCACAAGTAAATAGTAGGAAAAATATCAAAGGTGTGTACACCGCTTGTGATATTGGGAGTAATATCATCCTACCTCACCTGGATATTAGAAAAAATATCGGGGGGCATTTACACCACCTGCGATATTGGGAATAATATAATTTTCTACCCCAGTGGATATTTAGAACAATATCACAGGGGCAGTGTACACCCTCTGAGATATTGCGAGTAATATCGTTCTCACCCCGCCGCCCCCACCCCAGATATTAGGAACAATATAACAGGCAGATTATACACCTGCTGCAACATTGAAAGTAATATCATCCTTTTCCCCCTGGATATTAGGAACAATATCTTATGGGGGGTTTACAGCCCATTCCATTTTGGGAGTAATATCAACTTCTTCATTGCTGGAAATAAGAAACAATATAGCAGTTCTGGTGTACACACCCTGAGATATGGGCAGTAATATCATAGACTCTCCCCCGGCATACTAGGAACAATATCAAAAAGGGGTGTATACCCACAGCGATTTTGGGATTAATATACTCTCCCCCCTGGATATTAGGAACCATATCAAAGAAGGAGTGTCTACCCCTTGCGATAGTGACAGTAATATCATCCTCTCCCTCCCTGGATATTAAGAACAATACCACAGAATTGGTGTACACCCACTACGATCATGGGAGTAACGTCATCCTCTAACCCCTGGATATGAAAAACAATATCACAGAGGAGGTGTACACCCCTCGCGATATGGCCAGTAATATCATCGTCTCCTCCACTGCGTATTAGGAACAATATCAAAAGGGGTGTGTACACCTCCTGCGCTATTGGGAGTAATGTCATTCTCTTTTCCCCTGAATATGAGGAATAATATCACTGATGGGGTGTACAACTCCTACGATATAGGCAGTAATATCATCCTCTCCCAACCTGGATATTAGGAACAAAATAACAGGACATGTACACCCCCTGCGATACTGGGAATAATATCATCCTCTCTCCCACTTAATATTAGAAACCGTATCCCAGGAAGAGTGTAAACCCTCTGAGATATTGAGAGTAATATCATCCACTCCCTACCTAAATATTAAAAACAATGTCACGGGAGGGGTGTACACCCCTACAATATTGGGAGTAATATCATCTTCTCCCTCCCTAGTTATTAGAAACAATATAAAAGGGGTCACGTACACCCCCTGTGATATTGGGAGTAATATCATTCTAATCCCCCCTGGATATTAGGAAGAATATTATACAGGGGATGTACACCCCTTGACATATTGTGAGTCATATCATTTATCTTCCCTTGGACGTTAGGGACAACATCACGGGGCGGGGGGTGTCCCCTGTTATATTGAAATTATTATCATCCTCTCCCAAACTGAATATTAAAAACAACGTCACGGGGGTGTTGTGACCCCAGCAATATGGACAGTGCTATCATTGTCTCCCTCTCTAAATATTAAGAACAGTATCACAAGAGGGGTGTACACCCCCTGCGATATGGCCAGTAATATCATCGTCTCTACCTTTGGATACTAGGAACAACATCACAGAGGGTGTGTACACCCCCTGCGATATTGGGCATAATGTTAGCCTCTCTTCCCCTGGATATGAGGAACAATATCCCTGGTCGGGGGAGGTGGAGTACATTAAGAACAATATCTGAAGGAGGTGGGTGTACACCCCGTGAGATATTGGGTGTAGTATCATCCTCTCTTTCCTAGGATATTAAGAACAATATCACAGGAGGGGTGTACAGCCCCTGCGATATTGTGAATAATATCACCCTACCCCCCTCTCGATATAAGGAACAATATCCCGGGGAGGGTGTACATCCCCTGCGATATTGGGCGTAATGTCATCATCTCCCAACGTGGATATTGGGAATAATGTCACAGGGGGGTGTACACCTTCTTCGATATTGGGAGTAGTATCGTCCTCTCCCCTCGGGATTGTAGGCAAAATATGGAAGGGGTTTTACAACTCATGCGATATGGGCAGTAATATCATCCTCTCTCCACCTAGATATTAGGAACTATATCACAGGCGGCTGTACACTTGTTACGATATTGGGAGTAATATCATCCTCTCCCATCATGGATATTAAGAACAATATTCCAAAGGAGGTGTACACCCCCTGCGATACTGACAGTAATATTTGGCTCTCCCCTTCGGGATATTAGGAACAATATCGCAGGAGGTGTGTACAACCCCTGTGATATTGGGAGTAATATCGTCTTCTCCCCCTGAATATAAGGAACAATGTCACAGGAGGATGTACACCCCCTGGGATATTGGGAGTAATATCATTTTCTCCCCCTCGAGATATTCGGAACAATATCACAGTGGGTGTGTACAGCCGCTGCGACATTGCCACGGGTATCATCCTCTCCCTCACAGGATATAAGGAACAATGTCACAAGGGGTGTACACCCCCTGCGATATTGGGGGTAATATCTTCCCCTCCCCCGCTGGCTATTAGGAACAGTGTCACAGAAGGGGTGTCCACTCCCTGCTATATTGGGAGTGAGATCATCCTCTCTGTCCCTGGATATTAGGAACAATATCCCTAGGGAGTGTACACCTCCTGCAATATTGAGACTAACATCATCCTCTCGCCCCCTGGATATTAGGATCAATATCACAGGGGTGGTGTACATCCCCTGCGAAACTGGAAGAAATATCATCCTCTCCACCTTTGGATGATAGGGACAATATCACGGGGGAAGTCTACGCCCCCTGCGGTATTGGGAGTCATATCATCCTCTCCCACCCAGGATATTAGGAAAAAAGATGACCGAAGGGATGTATACCCACCGCGATATTTTTCATAATGTCATCCTCTACTCCCTGGCAATTAGGAATAACATCATAGAGGGGTGTACACTTTCTGTGATATTGGGAGTAACATCCTCTACCCCTCGGATATCGGGAACAATTATATTAAGTATTAATATTCATAAATATAACAATTAATAGAAATCATCGATATAAATAATTACTATAAAGATAGTAAAAGTTAATACGGATTAAAAATATTAATGGTTACTATTAATAATTAATAGCAACCTCACAATAATAACATAATGATATCGGTAATTAATGTTACTTAATTAAATCAATACGTGATGTTGGTAATAAAACAATTAAGATTAATAACTAATATTGAAAAATGACAATACTAATAATTAATTTTAATCATGCATAAACATATTTAAAATAATCATTAATGATTAATAACGTTATACTATTAATTAATATTACCATTGATAATTATTAAGACATGTTTAACAATAATATTATTAAGATTGATGCTTAATAATTAATCGTATTATTTCTCCTAATACCGCAGGGGGTGTACACCTACCCGAGATATTGTTCCTAATGTCCAGGGATGGAGAGCATGATATTAGTTTTAATATCTCAGTAGGTGTACACTCACCCTGTGACACTGATCCTAATATCCAGGGGATAGAGTATGACATGACTCCCAACATAGCAATGAATGTACAGCCACCCGGTGATATTGCTCCTAATATTCACGGAAGAAGCGTAGGATATTACTCCCAATATCGCAGGGAGTGTACACCTCTTCTGTGACATTGTTCCTGGTATCCCGCGGGGGAGAGGATGATGATAATGAAAGTATCGCAGGCTGTGTTCACTCACCCTGTGATATTGTTATAAATATCCTGAAAGGGAGAGGATGATATTACTCCCCGTAATAGATAGATATTACTCCCCATAACAGAGCAGGAGGTGTACACCCACCGTGTGATACTGTTCCTAATATTCAGAGGCAGAGAGGTCGATATTACTCTCAATATCGCAGGAAGTGTACACCCCCGTGTGAGATGGTCCTTAATAATATTCCAAGGCAGAGGGGTTGATATTACTACATTTATCGCAGAAAGTGTACACCCCCCCAGGGATGTTGTTCCCATGATCCTGGAGAGAAGAGGATGATATTAGTTTAAATATGACAGAAGGTGTACACGCCCTCACTGATATTGTTTCTAATTTCAGTGTGGGAGAGGAGGATATGACACCCAATATCACAGGGAGTAGAAACACAGCTGTGATACGGTTCTTAATATTCAGGGTGGAAGAGGATATTACTCCCAATACAGACGGGTGTACAACCTCTGCACACCGAGGGTGTACACCCATCTGTCAAACAGCACATAATTTCCAGAGGGGGAGATATTACCCCCAATATAGTAAACAGGCTGTGAGTCCACCGTGGATCGTAATAACTCGGGGGGGAGAGGAGGTGGCTCTTACTCCCCATATCGCGGGGGGTGCCTCACCCCACTGCGAGGTGGATCATAATAGCGAGGGGGGGGAGAAGGGGTGGCTGTTACTCCCCATATTGCGGAGGGTGCCTCACCCCCCTGACATGTGGATCGTAATAAATAGCCGGGGGGGGGAAAGGGGGTGGCTCTTACTCCCCATATCTCAGGGGGTGCCTCACACCCCTGCAATGTGGATCATAATAAATAGCTGGGGGGGAAAGGGGGTGGCCCTTACTCCCCATACCGCGGGAGGTGCCTCACCCCCTGCGATGTGACCTGTGTCCATTGTGAGCATTCTCTTTTTTCCTGCTATTAGGAACAACTTCACAGAGTGTGTGTACACAGCCTGCGATATGAAAACTAATATCCTCTGCACCTCCGCATGTACGGACCATATCACACACTGGGTGTACACTTCTTGCGGGATTTGGGGTCATATCATCCTGTGTTTCCCTAAATAGTCGGGGAAATATCACAGGCCTATTCGGAGGCACATCCTACTTTTGCTACTGGAAATTAGGAGTAATGTCACAGATGGGGTGTAAAGCCGCTGTCATATTTGAAGTAATATCATGCTCTCCCCCACTAGTTGTGACGCACAGTATCACAGGGGGTATATACCTTCTGCGGTATTGGGAGTAATATCATCATCTCTTCCTTTACATGATAGGAACAACATCAGAGACGGGGTGTACACCCCGTGTGTTTTTGAAAGCAATGTCATTCACTCTTCTTCTAGATTTTACGATTCATATCACAGGCGGGGTGTGCACCCCTTCTTATATTGGGAGTCATCGGATCCTTTTTCAAGCTGTATATTTAGAACAATATCCCATGGGGCTGTACATGTCTTCGATACTGGTCGTAATATCATCTTGTCCTTTCCTGGATACAAGAAAAAATATCACAGACGAGGTGTACACCCCTTGTAATATTGGGAGTAATATCACCTCTCCCCATGTGGTTATTGAGGACAAAATCACAGGGTGGTGTACAGTTCCTACTTTATTGAGAGTAATATCATCCACTCACCCCCTGGATATCAGGAGCCACATCACAGAAGAGTTGTACACCCCTTCGATATTGTCAGCAATATCACCGTCTTCCCACCTAGATATTAGGAACAATACCCCGGGGGGCTTGGGGGTGTACACCCACTGCGAGATCCAGAGTAATATCAGCCTTTTCCCGCTGGATATTAGGAAGTATATCACAGGTGTGTGTGCACCTTCTGCGATATTGGGAGTAATATCAGCCTCTACCCCGCTGCATATTAGGAACAATATACGGGGGGCGTGGGGGTTATGCTCCCTGCGATATTGAGAGTAATGTTATTCTCTTCTCCCTGTACGTTAGGAACTATATCACGGGGTCTGTACACCTTCTGCCATGTTGGGATTAATGTAATCCTCTCCCCCCATTGAATATCAAAAACAATATCACAGAAGGGCGTACACCCTCTGCGATATGGCCAGTAATATCATCGTCTCTACCTTTGGATACTAGGAACAACATCACAGAGGGTGTGTACACCCCCTGCGATATTGGGCATAATGTTAGCCTCTCTTCCCCTGGATATGAGGAACAATATCCCTGGTCGGGGGAGGTGGAGTACATTAAGAACAATATCTGAAGGAGGTGGGTGTACACCCCCTGAGATATTGCGTGTAGTATCACACTCTCTTTCCTAGGATATTAAGAACAATATCACAGGAGGGGTGTACAGCCCCTGAGATATTGGGAGTAATGTCATCCCCTCCCCCTCTCTATATAAGGAACAATATCCCGGGGTGGGTGTACATTCCCTGCGATACTGGGCATAATGTCATCATCTCCCAACGTGGATATTGGGAATAATGTCCCAGGGGGGTGTACACCTTCTTCGATATTGGGAGTAGTATCATCCTCTCCCCTCGGGATTGTAGGCAAAATATGGAAGGGGTTTTACAGCTCATGCGATGTGGGCAGTAATATCATCCTCTCTCCACCTAGATATTAGGAACTATATCACAGGCGGCTGTACACTTCTTACGATATTGGGAGTAATATCATCCTCTCCCATCATGGATATTAAGAACAATATTACCAAAGAGGTGTACACCCCCTGCGATATTGACAGTAATATTTGGCTCTCCCCTTCGGGTTATTAGGAACAATGTCGCAGGAGGTGTGCACAACCCCTGCGATATTGGGAGTCATATCATCTTCTCCCCCTGAATATAAGAAACAATATCACAGTGGGTGCGTACAGCCGCTGCGACGTTGCCACCAGTATCATCCTCTCCCTCCCAGGATATAAGGAACAATGTCACAAGGGGGCGCACACCCCCTGCGATATTGGGGGTAATATCTTCCTCTGCCCCGCTGGCTATTAGGAACAATGTCACAGAAGGGGTGTCCACTCCCTGCTATATTGGGAGTGAGATCTTCCTCTCCATCCCTGAATATTAGGAACAATATCCCTAGGGAGTGTACACCTCCTGCAATAGTGAGACTAAGATCATCCTCTCGCCCCCTGGATATTAGGATCAATATCATAGGGGTGGTGTACACCCCCTGCGAAATTGGAAGAAATATCATCCTCTCCACCTTTGGACGTTAGGGACAGTATCACGGGGGAGGTCTACGCCCCCTGCGATATTGGGAGTCATATCATCCGCTCCCACCCAGGACATTAGGAACAAGATGACTGAACGGAGGTACACCCGCAGCGATATTTTCAATCATGTCATCCTCTACGCCCTGGCAATTAGGAGAAACATCATAGAGGGGTGTACACTTTCAGCGACATCGGGAGTAATATCCTCTCCCCCACAGATATCGGGAACAGTTATATTAATTATTAATATTAATAAATATATTAATTAATAGTAATCATCGATATTAATAATTGCAATAGAGATAGTAAAAGTTAATATGGATTAAAAATATTAACAATTACTATTAATAATAACAATATCACTATTAATAATAAAATAATGATATTAATCAATGTTACATAAATCAGTCATAAGTGATGTTGGTAATAAAACAATATTAAGATTAATAACTAATATTGAAAAATGACATTAATACAGATAATTTTAATCATGCAATCGTACATTTAAAATAATCATTAATGATTAATAACGTTATACTATTAATTAATATTACCATTGATAATTATTAAGACTGATGTTTAACAATTAATATTATTAAGATTGATGCTTAATAATTAATCATATTATTTCTCCTAATACCGCAGGGGGTGTACACCTACCCGAGATATTGTTCCTAATATCCAGGGATGGAGAGCATGATATTAGTTTTAATATCTCAGTAGGTGTACACTCACCCTGTGACACTGATCCTAATATCCAGGGAGTAGAGTATGACATGACTCCCAACATAGCAATGAATGTACAGCCACCCGGTGATATTGCTCCTAATATTCACGGAAGAAGGTAGGATATTACTTCCAAAATCGCAGGGAGTGTACACCTCTTCTGTGACATTGTTCCTGGTATCCCGAGGGGGAGAGGATGATAATAATTCCAGTATCGCAGGCTGTGATCACCCACCCTGTGATATTGTTATTAACATCCTGAAAGGGAGAGGATGATATTACTCCCCGTAATAGATAGATATTACTCCCCATAACAGAGCAGGAGGTGTACACCCACCCTGTGATATTGTTCCTAATATTCAGAGGCCGAGAGGTCGATATTACTCCCAATATGGCAGGAAGTGTACACCCCCGTGTGAGATGGTCCTTAATAATATTCCAAGGCGGAGGGGGAGATATTACTCCCAATATCGCAGAAAGTGTACCCCCCCAGGGATATTGTTCTCATGATCCTGGATGGAAGAGGATGATGTCACTTTAAATATCACAGAAGGTGTGCACGCCCCCACTGATATCGGTTCTAATTTCAGTGTGGGAGAGGAGGATGTGACGCCCAATCACACCTGCAGTAGAAACACAGCTATGATACTGTTCTTAATATTCAGGGAGGAAGACAATGATATTACTCCCAAAACAGACGGCTGTACACCCTCTGCACACCGAGGGTGTACCCCCATCTGTGAAATAGTTTATAATTTCCAGAGGGGGAGATGATATCACTCCGAATACCGTAAACAGGCTGTGAGTCCACCGCGGATCCTAAAAACCAGGGAGGGAAGAGGGCCTGGCAATTACTCCCCGCATCGCGGGGGGTGTCTCACCCCCTTGCGATGGGGGTCCTAAGAGCCAGTGGGGGATGAGGGGCTGGCTCTCAGTCACTGCCTTGCGGGTGGTCCTTCCCCCCGCTGCGATGGGGGTCCTAAGAGCCAGGGGGGGAAGAGGGGCTGGCTCTTACACCCCGCATCAAGGGGGGTCCCGGCGATGGGGGTCCTAAGAGCCACGGGGGAAGAGGGGCTGCCTCTCAGTCCCCGCCTTGTAGGGGGTGCCTCCTCCCCCTGCGATGGGGGTCCTAAGAGCCAGGGGGGGAAAGGAGCTGGCTGTCAGTCCCTGTCTCGCGGGGGTGCCTCCCCGCTCCGGGATGGGGGTCCTAAGAGCCAGTGGGGGATGAGGGGCTGGTTCTCAGTCCCAGCCTCGCAGGGGTGCCTTCCCCCCAGGCGATGGGGATCCAAAGAGCCAGGGGGGTAAGAGGGGCAGGCTCTCATTCCCCGCCTCGCGGGGGGTGGCTACCTCCCCTGCGATGGGGGTCCTTAGAGCAAGGAAGGGAAGAGGGGCTGGCTCTCAGTCCCCACCTCGCCAGGGGTGCCTCTCCCCGCCTGCGATAGGTGTCCTAATAGCCAGGGGGGGAAGAGGGGCTGGCTCTCAGTCCCCGGCTCGCGGGGGATGCCTCCCCGTGCTGCAATGGGGGTCCTAAAAGCCAGGGGGTGAAGAGGGGCTGGCTCTCAGTCCCTGCCTCACGGGTGGTCCTTCCCCCCGCTGCGATGGGGGTCCTAAGAGCAAGGGGGGGAAGTGGGGCTGGCTCTCTGTCCCCGCCTCGCGGGGAGTGCCTCGCACCCTTGCGATGGGGGTCCTAAGAGCCAGGGGGGGAAGCGGGGCTGGCTCTCAGTCACCACAGCATGGGGGGCCTTTCTGTTCTGGTTTTGCCCAAGAGTAAGCTTATTTGCATCTGGTTCTAGCAGGGCAGTTGCTGCGAAGGCCCGCAAAAAGGGGGGCCATCCTTTAGAAACCCTGTCTAGCTGTTTAGAGAGGTAGGCCACCGGTCTCAGCCAGGGCCCCACAGTTTGGGTTTAAAGTCCAGCTGCCATCTTCTCTCTGACGCATACAGTGGAAAAGGCTTTGTGAGATCGGGTACCCCGTCGGCTGGGGCTTTCAGAAGTTTTTCCTTTAAGTCATGAAAGACTTGCTGTTGTTGGAATCCCCATTCCAAAAGTTCCCGGTCCCCGCCCCCTTTGTGATGTCATACAAAGGCGTGGCTAATACTGCAAAGTTGGGCTCCGCAGTCTACAAAACCCCACAGCTCCTAGGAATTCTCTCACCAGCCTTCTGCCCTTAGGTTCCGGTAGATTGCAAATGACCTGCTTTCTTTCGGATCCCGGGCTGCTTTCGGACACCTGTCGAATAGTAAATCCCAAGTAAGCTACCTGCGGTCGTCGGCAGATCTGAGTTTTCTTCTTGGACACCTAATACCCACAGCCCTCCAGGTCGGTCCTAAGGATCTTACAATCCGCGATGGGGGTCCTAAGCCACGGGAGGAAGAGGGACTGGCTCTCAGTCCCCGCCTCGCAGGGTGTGCCTCCCCCGTGTGATGGGGATCCTCAGAGGTGGGCGAGGAAGAAGGGCTGGCTCTCAGTCACCGCCTCGCGGGGGGTGCCTCCTGCCCCTGCGACGGGGGTCCTAAAGGCCAGTGGGGGAAGAGGGGCTGGCTCTGAGACCACGCCTCACTGGGGGTGCCTCCCCCCACTGCGATGGGGGACCTAAGGGCCAGTGGGGGAAGAGGGGCTGGCTTGGAGACCCCGCCTCACTGGGGGTGCCTCCTCCCCCTGCGATGGGGGTCCTAAGAGCCAGGGGGGGAAGAGGGGCTGGCTCTCAGTCCCCGCCTCGCGGGGGGTGCCTCCCCCACTTTCGATGGGGGTCCTAAGAGCCAGGAGCGGAAGAGGGGCTGGCTTTCTGTACCCGCCTCGCGCGGGGTGCCTCCCTGCCCTGTGATGGGGGTCCTAAGAGCCAGAAGGCTTAGAGGGGCTGGCTCTCAGTCCCCGCCTCGCGGGGGGTGCCTTCCCCCCCTGCGATGGGGGTCCTCACAGCCAGAGGGGGAAGAGGGGTTGGCTCTCAGTCCCCGCCTCGCCGGGGGTGCCTCCCCCCCCTGCGATGGGGGTCCTAAGGGCCCAGGAGGAAGAGGGGCTGTTTTTCAGTCCCCCGCTTGTGGGGGGTGCCTCCCCTCCCTGCGATGGGGCTCCTAAGAGCCAGGGGGGAAAGAGCGGCTGGCTCTCAGTCCCCTCCTCGCGGGGGGTGCCTCGCCCCCCTGCGATGGGGGTCCTGAGAGCCAGAGGCAAAAGAGCGGCTGGCTCTCAGTACACGCCTCGCGGGGGGTGCCTCCCCCTCCTGCGATGGGGGTCCTAAGAGTCTCGGGGGTAAGAGGGTCTGGATCTCAGTCCCCGCCTCGCGGGGAGTGCCATGCTACCCTGCGATGGGGGTCTTAAGAGCCAGGCAGGGAAGAGGAGTTGGCTCCCAGTCCCCGCCGCGCCGGGGGTACATCGCCCCCACAGAGATGGGGGTCCTAAGAGCCATGGGGGGAAGAGGGGCTGGCTTTCAGTCCCCGCCGCGCGGGGGGTGCCTCCCCCCCTCGCGATACGGATCCTAAGAGCCGGGGGGGGGAACAGGGGCTGGCTCAGTCCCCGCCTCGCGGGGGGTGGCTCGCTCCGCTGAGATGGGCATCCTAAGAGCCAGGGGAGAAAGAGGGGGAGAGGATGATAATTTCAGCATCGCAGGCTGTGTTCACCCAGCCTGTTAAATTGTTATTAGTATCCTGAAAGGGAGAGGATGATATTACTCCCCATAACAGACAGATATGACTCCCCATCGTAGAGCACGAGGTGTACACCCGCCCTGTGATTTTCTTCCTCATATTCAGAGACCGAGAGGTTGATGTCACTCCCAATATCGGAGGAAGTATACAGCCCCATGTGAGATGTTCCTTAATGATATTCCACGGCGGAGGGGGTGATATGACTACATACATGGCAGAAAGTGGAAACCCCCCAGGGATATTATTCCCACGATCCTGGAGGGAAGAAGATGATGTTACTTTCAATATGACAGAAGGTGGATGAAGTGGTGGACTGCCCCTCCACACCTGTGAGTATTTCTAGTTGGGTGGGACGAGAGACTGAGAAAAGAAATAAGACACAGAGAGAAAGTGTAAAGATACAACAGTGGGTCCAGGGGACCGGCGCTCAGCACACCAAGGACCTGCACCGGCACCAGCCTCTGAGTTCCCTCAGTTTTTATTGATTATGATTTTCATGATTTTAGCAGAAAGGAATGTAGTAGGAGAGCAGGGTGATGATAAGGAGAGAGTCAGCAGAAGACATGTGAGCAAAAGAATCCATGTCATAATTAGGTTCAAGGGAAGGTACTATGACTGGACGTGCACGTAAGCCAGATTTGTTTCTCTCCACCCAAACATCTCAGTGGAGTAAAGAAGAACAAGGCAGTGTTACTGCAAACATGTCTGGCCTCCCGCCACAGGGCAGCTTTTCTCCTATCTCAGAGTTGAACGAATGTACAATCGGGTTTTACACCGAGACATTCAGTTCCCAGGGGCCAGCAGGAGATAGTGGCCTTCCTCCATCTCAGCTGCAAGAGGCTTTCCTCTTTTACTAATCCACCTCAGCACGGACCCATTACGGGTGTCGGGCTGGGGGACGGTCAGGTCTTTCTCATCCCATGAGGCTATATTTCAGACTATCACATGGGGAGAAAGCTTGGACAATACCCTGCTTTCAAGGGCAGAGGTCCCTGCGGCTTTCCACAGTGCATTGTGTCCCCGGTTTATTGAGACTAGAGAATGGCGATGACTTTTACCAAGTATACTGCTGGTAAACATTTTGTTAACAAGGCACGTCCTGCACAGCCCTACATCCCTTAAACTTTGATTTTATACAACACATGTTTTTGTGAGCTCCAGGTTGGGTCAAAGTGGCTGGGGCCAAGCGGCTAGGGCAAAGCTACAAATTAACAACATCTCAGCAAAGCAATTGTTTAAAGGACAGGTCTTTTTCAAAATGGAGTCTCTTATGTCTTTCCTTTCTACATGGACACAGTGACAGTCTGATCTCTCTCTCTTTTCCCTACAGGTGGACACGCCCCCACTGATATTCCTTCTAATTGCAACGTGGGAGAGGAGGATATGACACGCGATATCGCAGGGAGCAGAAACACCCCTGTGATACTGTTCTTCATATTCAGGGAGGAAGAGGATGATATTACTCCCAATACAGACGGGTGTACACCCTCTGTACACCAAGGGTGTACACCCGTCTGTGAAAGAGTTCGTAATCTCCAGAGGGGGAGATGATATTACTCACAATATGGTAAAGAGGCTGTGAGTCCACGGAGGATCCTCAGAGCCAGCGGGGGAAGAGGGGCTGGCTCTGAGACCCCGCCTCGCTGGGGGTGCCTCCCCTCACTGCGATGGGGGTCCTAAGAGCCAGTGGGGGAAGAGGGGCTGGCTCTGAGACCCCGCCTCGCTGGGGGTGCCTCCCCCCCCTGCGATGGGGGTCCTAAGGGCCAGTGGGGGAAGAGGGGCTGCCTCTGAGACCCCGCCTCGCAGGGGGTGCCTCCCCCCCCCTGCGATGGGGGTCCTAAGGGCCAGTGGGGGAAGAGGGGCTGGCTCTGAGAACCTGCCTCACGGGGGGTGCCTCCCCCCACTGTGATGGGGTTCCTAAGGGCCAGTGGGGGAAGAGGGGCTGGCTCACTGTACCCGCCTTGCGGGGGGTGCCTCCCCCCCTGTGATGGGGGTCCTAAGAGCCAGGAGCAGAAGAGGGGCTGGCTCTCTATACCCGCCTCGCGGGGGGTGCCTCCCCCCCCCCCGTGATGGGGTTCCTAAGAGCCAGAAGGCTTAGAGGGGCTGGCTCTCTGTACCCGCCTCGCGGGGGGTGCCTCCCTCCCCCCGTGATGGGGTTCCTAAGAGCCAGAAGGCTTAGAGGGGCTGGCTCTCTGTACCCACCTCGCGGGGGGTGCCTCCCCCCCGTGATGGGGGTCCTAAGAGCCAGAAGGCTTAGAGGGGCTGGCTCTCAGTCTCCGCCTCGTGGGGGGTGCCTCCCCCCCTGCGATGGGGGTCCTAAGGGCCAGTGGGGGAAGAGGGGCTGGCTCTGAGACCCCGCCTCACTGGAGGTGCCTCCTCCCCCTGCGATGTGGGTCCTAAGAGCCGGGGGGGGGATGAGGGGCTGGCTCTCAGTGCCCGCCTCTCGGGGAGTGCCTCCCCTTCCTGCGATGGGGGTCCTAAGAGCCAGGAGGGGAAGAGGGGCTGGCTTTCAGTCACCACACCTTGGGGGGCCTTTATGTTCTGGTTTTTCCCAAGAGTCAGCTGATTTGCTTCTTGTACTAGCAGGGCAGTTGCTGCCAAGGCCCTCAAACAGGGGGGCCATCCTTTAGAAACCCTGTCTAGCTGTTTAGAGAGGTAGGCCACCGGCCTCAGCCATGGCCCCACAGTTTGGGTTTAAAGTCCAGCTGCCATCTTTTCTCTGACGCATACAGTGGAAAAGGCTTTGTGAGATCCGCTAGCCCCTGGGCTGGGGCTTTCAGAAGTTTTTCCTTTAAGTCATGAAAGACTTGCTGTTGTTGGAATCCCCATTCCAAATGTTCCCGGTCCCCGCCCCCTTTGTGACGTCATACAAAGGCGTGGCTAATACTGCAAAGTTGGGCTCCGCAGTCTACAAAACCCCACAGCTCCTAGGAATTCTCTCACCAGCCTTCTGCCCTTAGGCTCCGGAAGATTGCAAATGACCTGCTTTCTTTCGGATCCCGGGCTGCTTTCGGACACCTGTCGAATAGTAAATCCCAAGTAAGCTACCTGCGGTCGTCGGCAGATCTGAGTTTTCTTCTTGGACACCTAGTACCCACAGCCCTCCAGGTCGGTCCTAAGGGTCTTAGAATCCTCGATGGGGGTCATAAGCCAGGGGGGCAAGAGGGACTGGCTCTCAGTCCCCGCCTCGCGCGGTGTGCCTCCCCCGTGTGATGGGGATCCTCAGAGTTGGGCGAGGAAGAAGGGCTGGCTCTCAGTCACCGCCTCGCGGGGGGTGCCTCCCCTCCCTGCGATGGGGGTCCTAAGAGCCAGGGGGGAAAGAGCGGCTGGCTCTCAGTCCCCGCCTCGCGGGGGGTGCCTCCCCCCCTGCGATGGGGGTCCTAAGAGAAATGGAGGGAAGAGGGGCTGGCTCTCAGTCCCCGCCACGAGGGGGTGCCTCCCCCCCTGCGATGGGGGTCCCAAGAGCCAGGGGGGGAAGAGCGGCTGGCTCTAAGTCCGCGCCTCGCCAGGGGTGCATCCCCCCACTGCGATGGGGGTCCTAAGAGCCAGGGGGGAAGAGGGGCTGGCTCAGTCCCCGCCTCGCGGGGGGTGGCTGGCTCCGCTGAGATGGGCATCCTAAGAGCCAGGGGAGAAAGAGGGGGAGAGGATGATAATTTCAGCATCGCAGGCTGTGTTCACCCAGCCTGTTAAATTGTTATTAGTATCCTGAAAGGGAGAGGATGATATTACTCCCCATAACAGACAGATATGACTCCCCATCGTAGAGCACGAGGTGTACACCCGCCCTGTGATTTTCTTCCTCATATTCAGAGACCGAGAGGTTGATGTCACTCCCAATATCGGAGGAAGTATACAGCCCCGTGTGAGATGTTCCTTAATGATATTCCACGGCGGAGGGGGTGATATGACTACATACATGGCAGAAAGTGGAAACCCCCCAGGGATATTATTCCCACGATCCTGGAGGGAAGAAGATGATGTTACTTTCAATATGACAGAAGGTGGATGAAGTGGTGGACTGCCCCTCCACACCTGTGAGTATTTCTAGTTGGGTGGGACGAGAGACTGAGAAAAGAAATAAGACACAGAGAGAAAGTGTAAAGATACAACAGTGGGTCCAGGGGACCGGCGCTCAGCACACCAAGGACCTGCACCGGCACCAGCCTCTGAGTTCCCTCAGTTTTTATTGATTATGATTTTCATGATTTTAGCAGAAAGGAATGTAGTAGGAGAGCAGGGTGATGATAAGGAGAGAGTCAGCAGAAGACATGTGAGCAAAAGAATCCATGTCATAATTAGGTTCAAGGGAAGGTACTATGACTGGACGTGCACGTAAGCCAGATTTGTTTCTCTCCACCCAAACATCTCAGTGGAGTAAAGAAGAACAAGGCAGTGTTACTGCAAACATGTCTGGCCTCCCGCCACAGGGCAGCTTTTCTCCTATCTCAGAGTTGAACGAATGTACAATCGGGTTTTACACCGAGACATTCAGTTCCCAGGGGCCAGCAGGAGATAGTGGCCTTCCTCCATCTCAGCTGCAAGAGGCTTTCCTCTTTTACTAATCCACCTCAGCACGGACCCATTACGGGTGTCGGGCTGGGGGACGGTCAGGTCTTTCTCATCCCATGAGGCTATATTTCAGACTATCACATGGGGAGAAAGCTTGGACAATACCCTGCTTTCAAGGGCAGAGGTCCCTGCGGCTTTCCACAGTGCATTGTGTCCCCGGTTTATTGAGACTAGAGAATGGCGATGACTTTTACCAAGTATACTGCTGGTAAACATTTTGTTAACAAGGCACGTCCTGCACAGCCCTACATCCCTTAAACTTTGATTTTATACAACACATGTTTTTGTGAGCTCCAGGTTGGGTCAAAGTGGCTGGGGCCAAGCGGCTAGGGCAAAGCTACAAATTAACAACATCTCAGCAAAGCAATTGTTTAAAGGACAGGTCTTTTTCAAAATGGAGTCTCTTATGTCTTTCCTTTCTACATGGACACAGTGACAGTCTGATCTCTCTCTCTTTTCCCTACAGGTGGACACGCCCCCACTGATATTCCTTCTAATTGCAACGTGGGAGAGGAGGATATGACACGCGATATCGCAGGGAGCAGAAACACCCCTGTGATACTGTTCTTCATATTCAGGGAGGAAGAGGATGATATTACTCCCAATACAGACGGGTGTA
Organism: Pan troglodytes; assembly: GCF_028858775.2. Lineage (NCBI taxonomy): Eukaryota > Metazoa > Chordata > Mammalia > Primates > Hominidae > Pan > Pan troglodytes. The sequence continues at coordinate 153,813,114 of NC_072421.2, forward strand.
CACCCTCTGTACACCGAGGGTGTACACCCGTCTGTGAAAGAGTTCGTAATCTCCAGAGGGGGAGATGATATTACTCACAATATGGTAAAGAGGCTGTGAGTCCACGGAGGATCCTCAGAGCCAGCGGGGGAAGAGGGGCTGGCTCTGAGACCCCGCCTCGCTGGGGGTGCCTCCCCTCACTGCGATGGGGGTCCTAAGAGCCAGTGGGGGAAGAGGGGCTGGCTCTGAGACCCCGCCTCGCTGGGGGTGCCTCCCCCCCCTGCGATGGGGGTCCTAAGGGCCAGTGGGGGAAGAGGGGCTGCCTCTGAGACCCCGCCTCGCGGGGGGTGCCTCCCCCCCCTGCGATGGGGGTCCTAAGGGCCAGTGGGGGAAGAGGGGCTGGCTCTGAGAACCTGCCTCACGGGGGGTGCCTCCCCCCACTGTGATGGGGTTCCTAAGGGCCAGTGGGGGAAGAGGGGCTGGCTCACTGTACCCGCCTTGCGGGGGGTGCCTCCCCCCCTGTGATGGGGGTCCTAAGAGCCAGGAGCAGAAGAGGGGCTGGCTCTCTATACCCGCCTCGCGGGGGGTGCCTCCCCCCCCCCCCCGTGATGGGGTTCCTAAGAGCCAGAAGGCTTAGAGGGGCTGGCTCTCTGTACCCGCCTCGCGGGGGGTGCCTCCCTCCCCCCGTGATGGGGGTCCTAAGAGCCAGAAGGCTTAGAGGGGCTGGCTCTCTGTACCCGCCTCGCGGGGGGTGCCTCCCTCCCCCCGTGATGGGGGTCCTAAGAGCCAGAAGGCTTAGAGGGGCTGGCTCTCTGTACCCGCCTCGCGGGGGGTGCCTCCCCCCCCCCGTGATGGGGGTCCTAAGAGTCAGAAGGCTTAGAGGGGCTGGCTCTCAGTCTCCGCCTCGTGGGGGGTGCCTCCCCCCCTGCGATGGGGGTCCTAAGGGCCAGTGGGGGAAGAGGGGCTGGCTCTGAGACCCCGCCTCACTGGAGGTGCCTCCTCCCCCTGCGATGTGGGTCCTAAGAGCCAGGGGGGGGATGAGGGGCTGGCTCTCAGTGCCCGCCTCTCGGGGAGTGCCTCCCCTTCCTGCGATGGGGGTCCTAAGAGCCAGGAGGGGAAGAGGGGCTGGCTTTCAGTCACCACAGCTTGGGGGGCCTTTATGTTCTGGTTTTTCCCAAGAGTCAGCTGATTTGCTTCTTGTACTAGCAGGGCAGTTGCTGCCAAGGCCCTCAAACAGGGGGGCCATCCTTTAGAAACCCTGTCTAGCTGTTTAGAGAGGTAGGCCACCGGCCTCAGCCATGGCCCCACAGTTTGGGTTTAAAGTCCAGCTGCCATCTTTTCTCTGACGCATACAGTGGAAAAGGCTTTGTGAGATCCGCTAGCCCCTGGGCTGGGGCTTTCAGAAGTTTTTCCTTTAAGTCATGAAAGACTTGCTGTTGTTGGAATCCCCATTCCAAATGTTCCCGGTCCCCGCCCCCTTTGTGACGTCATACAAAGGCGTGGCTAATACTGCAAAGTTGGGCTCCGCAGTCTACAAAACCCCACAGCTCCTAGGAATTCTCTCACCAGCCTTCTGCCCTTAGGCTCCGGAAGATTGCAAATGACCTGCTTTCTTTCGGATCCCGGGCTGCTTTCGGACACCTGTCGAATAGTAAATCCCAAGTAAGCTACCTGCGGTCGTCGGCAGATCTGAGTTTTCTTCTTGGACACCTAGTACCCACAGCCCTCCAGGTCGGTCCTAAGGGTCTTAGAATCCTCGATGGGGGTCATAAGCCAGGGGGGCAAGAGGGACTGGCTCTCAGTCCCCGCCTCGCGCGGTGTGCCTCCCCCGTGTGATGGGGATCCTCAGAGTTGGGCGAGGAAGAAGGGCTGGCTCTCAGTCACCGCCTCGCGGGGGGTGCCTCCCCTCCCTGCGATGGGGGTCCTAAGAGCCAGGGGGGAAAGAGCGGCTGGCTCTCAGTCCCCGCCTCGCGGGGGGTGCCTCCCCCCCTGCGATGGGGGTCCTAAGAGAAATGGAGGGAAGAGGGGCTGGCTCTCAGTCCCTGCCACGAGGGGGTGCCTCCCCCCCTGCGATGGGGGTCCCAAGAGCCAGGGGGGGAAGAGCGGCTGGCTCTAAGTCCGCGCCTCGCCAGGGGTGCATCCCCCCACTGCGATGGGGGTCCTAAGAGCCAGGGGGGAAGAGGGGCTGGCTCAGTCCCCGCCTCGCGGGGGGTGGCTGGCTCCGCTGAGATGGGCATCCTAAGAGCCAGGGGAGAAAGAGGGGGAGAGGATGATAATTTCAGCATCGCAGGCTGTGTTCACCCAGCCTGTTAAATTGTTATTAGTATCCTGAAAGGGAGAGGATGATATTACTCCCCATAACAGACAGATATGACTCCCCATCGTAGAGCACGAGGTGTACACCCGCCCTGTGATTTTCTTCCTCATATTCAGAGACCGAGAGGTTGATGTCACTCCCAATATCGGAGGAAGTATACAGCCCCGTGTGAGATGTTCCTTAATGATATTCCACGGCGGAGGGGGTGATATGACTACATACATGGCAGAAAGTGGAAACCCCCCAGGGATATTATTCCCACGATCCTGGAGGGAAGAAGATGATGTTACTTTCAATATGACAGAAGGTGGATGAAGTGGTGGACTGCCCCTCCACACCTGTGAGTATTTCTAGTTGGGTGGGACGAGAGACTGAGAAAAGAAATAAGACACAGAGAGAAAGTGTAAAGATACAACAGTGGGTCCAGGGGACCGGCGCTCAGCACACCAAGGACCTGCACCGGCACCAGCCTCTGAGTTCCCTCAGTTTTTATTGATTATGATTTTCATGATTTTAGCAGAAAGGAATGTAGTAGGAGAGCAGGGTGATGATAAGGAGAGAGTCAGCAGAAGACATGTGAGCAAAAGAATCCATGTCATAATTAGGTTCAAGGGAAGGTACTATGACTGGACGTGCACGTAAGCCAGATTTGTTTCTCTCCACCCAAACATCTCAGTGGAGTAAAGAAGAACAAGGCAGTGTTACTGCAAACATGTCTGGCCTCCCGCCACAGGGCAGCTTTTCTCCTATCTCAGAGTTGAACGAATGTACAATCGGGTTTTACACCGAGACATTCAGTTCCCAGGGGCCAGCAGGAGATAGTGGCCTTCCTCCATCTCAGCTGCAAGAGGCTTTCCTCTTTTACTAATCCACCTCAGCACGGACCCATTACGGGTGTCGGGCTGGGGGACGGTCAGGTCTTTCTCATCCCATGAGGCTATATTTCAGACTATCACATGGGGAGAAAGCTTGGACAATACCCTGCTTTCAAGGGCAGAGGTCCCTGCGGCTTTCCACAGTGCATTGTGTCCCCGGTTTATTGAGACTAGAGAATGGCGATGACTTTTACCAAGTATACTGCTGGTAAACATTTTGTTAACAAGGCACGTCCTGCACAGCCCTACATCCCTTAAACTTTGATTTTATACAACACATGTTTTTGTGAGCTCCAGGTTGGGTCAAAGTGGCTGGGGCCAAGCGGCTAGGGCAAAGCTACAAATTAACAACATCTCAGCAAAGCAATTGTTTAAAGGACAGGTCTTTTTCAAAATGGAGTCTCTTATGTCTTTCCTTTCTACATGGACACAGTGACAGTCTGATCTCTCTCTCTTTTCCCTACAGGTGGACACGCCCCCACTGATATTCCTTCTAATTGCAACGTGGGAGAGGAGGATATGACACGCGATATCGCAGGGAGCAGAAACACCCCTGTGATACTGTTCTTCATATTCAGGGAGGAAGAGGATGATATTACTCCCAATACAGACGGGTGTACACCCTCTGTACACCGAGGGTGTACACCCGTCTGTGAAAGAGTTCGTAATCTCCAGAGGGGGAGATGATATTACTCACAATATGGTAAAGAGGCTGTGAGTCCACGGAGGATCCTCAGAGCCAGCGGGGGAAGAGGGGCTGGCTCTGAGACCCCGCCTCGCTGGGGGTGCCTCCCCTCACTGCGATGGGGGTCCTAAGAGCCAGTGGGGGAAGAGGGGCTGGCTCTGAGACCCCGCCTCGCTGGGGGTGCCTCCCCCCCCTGCGATGGGGGTCCTAAGGGCCAGTGGGGGAAGAGGGGCTGCCTCTGAGACCCCGCCTCGCGGGGGGTGCCTCCCCCCCCTGCGATGGGGGTCCTAAGGGCCAGTGGGGGAAGAGGGGCTGGCTCTGAGAACCTGCCTCACGGGGGGTGCCTCCCCCCACTGTGATGGGGTTCCTAAGGGCCAGTGGGGGAAGAGGGGCTGGCTCACTGTACCCGCCTTGCGGGGGGTGCCTCCCCCCCTGTGATGGGGGTCCTAAGAGCCAGGAGCAGAAGAGGGGCTGGCTCTCTATACCCGCCTCGCGGGGGGTGCCTCCCCCCCCCCCCCGTGATGGGGTTCCTAAGAGCCAGAAGGCTTAGAGGGGCTGGCTCTCTGTACCCGCCTCGCGGGGGGTGCCTCCCTCCCCCCGTGATGGGGGTCCTAAGAGCCAGAAGGCTTAGAGGGGCTGGCTCTCTGTACCCGCCTCGCGGGGGGTGCCTCCCTCCCCCCGTGATGGGGGTCCTAAGAGCCAGAAGGCTTAGAGGGGCTGGCTCTCTGTACCCGCCTCGCGGGGGGTGCCTCCCCCCCCCCGTGATGGGGGTCCTAAGAGTCAGAAGGCTTAGAGGGGCTGGCTCTCAGTCTCCGCCTCGTGGGGGGTGCCTCCCCCCCTGCGATGGGGGTCCTAAGGGCCAGTGGGGGAAGAGGGGCTGGCTCTGAGACCCCGCCTCACTGGAGGTGCCTCCTCCCCCTGCGATGTGGGTCCTAAGAGCCAGGGGGGGGATGAGGGGCTGGCTCTCAGTGCCCGCCTCTCGGGGAGTGCCTCCCCTTCCTGCGATGGGGGTCCTAAGAGCCAGGAGGGGAAGAGGGGCTGGCTTTCAGTCACCACAGCTTGGGGGGCCTTTATGTTCTGGTTTTTCCCAAGAGTCAGCTGATTTGCTTCTTGTACTAGCAGGGCAGTTGCTGCCAAGGCCCTCAAACAGGGGGGCCATCCTTTAGAAACCCTGTCTAGCTGTTTAGAGAGGTAGGCCACCGGCCTCAGCCATGGCCCCACAGTTTGGGTTTAAAGTCCAGCTGCCATCTTTTCTCTGACGCATACAGTGGAAAAGGCTTTGTGAGATCCGCTAGCCCCTGGGCTGGGGCTTTCAGAAGTTTTTCCTTTAAGTCATGAAAGACTTGCTGTTGTTGGAATCCCCATTCCAAATGTTCCCGGTCCCCGCCCCCTTTGTGACGTCATACAAAGGCGTGGCTAATACTGCAAAGTTTGGGCTCTGCAGTCTACAAAACCCCACAGCTCCTAGGAATTCTCTCACCAGCCTTCTGACCTTAGGCTCCGGTAGATTGTAAATGACCTGCTTTCTTTGGGATCCCGGGCTGCTTTCGGACACCTGTCGAATAGTAAATCCTAAGTAAGGTACCTGCGGTCGTCAGCAGATCTGAGTTTTCTTCTTGGACAACTAATACCCACAGCCCTCCAGGTCGGTCCTAAGGATCTTAGAATCCGCGATGGGGGTCCTAAGCCAGGGGTGGAAGAGGGACTGGCTCTCAGTCCCCACCTCGCGGGGTGTGCCTCCCCCATGTGATGGGGATCCTCAGAGTTGGGCGAGGAAGAAGGGCTGGCTCTCAGTCACCGCCTCGCGGGGGGTGCCTCCCCTCCCTGCGATGGGGGTCCTAAGAGCCAGGGGGGAAAGAACGGCTGGCTCTCAGTCCCCTCCTCGCGGGGGGTGCCTCCCCTCCCTGCGATGGGGGTCCTAAGAGAAATGGAGGGAAGAGGGGCTGGCTCTCAGTCCCCGCCACGAGGGGGGTGCCTCCCCCCCCTGCGATGGGGGTCCCAAGAGCCAGGGGGGGAAGAGCGGCTGGCTCTAAGTCAGAGCCTCGCGAGGGGTGCCTTGCTACACTGCGATGGGGGTCCTAAGAGCCAGGGGGGAAGAAGGGCTGACTCTCAGTCCCTGCCTCGCGGGGGGTGCCTCACCCCCTGCGATGGGGATCCTAAGAGCCAGGGGAGGAAGAGGGGGAGAGGATGATAATAATTTCAGCATCGCAGGCTGTGTTCACCCAGCCTGTTAAATTGTTATTAGTATCCTGAAAGGGAGAGGATGATATTACTCCCCATAACAGACAGATATGACTCCCCATCGTGGAGCTCGAGGTGTACACCCGCCCTGTGATTGTCTTCCTCATATTCAGAGACCGAGAGGTTGATGTCACTCCCAATATCGGAGGAAGTATACACCCCCGTGTGAGATGGTCCTTAATGATATTCCACGGCGGAGGGGGTGATATGACTACATACATGGCAGAAAGTGGAAACCCCCCAGGGATATTATTCCCACGATCCTGGAGGGAAGAAGATGATGTTACTTTCAATATGACAGAAGGTGGATGAAGTGGTGGACTGCCCCTCCACACCTGTGAGTATTTCTAGTTAGGTGGGACGAGAGACTGAGAAAAGAAATAAGATACAGAGACAAAGTGTAAAGATACAACAGTGGGTCCAGGGGACCGGCGCTCAGCACACCAAGGACCTGCACCGGCACCAGCCTCTGAGTTCCCTCAGTTTTTATTGATTATGATTTTCATTATTTTAGCAGAAAGGAATGTAGTAGGAGAGCAGGGTGATGATAAGGAGAGAGTCAGCAGAAGACACGTGAGCAAAAGAATCTATGTCATAATTAGGTTCAAGGGAAGGTACTATGACTGGACGTGCACGTAAGCCAGATTTGTTTCTCTCCACCCAAACATCTCAGTGGAGTAAAGAATAACAAGGCAGTGTTACTGCAAACATGTCTGGCCTCCCGCCACAGGGCAGCTTTTCTCCTATCTCAGAGTTGAATGAATGTACAATCGGGTTTTACACCGAGACATTCAGTTCCCAGGGGCAAGCAGGAGATAGTGGCCTTCCTCCATCTCAGCTGCAAGAGGCTTTCCTCTTTTACTAATCCACCTCAGCACAGACCCTTTACAGGTGTCGGAGTGGTGGACAGTCAGGTCTTTCTCATCTCATGAGGCTATATTTCAGACTATCACATGGGGAGAAAGCTTGGACAATACCCTGCTTTCAAGGGCAGAGGTCCCTGCAGCTTTCTACAGTGCATTGTATCCTCAGTTTATTGAGACTAGAGAATGGCGATGACTTTTACCAAGTATACTGCTGGTAAACATTTTGTTAACAAGGCACGTCCTGCACAGCCCTACATCCCTTAAACTTTGATTTTATACAACACATGTTTTTGTGAGCTCCAGGTTGGGTCAAAGTGGCTGGGGCCAAGCGGCTAGGGCAAAGCTACAAATTAACAACATCTCAGCAAAGCAATTGTTTAAAGGACAGGTCTTTTTCAAAATGGAGTCTCTTATGTCTTTCCTTTCTACATAGACACAGTGACAGTCTGATCTCTCTTTCTTTTCCCTACAGGTGGACACGCCCCCACTGATATTCCTTCTAATTGCAACGTGGGAGAGGAGGATATGACACGCGATATCGCAGGGAGTAGAAACACCCCTGTGATACTGTTCTTCATATTCAGGGATGAAGAGGATGATATTACTCCCAATACAGATGGGTGTACACCCTCTGTACACCGAGTCTGTGTACACCAGTCTGTGAAAGAGTTCGTAATCTCCAGGGGGGGAGATGATATTACTCACAATATGGTAAAGAGGCTGTGAGTCCACGGAGGATCCTAAGAGCCAGTGGGGGAAGAGGGGCTGGCTCTGAGACCCCGCCTCGCGGGGGGTGCCTCCCCCCCCGTGATGGGGGTCCTAAGGGCCAGTGGCGGAAGAGGGGCTGGCTCTCTGTACCCGCCTCGTGGGGGGTGACTCCCCTCTGTGCGATGGGGGTCCTAAAGGCCAGTGGGGGAAGAGGGGCTGGCTCTGAGACCCCGCCTCGCTGGGGGTGCCTCCCCCCACTGCAATGGGGGTCCGAAGAGCCAGTGGGGGAAGAGGGGCTTGCTCTGAGACCCCGCCTCACTGGGGGTGCCTCCCCCCCCTGCGATGGGGATCCTAAGGGCCAGTGGGGGAAGAGGGGCTGGCTCTGAGACCCCGCCTCGCTGGGGGTGCCTCCCCTCCCTGCGATGGGGGTCCTAAGAGCCAGTGGGGGAAGAGGGGCTGGCTCCGAGACCCCGACTCGTGGGGGGTGCCTCCCCCCCTGCGATGGGGTTCCTAAGGGCCAGTGGGGGAAGAGGGGCTGTCTCTCAGTCCCCGCCTCGCTGGGGGTGCCTCCCCCTCCCTGCGATGGGGGTCCTAAGAGCCAGTGGGGGAAGAGGGCTGGCTCTGAGACCCCGACTCGCGTGGGGTGCCTCCCCCCCCTGCGATGGGCGTCCTAAGAGCCAGTGGGGGAAGAGGGGCTGTCTCTCAGTCCCAGCCTCGCTGGGGGTGCCTCCCCTTCCTGCGATGGGGGTCCTAAGAGCCAGTGGGGGAAGAGGAGCTGGCTCTCAGTCTCCGCCTCGCGAGGTGCCTCCCCACCTTGCGATCGGGGTCCCAAGAGCCAGGCGGGAAGAGGGGCTGGCTCTCTTTGTGGATGATTCTTTTTCCATTCTCAGGCAGTTTTCTTTTTTCTTTCTTTTTTTTTCTTTTGAGACTGAGTCTTGCTCTGTTGCCCATGCTTTGCTGGATCTCGGGTGACTGCAACCACTGCCTCCCAGGTTCAGGAGATTCTCCTGCCTCAGCCTCCTGAGTAGCTGGGACTAGAGGCGTGTGTCACCACATCCAGCTAATTTTTGTATTTTTAGTAGAGATGGGGTTTCGCCATGTTTGCCAGGATGGTCTCTATCTCCTGACCTTTTGATCCACCCACCTCAGCCTCCCAAAGTGCTGGGATTGCAGGTGCGAGCCACCGGGTCGAGCCTCTCAGGCGATTTTCATACCTGCATACTGTGATCACTACTCTGTTAAACAGTCAAGGAGGGTAAGTATTATCTTCAGATTTCCTGAGCTCTGTCTCTGTACAGCCCTCTCCTCCTCAATATTCTGCCCTATGAATTCTAGCCACATTGGCCTTCCCAGACTCACAGTTCTGTCCTCTCAACTCAGGAACATCTCTGAGCTCCATCTGCATTCTTTCTTCCTGTGCTGTGGCCTGGAAACTTTTCTAAGGTGTTTGGGAGGTCAATTGTGGGGCTAGCCTCATTTGTTTCTCATTTCTTGAGGATCACTGCCTTTTGATGCTTGATTCCAGTGATTGATTCCCTTTGTTGCTGGAGGGCCATAGTTTCATATATTTTGTCCAGTATTTTTGTTGTTTTAGGTCAGAAAGTAATTTTGGTCTCTGTTACTCCATGTTGGCCAGAAGTGTAAGACCTAAGCATTTACACATCAAAATACTGCACACATAATTTTAGTTTAAGCTACTTTTTAAAAAATCTCCTTCATTTTCCATTTAGCATTCTATTTAGGGTATTACATTGGTTTTTTTGAAATTCTGTTATTGGCAGTTTCTATTGCCTATCAATCCCATTTAAAGATAGTGCATAGGGTATTCTAAAATAGCTGTTAAGCAAAGAGAAAATTGGGCCCGATAGGGTGAGAATCACAGCTCTAATACCTAGAGTGACCTTATAATGTATTGTCCAAAGGAGATATTTTTGACAGTGAAAGAGGGTGTTGTTAGTAATTATATCAGGACCATGGCCTAAACCAGGACTATCCCAGGCAGCCTGGGACATATTTGTACCCCATCTCTATTTAATGCCTTTATACAATTCTTTACTTAATTCTACCAGCCTTTATTGAGCCTGCTTTCTTTGTCTAGCTGAGTGCCACATGCTGACATCACTAAGATCAATACAGCAAATGCTGAAAGATGGACAGAGAGACAGGAGATGGTCCTTTATAATGCAGTGTGATCTGTGCTGCAATAGAGGTGAGCACAAGGTCCTTACGAAGGCTCAGTGAAGAGCATGCTTGACTGCAGGGGAGGGTACTTAGGTTAGAAAAGATGAGTCAAAGTATGTTCATAGGGAGCTGGGAGGAGAGGTGGTAGGAAAGGTATTCCAGACAGTGTGTGTCAAGGCCAAGAGCCAGGGGAACACAGGTGGGGCTTCTTTTTTTTTCTTCTAAGATGGAAGAGTGTTCTGATTGGCTGGAAAACAACGCACATGGGAAGCTGTACAGAAATGAGTGGGGAAAGGTAATACTTAACAGCAACAGCAGTTAATATTTAGTGCCCACTTACGACATGCTGGACACAGTTCCGGGTACTCTGAACATATTCGCTCATTTAATCTTTACAACAACCCTATGAGGTAGGTACTATTATTATCCCCATTTTCAGGTGAGGAATCTGAGGCACAGAGAGAGTAAGTATGTTGCCCAGGGCCACGCACCAAGTATGGGGTAGGTCCTGGAGTTGAATGCAGAGCCCCTCCACTCTAAACTCCTGAAAGCCAGATGCTACAAGGCGTTGTTATTCCAAGTGGAGGAATGCTAAGGACAGCATCCTGCAGGTGACCAGGAAACCCTGAAGCATTCGAAGCAGGGGAATGGCTTAAAACAAGGTGGTATAAGAAAGTGCTCCCAGAGCAGCATGAAAGTCTGGTGTAGTGGAGGTCTCCGCTAGCCACAAGAGGTGGTAAGAGGCTGAGCTGAAGCAGCTGCAGCAGGGATGCAGAGGATACATTCCCCAAACCCTTATGGGCAGAGTCCTTTGGCTTCAGTGACCACGGCCAAGGGTGCAGAGGAGAAGCCCAAGAAGATGCCAGGTGTCTGGCTTATGCCCCTGTGTGAACGTGAAGCCTCTCATTGACATGCAGGTTACAGGAGGAAAAGCAGGTTTATTTGGGAAGGAGGCTTCTAGACCATGACTTCCATTTTAGCCATGTAGTTTTTGAAGTGCTTGTACAAGTTCTAGGTGGAAATGTCCAGGAGGCAGTGGGGAACTCAAAGTAGATCTCAGGAGAGAGGCTTAGGCCAGAGGGCTTGGGGAATCATCAGCATGGGGGTGGGAGGAGAGCTGGTATTTGGATGAGATTGCGGTGGAGCAGGAACAGAGTGGGAAAAGGCGGCGATGAACCCAGGGACTCCAGTATGCGGTAGCTGGCTGTGAGATTAGGAAGCAATGAAAGAGGCCGAGAAGGATGTGGGGGAGAAGCATCAATAAGGAATAAATGAGTTGCACGTGCTCCAGAGAGGCCAAATAAAGACTGGATTTGGCTCTCGCAGGTCATACATGAAAGAATCTTGGAACCAAAAGGAAAACGGTGGTGGTTTAAAGGGTATATTCAGTTTCTAGGTCTGCTGTCACAAAATACCAGAAACTGGGTGTCTTGTTAAAACAACAGAAATTTTTTCTCTCACAGTTTTGGAAGCTAGAAGTTCAAAACGAGGTGTTGGCAGCACCATGCTCTCTCCGAAGATGCTAGGAAGAATCTGCTCCATGGCTTTCCATTCGCTTCTGGGGTTTCCTGCAAGCCCTGACATTCCTTGGCTTGTAGATGCATCACCCCAGTTTCCACCCCCATCATCACATGGCCTCCTCTCTGCGTGTGCCTCTGCATTCCCTCTATTCTTCTTCTAAGGACACCGACACCAGTCATAGTGGATTAAGGGTCCACTGCTAACTAATTACATCTGCAACAACCCTATTTCCAAATAAAGTCACATTCTAAGATTCCTAGGGAGAACATGAATTTTTGGGGGCATGTGGATACTGTTCAACCTGGGACATGGAGTAAATAAATGGCAAGGAAGATTACAGATGACTTTAAGCTAAAGAGGGAGATAGGGTTAAATGTAGGACTTTTTTTTTTCCAGGACGGGAGAGGTTTAAACATGTTACTACATTGAATAAATGAAATAACCATGAACATGGAGTGGCTAAAGATTCTGAACTAAGTGCAAGTAATTGATACACGTCCATGGATAAGGGGAACGAATGGCGCTAGCCATTCTACCTGCCCCTCCTTCAGCCAACTGTGTGGCTTTACCCCAGCTGCATATTTGTGTGGCGCCTGAGCTCTGAGATGACCATCAGCATGAGGCAGCATCTGGCCGAGTTGCATCAGCGTCAGCGGGGCGGCAAGCAGCAAGGACTATCCTCTCCCCAAAGGGCTTCTGGACCCAACCGGTGAGAACAGAATGTGGGCAAGTGATGGGTGGGTGTGCAGATGGCTTGCTGGGACCTCACTGCACTTCCTCCATGCTTTGGGCCTGCCATTCAGCAACTCTGTCTCCCAAGACCTTACCTCTCACACAAGGATCCATGATGTCAGCCTCTTCCCCCTGTTGAGTCTCCTGTCCCCCTATTGAGTCTCCTCTTCCCCTCATTGAGTCTCCTCTTCCTTCTTCCCCCATTGAGCCTCCTCTCCCCCTTTTGAGTCTCCTCTCCCCATGCCCTTCCTTGTCTCGGACTCAGGCACCAGGCCCCATCAATGCTGTCTCCTGGACCGGCTCTCTCATCAGACAGTGACAAGGGGGGAGAAGATGAGGGGACTGAAGAAGAACTTCCAGCACTGCCCGTCCTTGCCAAGAGTACCAAGAAGGCACTGGGTCTGTGGCAGTTGGGTGTGGGGGCAGACAGGTCCTAGTTGGTATGATGGTTAGATATGGTTTTTCTGAGACTGTGGGGTGAGAGCAGTGTGAGCTGAGGAAACTGAGGCATCATTGTGGCCACACAGGGTATGGGCTGATGGGGCCAGGGCTCCAGGGTTGGGTGGGGGCGGGGGGGCAGGAGACACTTCCTCTGACTGCCTGTTTCTGTCTAGCCTCGGTCCTCAGCCCAGCCTTGCCCCGAAGCCTGTCCCATTGGGAGATGAGTCGGGTGAGTCACCATTGTTAAAATGTTCTTCCAAGGTTAGAGGAGGCAAAGGGAGCTGTGAGAACAGGGCTCTCTGGGCCTGGTAGGGTACTGGGGCATGGGGTCTGCCCACATGCTGCACTCCTGTGTCCAAGGAAGGCCTTGTCGGGGAAGTTGAAGCAGCTGGGCCGGTCCTGGGTGCGGGGTGAAGAAAGCCCAGGTATTTCCTTCCTGTGGACCAGTTGGGGTGGATGGAGCACAGGGTTAGTCAGCACTGGGGAGGTGGGGCACTTGTTCAGCTGCCTGGTGCCTGGAAGTAAATATCATCAGAGAAGAGCTCAAGGTGGAGAGGACAAAGGACCCCTAAGCCAGATAGTTAGAACTAAAATGCAGGAAATCAAGGATCCAAAGAGCGGAGATCTGGAGAAACAGTTCTAAAGACCCCGGTTAGGAGGTAAGCGGAGAACTTCCAGAATAGTTAGAGGGAAAAGGCCATGAGGGGACCCATAACTCAGCGACTGCCCTGGGGTGGCCAAAGGGGGATCAAGGTGTTCAGAGCAAGTTCCCAAGCACCAGTACCTTCCGTTGTCGGCAACAGTTTCACAGAGTGATGATGCTGTGGTGTCTCTGGAGCACCCTGACCGGGCCAGGGGTCTCAGGCCTGGGCTATAGGTTTGTCCTTGGTGCTGTGAAGGGACTTTGGGGCCCCCAGCTATTGGAGTGATTGGGGTAGAGAGGCAAAAGGAGTGGTTGGGGTAGACAGGCAGAAGTGGCCTTTGCCCTGGGCTGGGTTTCTTGGGGGACTCTTGGTAGTAAGTGGTTGCTGCTGGGGCTGTCCTCAGAGTGGGAGACTTTTAGAGACCCCCAGCTCTGAGGCATCCACGATACCAGGTGAAGGCTGAGACTAGGGGTTCCTGTGCCAGAGGATGCGGAATGCAGCTAAGAGCGTGAACTCTGGAGCCAGACTAACCTGCAGGCCACTTACTGTCTGTGGGACGCAGACTGGTCACTTAAGCCCCCTGTGCTTCAGTCTCCTCATCTGTAAAACAAGGATGATACTAGTGCCCATTTCAAAAGGTTGCTGTGAGGATGAAGTAAGCTAGCATGTGTAGTGTGCCAGGCACATAGTAAGGGATATGTGGATATTTGTTGATCTGACTGTGTGGTTGTTGTTACTCCTCCCCCACCCCTTACCTCCCACCAGGCACAGGAGTCCGTGGGGTTCCTGGACCCAGCTCCTGCAGCCAACCCAGGACCCAGAAGAAGAGGGCGCTGGGTTCAGCCAGGTGTGGAACTGAGCGTTAGATCCATGCTGGATCTGCGGCAGCTGGAAACACTGGCCCCAAGCCTGCAGGACCCTAGCCAGGACTCGCTGGCCATCATCCCATCTGGTCCCAGGAAGCATGGGCAGCAGGCCCTTGAGACTTCACTCACTAGCCAGGTGAGCCTGCTTTCTCCCAGCTCTCTAGAGAGTTCCAAGGGGCCTTAGGCAGCCTTTGCCACCAGCTGGGACCTGAGCACTGGTCCAGCTATGCTTGCTCTGCCCCTGTGGCACATGGGTAACCTGAACTACAAAGCCAGGATGGGGGTGGCTGGGCTGTATGGTTTGGTCATCAGGATAGGCAGGGGAGGGGTTGGGGTGGAGAGGCAAAAGTGGCCTTTGCCCTGGGCTGGGTTTCTTGGAGGACTCTTGGTATTAAGTGGTGGCTGGAGGTTGGCAGCCCAGAGTGCTAATACAGTTCCCCCAGAAGCTCACATCAGCAACTGGAGCCCAGCCTGGCTTCTCGATGTCTGTCCTTCAGCTTCCCCTTGAATGAGTGCACACCGCATCCTTACTCACCTCCACCTCTTCTCCAAGGGGAGGGTTGGCCCCCAGGATACTCAGGGCTGACCCCCCAGCTACCACTCCCTCATCTGTCACCTCTGCTCTGTTAACATCCCTTTGTGTGTTCCCAGAATGAAAAGCCCCCTCAGCCTCAGGCTTCCCAACCTTGTTCCTATCCCCATATTATCCGATTATTGTCACAAGAGGAAGGGGTCTTTGCCCAAGATCTGGAACCTGCACCCATTGAAGATGGTATTGTCTACCCGGAGCCGAGTGACAACCCCACCATGGATACCAGGCAAGGATCCTGCCCTAGCCAGACCTCGTGCCCCCGTCTTCCCCTCCCTATGAGTGTTCTTTAGTCGAGGGAGGGTTGGCCCCCAGGATACTCAGGGCTTTCCTTCCAGCTCACCACTGCCTCATCCCTCACCCTGATCACAGGCAGGAGTCCAGCGGGGCTGCTGCCTACCCCTGCTCACTGCCTTTTCTTCTCCCTGCTGGAATCCTGACAGTGAGTTCCAAGTGCAGGCTCCAGCCCGGGGAACTCTGGGAAGAGTGTATCCAGGCAGCAGGAGCTCAGAAAAGCACAGCCCTGACAGTGCCTGCTCTGTGGATTACAGCAGCAGCTGCCTTTCCAGCCCGGAGCACCCCACTGAAGGTGAGGCTGTAGCCTGGAGGGAGGGGCCATGGGGGGTGGGGCCTGGAGGTGGGTGGGGAGGCTCTGGCAACAGATGGGTGCAGTGCGATGCCTCTCTCCCCTCCCCACACCCAGACTCTGAGAGCACGGAGCCCCTCAGTGTGGATGGCATCTCCTCAGACCTTGAAGAGCCAGCTGAGGGCGATGAAGAAGAGGAAGAAGAGGAGGGAGGCATGGGCCCCTATGGGCTACAGGAGGGCAGCCCCCAGACTCCAGACCAGGAGCAGTTTCTAAAACAGCACTTTGAGACTCTGGCCAGTGGAGCTGCTCCAGGTGTGGTCAGAGGGCCAGCATTTAGTGCCTGCAATTTGCCCTTCTCCCCTCCTTGCCTACCTGAGAGGAGGGTCCCAGGGTATAGGCTGTGGCTGGGGGTCTCAAGGAGGCAAAATCTGGGGCAAGGGCTTGGTTTTTGCCCCAATTCATGATTTCTCTGACCTTGGTAGGGGCCCCAGTGCAGGTCCCAGAGAGGTCAGAGTCTCGGAGTATCTCTTCACGATTCCTGTTGCAAGTACAGACCCGCCCACTCAGGTACAGAGGCCCCCTACCCCCCAGCAGCAGCTCTGGCTCTCCTGGCCTCCCAGGGCTGCTGCCCTCTCCTCTCCAGTGTTCTGTCTCTCCATGCGCGGGGTGTTTTGCACTCCCGGTTTTGGGCTAACTGGCCTTTCCCCAGCTCTGTCTGGCTTTGTGCTGGTTCTCTCCTAGTGCCCTGGTGCTATGAGTTTCTCGCCATTTTGGCAGGGAGGAGCATTGAGCCTTCTCTGGGCCTTCTCCCACATTTCCTCCCTGTAGGGAACCATCCCCGTCCTCCTCAAGCCTGGCACTGATGTCGAGACCAGCCCAGGTGCCACAGGCATCTGGTGAGCAGCCGAGAGGCAATGGTGCCAATCCCCCTGGAGCACCCCCGGAGGTGGAACCGTCCTCTGGCAACCCCAGCCCCCAGCAGGCAGCCTCTGTGCTGTTGCCATGATGTCATCTCAACCCTGACAGCAGCTGGGCTCCCAAGAGAGTGGCCACAGCCAGCCCCTTTTCTGGACTCCAGAAGGCCCAGTCTGTGCACAGTCTGGTGCCACAGGGTGAGGAGCCTGATGGGTTCAGTGCCAGGGTGCAGGGTGTATGGAACACATGTACATGCTGGAGGAGGGAGGGCCTGGTGTGGCCCTGATGTGCCACTGTGCTGGCCACTAGGTGTCCCTTAATGGGCATGTGGAGGGGAACAGCAGCTCTTCGGGATTGGGTGTTGGCACCTGGGATGCCTTCCTCAACACCTGACCTGTGTATACCTCTGTCTCCTTTGCAGAAAGACATGAGGCCAGTCTGCAGGCCCCTTCACCAGGCGCACTGCTGTCTTGGGAGATCGAAGCTCAGGATGGTCTGGGCTCCCTGCCCCCAGCTGATGGCCGTCCGTCTCGGCCTCACTCCTATCAGAACCCCACCACCAGTTCCATGGCCAAGATATCCCGCAGTATCTCTGTTGGGGAGAACCTGGGCCTGGTGGCTGAACCTCAAGCTCATGCCCCCATCCGAGTCTCACCACTCAGCAAGCTGGCCCTGCCCAGCCGGGCTCACCTGGTCCTGGACATCCCCAAACCACTGCCTGACCGTCCTACCCTGGCTGCATTCTCTCCCGTCACCAAAGGCCGGGCCCCTGGCGAGGCAGAAAAGCCTGGCTTCCCGGTGGGCCTAGGAAAAGCTCACAGTACAACTGAGAGATGGGCCTGTTTGGGGGAGGGCACCACTCCCAAGCCTAGGAGAGAGTGCCAGGCTCATCCTGGGCCCAGCAGCGCCTGTGCCCAGCAACTGCCAGTCAGCAGCCTCTTCCAAGGCCCTGAAAACTTGCAGCCCCCACCCCCTGAGAAGACTCCCAACCCCATGGAATGCACCAAGCCAGGGGCAGCCCTGAGCCAGGACTCAGGTGTGCACAGCTCCCCAGCTCTCATCTCCTGCCCCATCCTTACTCTCCCCTCTCTGTTGGCCACTGTCTGGCTCCATCCCATTTCTGTGGGTACAGCTTCTGGTGTTTCTTGTCCTGTCTGCTCCTGTCGCAGGTCCGTAAGTCACACCCCTGATGGTGAGACCCTCCTGCTAACCTTCATGATTTCCTTGTGACTCACTTGCCCATTCAGTGGCTTCTGAACTTGGGGCTGGCTGTCTCCTCTGGACCTTGTTTGTGTGGTGTTGGGGAGGCCGTTGGAAGAGAAGCCAAGAGGAAGGGACTGAGGGCAAGTGCGGGGTGCGATGCTGAGGGCTAGGTCTCTCCCGCTCTGAGTGTCTTGGGTGCGGAGGCCTGAAAGGGCTACATGCTGGGCCTCACTTAGCTGTATCCGTCTCTTTCAGAGCCAGCGGTGAGCCTGGAGCAGTGTGAGCAGCTGGTGGCAGAGCTCCGCGGCAGCGTGCGCCAGGCAGTGCGGCTCTACCACTCGGTGGGTGTTAGGTGCCCCCCGGCAGGAGGGCGGGCACGTCAGTAGTGCTGGGTGTTTCGGATAACCATGTCCAGAACAGTATGCTAAGGCTCTTGTGCTGACAGGATGGCACACTCAAGAACATCTTGGGCAGCATAGGTGAGGGGGTTAGAGGCCAGGCTAGCCTCTTGTACCGGGCACCTGCGGTCATTTCTGGTTAAGAGCTGGAGACTTCCCTCAGGAGGTGAGGCCTGAAGAGACCACACCTCCTAGTTGGCTCAGGACAATCCCAGTTTATGTCGTTGTCCCAGTGTAATTATTAATGGCATCTTTTTTCATATCCATGAATTATTTGGCCCCCTTAGACATAGGGAACAGTCCAAGAAGGCCCAAACTTTGAAAGGGAAAGCAGATTCTGCCGGAGTTGTCATAAGGAGTTGCTTATAAGATGTAGACGGTTCTGCAATCCAATGGGTTCCTCCTTGGGCGTCACCCCCAGAGTCTGGCTGCATCCCATGTTCCCTGGCCATACATGCTGATCTTGGCGGGTAGAGTTCCCAGCTAGTCCCTTCTGAGGCAGGCTGGACCCAGGTGGGGCCCCTCCCTTTTATATGTCTGTTGACAGGCTCCTCCACCTCGCTTCTGGGGGTGCTGTTTCAGGTGGCTGGCTGCAAGATGCCCTCAGCAGAGCAAAGTCAGATTGCCCAGCTCCTCAGAGACACCTTCTCTTCAGTGCGACAGGAGCTGGAAGCTGTGGCTGGGGCAGTGCTGTCCAGCCCAGGCAGCAGCCCTGGGGCTGCGGGAGCCGAGCAGACACAGGCCCTGCTGGAGCAATACTCAGAACTGTTGCTTCGAGCCGTGGAACGGCGTATGGAACGCAAACTCTGAGTTCTGGAAGCCTGTCCCAAGTGAATGAATGCCCCAGCGATTCCAAACTGCAGCCCCTCTGCCCCTCACCAAAACCTGCGGGGCTGCTTGGAGTGGAAAGCAGGGAGCAGTGTTCAGAGGCAAAGCAGCCTTCCCAGCCGCTCCTCGTGGGGGGCCTGTATTTATTAATTTATTTCCCTGACTGTTGCCTCACTTCCTTGGAACTCCTGCCTCCACAGCCCCTCCAGTGGCAGGGACAGGTCTTGGGTCTTTGTCATCTTGGTGCTGTGAGAGGTAGGAGGGCAGCCTGCCCCATCTAGGAATCTGGGAAGGGCTGGCCCTCTCTTAGAAGCCATTTGAAATTACTGCAGGGATTAGCTCCCTGTGGTGGAGCATACACAAGGTACTCTGGGGTCGAGGTGAGAGGTGATGTGGCATTCAGTGCCCGTCAGCCAACTGTGGGCCTTCACCTCTACCTGCACTTCCCCTCTCACACCAGCTGGACTCCCCTGGCTGCCAGAGCAGGGTGGTTTTCCCCAATACCTGGCAGCTCAGAAAGGCAGAGCCATCTGGCCCTCCAGGGTGTCCCCAGCCATCAGGAGACTTGAGTTGGTATTTGGACCTGAGCCCGCACATTCCACTCCCATTCTCCCTCCAAGAGGGGCCCAGCATTGTATTTCCCTGTGACCCCTTACTCTCTTGGCCAGAACTTGAGCCAGCTGTGGGACGTTGCTGCAGGACAGTAAGCCCTTACCTGGGCAAACATGAAGCTCTGGCCTCCTTTCCTCAGCCCCTTGTTCTTCCCTGTCCTCCACCCTGGACCCCAGCCGGCTGCTGGAGCCCAGAGGCCACCTTCTCCCTGCATCCTGAATGATGCTTAGTCAGAAGCCTGTGTTGGAACATCCCTCGTTTACAGGGGGCTGGCCTACCTCCTGAGGACCTCGGCCACAGATGAGATCACACGCATGCACGTGCACACATGTACACACACACACCTACCTGCACAGCACGCCATTGAGTGTTGGTTGCCAGAGTATCCGGCTGGCTGCTGTGTGCCTGGTTTCCTCACATCCTGCCTCAGCTTCACCACCCTGGCTTATGTGGAACACCTATCAGGGAGCAGAAAAGGGGTGCAGTACACTAAGTGAACCCAGATTCTGGATTCTTGGTGTCCACAGCCTAGCTGATACGAGATGGCCCATAGGACACCTGGTTTAGGTAGAAGGAGCCTCCTCAAAGGCAGTGCTGGGCACCCACGGGTGTGCTGGATACTGGAGTTTGAGAGGAGGGAGGTGCTGGGGCCAAAGGAGACACTAGAAAAGTGATAGATGGGACAGGTAAGTGGCAGAGGTGAGGGGATAAGTTAGAATGTAAAAGGGCAGTAATTAGGGGTGAGGGAAAGGAGATAGGGGACCCTAGGAGGTAGAGTGGGACCATGTCGTGAGGCAGTTGAAGAGTTGAGGAAAGGTTTTTCTGGGCCCTACTGCTCCCCTCTGCTGCAGGTAAATCAGAGCAGCTTTACCACAGCTTCAGGCCACGAGAGCCCCTTCACCTGCCCTGCTGCGCCATAGGCAGAGGCTTATAAAGAAATGGGTTCCGGGCCAGGTGTGGTGGCTCAAGCCTGTAATCCCAGCACTTTGGGAGGCCGAGGCGGGTGGATCATGAGGTCAGGTGATCGAGATCAGCCTGGCCAACATGGTGAAACCCTGTCTCTACTAAAAATAAAAAAAATTAGCTGGGCGTGGTGGTGGGCGCCTGTAATCCCAGCTACTCGGGAGGTTTAGGCAGGAGAATCGCTTGAACCCTGGAGGTGGAGGTGGAGGTTGCAGTGAGCCGAGATCGCGCCATTGCACTCCAACCTAGGTGACAAAGCTACACGCCATCTCAAAAAAAAAAAAAAAAAAAGAAAAAGGGTTACAAAAGGTTCCTAGCTCCGGGGCATCAGCCTGAGTGCGCTTGAGCTGCTCCAAACCTGGCCCTTCCCCACTCCTCTAGCATCGCCACCCGCACGGCCCTGGAACTCCCGCGGCGCCGGGGGTGGGCCCGTGCCTGCTGTGCCCCGACTTCCCACACCAGCCGCGCCCACCGCCGGTGGGACTCAGGTTCGCCCTCTGGGCCAGGTCCTTCACGAGGACGGAGCTACCCTTCGCCAGAAGTTTGTGAGAATGTGGCCGCCCTTTTCCTGCCCTCTGCCCCATGTGGGTGGGGGGCCTCGTGGCCCGGCCGGCGCCCCGTCCCCTTCTGCATGTCTGAGGCCACCGGCAACCGCCGCCCCACTCCAGATTTGCCCCCGCCCTGTTTTGAAAGCCCCTTATTTATAACTTTTATACTTTGTGCAGGTCGCGGCGCTTCCCGCCTCATCCTCGGCTGCATGGGGCGGGGGGGCTGTTTTTAACGTGCCCGTTTGTACTGATGTATGAACTTGTCAATAAACACAATTGTTTGTTAACCCTGGGATGCCGGCCAGTGGGGCAGGCCGAAGCGGGCGCTGCCAGTCGCTCCACCGCTTGGGTGGCAGAACCCGGTGTGTGTCCAGGGGCAGGACGGGGCGGGGTGCTGGGGGTGTGGCCTGCGGCGGGTGCCTCTGGAAGGGCGGGGCGAGGGTCTGGGGGTGTGGCCTGCGGCGGGGACTCCGGGGAGGGCGGGGCGAGGGTCTGGGGGTGTGGCCTGCGGCGGGGACTCCGGGGAGGGCGGGGCGAGTGCTGGGGGTGTGGCCTGCGGCGGGTGCTTCTGGAAGGGCGGGGCGAGGGTCTGGGGGTGTGGCCTGCGGCGGGGAGGGCGGGGCGCGTGCTTGGGGTGTGGCCTGCGGCGGGGCGTCGGGGAAAGGCGGGGTCTCGGCCGGCGCTGACGCAGCCGTGGCGGAGGCGGCTTTGGAAGCCGCGCGGAGCGAGTTACGAGAATTCCCGGCCGCTGCGAGGGGTGAGTGGCTCTCCCACAGGCTGCGGCGATTTCCGAACACGGGAGGGGCCCTGGGATGCCGCTGACACAGGGGGCTCGGAACCTCGTGTGTGCGACTGCCCCGAGGCCCCGCTCGGGTTGCTCTTCTGTGGCAACCTGCTTCCCTTCTCCCGTGTTCGCGCGCTTCCGCGGCTTCCTGGGTGATTCTGTTCACGTTATTCCCAAGGCCCGGTGCCGTCTTGACCGTGGTCGCGGCGAAGCCCTGTGTTTCCTACAGTCTTGAGCAGCTTGCTGTTGCCCTTGTTGAAAGCTCATCGAAGGCACACAGGTGGTGGTCGGATTCCTCCCCCACGTGCGCCGCCTCCGACCTCAACTCCCTTGTCGCACTTTGGGAGGATTGCAGGCTGACCAAATGGTCCCTGGCTCTTCCCCTGCTTGGTTTTTATTCCTTTTCTTTCTTTCTCTCTTCCCTCCTGCCTTCTTTTTTCTATTTTTAAATGATTTCTTACCACTGAACAGCAACACAGGCTCATGTGTATGTGATGTAATATACAATGGTACGCAATGTAAATGAAGCAAGGTTCCCTCCCAGCCCCAGTTTGCATTCTTACACAAAGATTGTTTATATCCGTGCACACACGACTTTTTACCCTTTTTTTGTACAAATAGTAGCCTGCTAAACACACTCTTCTGCACCGTGTATCTTGGAGATCATTTCACATTCCTCTACCTCAGTCTTTTTCACGTCTGTGTGCTAGTGCTGTATTCACTTAGTCACTTAGGTCATGTCCAATCCATTGTTTTCAATAATGCTGCAACGAGTACTTTGAGGATTGATTTAACAAATACTTATTCAGCATCTCTGTGTGCCAGGCTGTGTTCAGTGTGTTTGAGATACATCACTGAACAAAACAAATCTTTTACAGTCTATGTCCTGTTACATTCTAAGTGAGAAGGTGGACAATTAACCACAGGTGTACTGAATGAGTACATTGTAGAGTAGAAGAAGTAGGTTAGAAGGTAAGTGCAGGCAAAGCCCTCTGTGGGAGTGTGCCTGATGTGTTTAGGAAACAGTGAAGAAGCCAGTCTGCAGGAGCAGCGTCTTCTGCACATGTGTGAGTATGTTTGTTGGTTAAATTCTTTATATTTTTTGAGACAGGGTCTTACTGTGTCACACAGGCTGGAGTGCAGTGGCACGATCATAGCTCGCTGCACCTCGACCTCCCAGGTTCAAGAGATCCTCCTGCTTCAGCACCTGGGAGTAGCTGAGACTACAGGCATGCGCCACCACGCCTGGCTAATTTTTTTGAATTTTAGTAGAGACAAGGCTGGTCCCAGATTCCTCAAACAATCCTTCCACCTCAGCATTCCAAAGTTTTGGAACACCATGGAACACATAAGCCACTGCTCCCGGCCTTGTTAAATTCTTAGCAGAGTTATGGGGTCAAAGCAATTGTTTGGATCCCTTTTGAAATTTTCTCACTTGGAAGCCCCAGGAGAGGAAAGCAGCCATTCTCTGAAGGAAATGGTGAGCAAGTAAAACAAATCCCTAATTGCAGAAGTCCAAAGGGTGAAAAAATGGCAGTTTCCATGTATTTTCAGAATCCCAGGCTGTGTGCAGTACTCACGCCTGTAATCCTAGCACTTCAGGAGACCAAGGTGGGAGGCATCTCTTGAGGCCAGGAGTTCGAGACCAGCGTGGGCAACATAGTGAGACACCATAGTGTGGTAGCATGTGCCTGTAGTCCCACCTCCTGAGGCAAGAGGATTGTTTGAGTCCAGTAGTTTTGATGACAGTGGCGGGCAGTTTGAAGCAGATGTTCTCATCATGCTGGCTGCAGTGGGGAGGCACAAGTCGGGCAGCAGAAGCGGCTCTGGGAGCAGCAGTGGTGGTAGTGAGTCCCCTGTTCCCTGCATCCCCGAGGCAGCCGACTGCACCACCCCCACCCTCACATGGCTGGGCAGGACCTGCTCCTAAGCCCAGACCCTCTGCTGCAGCCTGAACCTCGCTCCCTGCCACATCCCAGAAGCCTGCGAGCGCCCTGCCAAAGGTGCAACTGGGACTTGTAGGGACTTGTACTTGTGAGTACAAAAATACTCACACATGTGCACAAAGACCCTGCTCCTGCAAACTGGCTTCTTTACTGTTTCCGGAACACAGGACTACTAGGCTCATTTGTTTGGGGTGGTCAGAGCTGCCATGCCATATGCACCTTGCCCGCCACCGCTGTGGGGAAAATGCAAAGAGGAGAGGCAGCTGGGGCCACATGTTCCACAGAGCTGGCGGGAACTGGGGACAAATGGGAGCCCCACCCCTTCCAAGTTGGTGGAGTGGGAGCTCCCTAGGCGCAATTACAGCCACCCAAGCCAGGACTGCAACTCAGGCACCCCTGTGCTCTTGGGAGCCAGGAGCAGGCAGGAGCCCCACCCTCCTAGATGCAGCTGCAGCCTCCCAAGCTGCAGCTGTGGACCCAGGCATGTCTGCACTTTTGGGGACCCAGGAAGGCCCCTTCCTGCTGCCGCAGGCTTGGAAGTGCCTGATCCTGCTGTCTGGCTTCTCCCCACTGTCAGCACCTGATCAGATCATGGAGCAAAGTTGAGGCTGAGCCTGGGTGCTATTGCAGTGCTGACACACCAGCCCCCTGCCTCCTTGGCCCCCTCTGGCCTTTGGGTGCCAACGAGCATGGGAGGGAGGCCAGGAGGGGCTGAGGGCAGCTCAGTGCTGGCCTGCAGGCACCCCTTGGCACAAACAGCTTGGGTGTCGTGAATGGTGGCAAGAGGCAGACAGGTTCCTGGGTGGAAGGTGGCGGGTCCCGGTGAAGCCCCACCTTCAAGCCAGGGAAGGCCTGAAGCCTGGGGGCTGGGCTGCCGGTTCCATGGACCGGAATGGGAACTTTTGGTGCTTTTTCCGGCCCACCCGTGGCTGCCCATGGACCAATAGGCATGTACGTCCTCCCCTGTGAGACCCATAAAAAGCCCCTGACTCAGCCAGACCAGAAGAGACGATGGGACGACCAGCTGCGGGGAGGAGCTACCCTCTCTGCTGAGAGCTGGAGAGATGACAGGACAACCTGCCCACAGAGAGGAGCTACTCTAGCCAGGGAAGCAAGCAGGCATGCCAGCTCTTTCTTTTCCAGTATTCCTGGGCCCAGTGGGGTCTTCTCACTCAGTTACAATATTTGATCTAAGAACATTCACTTTCCAACTGATCAGAAAGTAAAGGTGACTGGCATGGTGTGGCCGTGAGAGATGCAGTGTGAACTCAGAGGTGAACATCAGTGCCGGGACCATTTGGAGCAGGATGTGGTAACCACCAAATGGAAACCACGGCCTTTTGGCTCGACCTAGAGCATGAATGTAGCAAAGCGAAGCCCTGTACACTTTATAAAAACCAGCAGAAAGACACTCCAGTCTGAGTGAGCAGCTGGAACAAAGCTCTGCTGAGCTGAACACTCAACAGGACTACCTGCCTGCAGAGAGAGGAGCTATCCTCTTTGCTGAGAGCTGAACACTCGTTGGGACACCCTGGCTGCGGAGAGGAGCTGCCCACTGTGGGTCTCCTCTGAGCTATTCTGTGGCTCAGTAAAGCTCCTCTTTGTCTTGTTTACCCTCTGCTTGTCTGTGTGTACCTCATTCTTCCTGGATGCAGGACAAGAATTGGGACCTGCTGAGTGGCGGGGCTAAAAGAGCTGTAACATGAAGAGGGCTGAACCATGCGTCTTGCTCGCCACATTGTGGGTGACCAGAAGGAAAGAAGAGCTGCGGCCCTTTGGGGAGTCCAGACCCAGGAGCTCCCCAAGCTGGGGTTCTGACACCCTCTTTAGGGCTCTGCGGTTCCTGGTATCTGCAAGCTTCCAGGCACCACCATACTTCCCAGTGTCAGCTGTGGAAGCTGCTTATGGTACACCTGGTCTAGCTGCAGCCTTGCAGGAAACCAGCACCTGTGTTGGCACCTGAAGCTGCTTGCCCCACCGCAGCCCACACGCCTAGCTGTGCGCAGCGGCCAAACCCCACACTCATTCGCTCACACACCCCTCGCTGCCCCACTCACCCTTGGCAGGTGTGGGATCCAGGCTGGTAGCATGAGCTGAGCACAGCCTGCAGGGCCGAGTGGGCCCAATGGGCCCGAGCAAAACAGGCAAAGGCATCACTGGCCACAGAGGTTTCCAGCTGGTAAAGCAACACCCCAAAGATCCCGTGACAGTTTATGGCTGCGGTGAGCTATTATTGCGTCACTGCACTTCAGCCTGGGCAACAGAGCAAGACCCTGTCTCTTAATCTCAGCGAGTACAACAGGAAGATGTACTGAGCCCCAGACCACCCCGTCTCTCAAGGTGACTGCTTGGATGGGTTGGTGTGACTGGGAAGGCCTTTGCCACTTTGCTCTCTCCTGGATTCCATATCTCCTGGATGGGTGCCATCTTGCCTCTAGCCAGGGAAGCAAGCAGGCACACCAACTCTTTCCAGTATTCCTGGGCCCAGTGGGGTCTTCTCACTCAGTTACAATATTTGATCTAAGAACATTCACTTTCCAACTGATCAGAAAGTAAAGGTGACTGGCATGGTGTTGCTGTGAGAGGTGCTGCGTAACCTCAGAGGTGAACATCAGTGCTGGGACCATTTGGAGCAGCATGTGGTAACCACCAAATGGGAACCACGGCCTTCTGGCTCGACCTAGAGCATGAATGTAGCAAAGCGAAGCCCTGTACACTTTATAACAACCAGCAGAAAGACACTCCAGTCTGAGTGAGCAGCTGGAACAAAGGTACCACCTGAATAGAGGGTGTGTGGCAAGGGCAGGCACGAGACAGGAAATCAGACTGGAAGAGTAGGTTGGGCCTGGTCGTGCATGCCAAGGCAGGCGGCATTCTCTAAGGAGCAGTGGTAAGCCATCGAGGTATTTGTTACTAGGGGTATGACAATATGAGATTGTATTTTCAGAAGATGACTGGGGCTATGATGATGAATGCTTTGGGAGGGAGTGGAATTAAGCCAGAGAAACCAGCTAGTTCACTACTGCAACCATCCAGCCAGGATACTGGAGACTTTTATTCAACATTAGGCAAATACTTGCTGAGCACATGCTGTGTGCTAGGTACTGTTCTAGGTCCCAGGGGTGCATCAGTGAACAGACAAGTGTCTCTGCCCTTGTGGAGTTCACATTCTAGCAAGGGTGAAAAAATGATAAACAGTTTATGTAGATGAAATATAATTTTTTTTTTTTTTTGAGATAAAGTCTTGCTCTGTCACCCAGGCTGGAGTGCAGTGGCACGATGATAGCTCATTGCAGCCTCTACCTCTTGGACTCAAGTGATCCTCTGGCTTCAGCCTCTAGCATAGCTAGGAGTATAGGTGCATGCCACCATGTCCAGTTAATTTTTAGTTTTTTTGTAGAGATGGGGTCTCCCTACGTTGCCAAGGCTGGTCTTGACCTCCCGGCCTCAGCAATCCTCCTGCCTCTGCCTCCCAAAGTGCTGGGATTACAGACATGAGCCACCACGTCTAGCCCTAAAATATATAGCATGTCAGATGGTGATGAATGCTAACGAGAAAAAATACGGAAAGGGATATAAAGATTTGCGGCAGGGGGACAGATTATAAATTTAGAAAGTATAGTCGGAGAAGGAAGTCTTATCAATGTGATATTTGAGTGAGGACCCAAAGGAGGTAGCTGGAATGTGGATGCCAGCAGAGGAGAGGAGACGGTGGGTTTGAGAGACATAGGAGACAGAATCAACAGGACTCAGAGCCAACCAGTAGGATGACGGGAGTGAAGGAGAAAGCTGAGTCAAAAAGATTTTGATTAGAGGTGACACAGGGCCACTGTAGACCCCTGCGCAGGCGGCACACCACGCAGCCTGCCGAAGTGTACGTGGTGGCCCTGGGTGTCTGGAGATGGTGATGCTGTTCAGCAGGACCCAAACCATAGCCGAGCCCTTCCTTTTCCTCCATTGGTGTCATCTGGTACTTTGTCTTCCCGGGTAAGAAGGTTGTAAATTTCTTAAGATGATGATTGTGTCATCCCTGATAGCCCCAGATTAGCCAAGCCAAGTGCTGAGCACATTCCTGGTGCTCAGTAAATGTCACTGTTAAAGGGGGCTTCCCAGAGCCACACAACACCCAGAATAGCCCGTGGCCATGGGGCCTCAGCCTTACTCATTCTGGAGCTCCCAATGCCACTTCCATGGTGGCCTTTCCTGGTAGATGCTAGGAGGCTGGCCTCTCCAGGGTGGGAAGGCATAGGGTCCACTGTGCAGACACAGCCCCACAGGGGATTTGGCTTATGGGCTGGGTAGCAGCCTCTGGCCCCGTGGACGGTCAGGGCCCATGCGGGTGTGTGTGCGTGATGCTTTCTGCTTTCATTTTTCCGTCCTCATCTTTCTATTACTGGTTGTCCAGGGTCCTTTGGTCACCAACGAGCATTTCCCAGTGACACAGCGCGGCCTTTCCAGGGAGGGCATCTCTTGGGCAGGGACTGGGTGCTGCAGACATCAGCCCTTCCATCCCCTGTCTTCTTCTTTCTCTCAGAGCTCTGCGTGCCTCTTGCTGTGCCCTACCTGGACAAACCCCCAACTCCGCTCCACTTCTACCCGGACTGGGTCTGCCCCAACAGGCCGTGCATCATCCGCAACGCTCTGCAGCACTGGCCGGCCCTCCAGAAGTGGTCCCTCCCCTATTTCAGGTGGGAGCTGCCTTGGGGTCAGGTGTGAGCAGTGATTACTGGCATCTGGGCATGGGCTGAGTGTCCATT
Source organism: Pan troglodytes (assembly GCF_028858775.2). Lineage (NCBI taxonomy): Eukaryota > Metazoa > Chordata > Mammalia > Primates > Hominidae > Pan > Pan troglodytes. The sequence continues at coordinate 153,841,302 of NC_072421.2, forward strand.
CCTCTAGAGCCACAGTGGGCTCCACAGAGGTGAGTGTGGCCGTGACCCCAGATGGTTACGCGGATGCCGTGAGAGGGGATCGCTTCATGATGCCAGCTGAGCGCCGCCTGCCCCTGAGCTTCGTGCTGGATGTGCTGGAGGGCCGGGCCCAGCACCCTGGAGTCCTCTATGTGCAGAAGCAGTGCTCCAACCTGCCCACCGAGCTGCCCCAGATGCTGCCTGATCTGGAATCCCATGTGCCCTGGGCCTCCGAAGCCCTGGGTGAGTGGAGGTGGGGTGGTCCTGGCCCTGGACAGGGAAGATATGGGAAGGAGGGGGGTCAGCCTGTTTGCCCTTAGGTGATGACCTGGCCTATGGGCTTGGTCCTGTCAGCATCTGGTGCAGCTCACTAAATACATTCCCAGGCCTTGACTTAATCATAGATGAACTGCCAAAGATTGTTGTCCTTCCTTCTGCCCCAGGGAGGGAGGACCCCTTCCCCAAGATTTCCCAACCTCTGCCTCTTCTCCCTGACCCCTTTCTTGGGATTCCTCTGTGCTCACCCAGGTTTTGGCTCTGGCATCTCTGGATGGCAGCTTTCCCCAGCCTGGCCTTCCTAACTTGCTCTCTGCCTTCTGCCCTGCAGGAAAGATGCCCGATGCTGTGAACTTCTGGCTGGGGGAGGTGGCTGCGGTGACTTCTTGTAGGTGTAAGGGGAATACAAAGGTGGAGAAGGAGCAGGTTGGGGCAGAGGGAGGGAAGACGAGGCCAGGAGTGGAGGGATGGCCCTGGGTGGAGGTTGGGCTGTTCTCTAAGATTTCTTTTGGCTTCTAGGACTCGGGCACCACAGAGGGTTTCCCCTGACAGCTGAGGTCGGGGAATGGACCCATGGCATTGGGGGTGGGTGCATTGTTTCTTCTAGACCCAAAGAAACCTCCCTGAAGGCCCGCTGGGCCAGGGGGTAAGTGTAGGAGAACTTCCCCTCTTTTTGAAGAGGAGTCCAGGGCCTGGTGAGCATCAGGTCCCTGGTAGGCAGAGTTCCAGAATGCCCATCAGAACCCCTGGCATCTCCAGCCCACTGGCTCTGTGCATGCTTCTCTTTTGTCATAGGCCGTCTTGGGGTGCAGGGCTCTCAGCATGATGGTTTGCCTCCTCCCGTGCCCCTGCCCTCCATATCCTGCCCCCGGGCCTTCTTTCTGTTGGCAGTGCACAAGGACCACTATGAGAACCTCTACTGCGTGGTCTCAGGAGAGAAACATTTCCTGTTCCATCTGCCCAGCGACTGGCCCTTCATCCCCTATGGTAGGGGATGTGGCCTGCAGGGAGGGGCTGGGGAACAGCTGGCCCAAGGGGGAGGGAGGCAGCAAGAGCCTGGGAGGCCAGTTCCCAGGCCTGAGGTGTGGCTGTGGCATCCCCAGTGCACCAGGGCCCCTGATCCCCTTGCCCCTGCCCAGGGCTGGCTGGGGTGGAGGAGGGTCTGGCAAGTTCCAGGCTGTTTGCAATTCCCCCACACCCTTCTCCCTTGGGCTCCAGAGCTGTACATGCCGGCAACCTACCAGCTAACTGAAGAGGGCACCTTTAAGGTGGTGGATGAAGAGGCCATGGAGAAGGTGTCTGTCCTGTTCTTGGGCTCTAGGGAGGGAGAAGGGCAGAAGCCTGGCTCTGAAGAGCAGGCACAAAAGATCTGGGGAGGTGGCACCTTGCTCTGAAAAGTCCCTAAGTCTGAGGCCTTTCAGTGCTGAGCCAAGCAGGGCCTGTGGTGTTGACCTTTGGAAGGGACAGAGCCTGAAGTCCTGGGGGGTCTGGGGGGCTGCTCCCTGGCATCTGATGTGTTCCCAGGTGCCCTGGATCCCACTGGACCCCTTGGCACCAGACCTAGCATGGTACCCTAGTTACAGTCAGGCCCAGGCCCTTTGCTGCACGGTGCAGGCCGGTGAGATGCTCTATCTGCCGGCTCTGTGGTTCCACCACGTCCAGCAGTCCCAGGGCTGCATCGCAGGTGAGGAGTTGCCCAGGCCGCCTGGGGACAGGCCCTGCCAAGGTCCAGCAGGGCCTCTGGGGGGAGGCTTGGGAGGCTCTGGGTCAGAAGAGGGATCTTCATGCTCAGATCCCCGTTCTTCCCACAGTGAATTTCTGGTATGACATGGACTACGACCTCAAGTATAGTTACTTCCAGCTGCTCGACTCCCTCACCAAGGCTTCAGGCCTTGACTGATGGAGCGCTGGTGAACACGACCAAGCACGCCTTGGGGGATGGGGCCAGCCCCTCCCTGGCCGGGTCAATTCTCGAGAGAGCCTGGAGTGTGCATGCTGGCTGCTGGCCCCGGGTCCAGCATGGCTTGAGATCAGCTGTGGAGGATCTTGGAATGTGGTCATAAGGACTCAAGGTGCCAGGCAGGTCTGGGTGAGGGTTCTCAGGAAGTTGCCACACAGGTGAGCAGAGTGGGGATCAGGTGCAGCGGCACCTCTCCCCAGCGCTGTGATGTTGGGCGAGTCACTGCGTCTCGGGCATTGGTGTCCTGTCAGTAAAGAGATAATAATGGCTGTACCTCGCGGGGCTGTTGTGGGCTTGGAGATGATGTCTATGAGGACCAGCATGGAGCTGGCACACAGGACATGTTGAATAAAAGGTAGCTGTGAGTCGTATGTCCTTTTTTTTTTTTTTTTTTTTTAAGATGGGATCTCGCTCTGTCACCCAGGCTGGAGTGCAGTGGTGTGATGTCAGCTCACTGCAAGCTCTGCCTCCCAGGTTCTCACTATTCTGCCTCAGCCTCCCAAGTAGCTGGGACTACAGGTGCGTGCCACCATGCCCGGCTAATTTTTTTGTATTTTTAGGAGAGATGGGGTTTCACCGTGTTAGCCAGTATGGTCTTGGTCTCCTGACCTCGTGATCCACCTGTCTCGGCCTCCCAAAAGTGCTGGGATTACAGGTGTGAGCCGCTGCGCCTGGCTTATGAGTCGTATGTTCTGATCCTCCCTCTTGAAGTTGCCTTCTGTGGTCTAAGGAGGGCCTGAAGGTTCAGGTAAAAACTTCAGGGTGACCTTCACTGGGGGTGAGGGCTGGATCCCAGCCTGGGCCCAAAGAGCCGTCAGCTGCCCAAGTCCCGCTGTCCATGAGAGCCACCGCAGCCCCTCCCTGGGACAAGCAAGCAGACCTGAGTCTTGTAGCTCTCTGGTCCGGACCTCTTTGGCCCAGGACCTTGAGAGCTATTCCTAGCTCTCCTATGGTTACTGTCCTCCCCCAGTTCAGGGGCAGCAGGTGGGACCTGGTGCCCTGGGGATAACCCCTGTTTCTCCCATAACAGGCACAGGCAGGAAGGGACGGAAGCCCCCACCTCTCCTGGGGCTGTCCCTCTGAGGAAAGAGTTGGTCTCCACACGCTGACCCCCCCACAAACCATGCCCTGGAGGCAGAAGAACCCCCTGCCCCTGAGTGCCAACCCACAGGCCTCATCCCTGGCCACTCAGCCCCTAGCTTTGAAGGGCTGTTTTATGTGACAGCCACTCCCCTGCCTGTCATGAGGGGGCCCGGGTGTTCATCTCAGATTGATGGAGCCCTGCCATCAAGACTGGGCATTCCTGTCCAACAAGTGCCAGAGTTGCAAAAGGCCTGTGACAGGGAACTCCACTCTTCCCTTGGCTGCTGTTCTGGGACTCACCCCTGCTTTCTTTCTGCTCAGCCCCTGGCAGCAAGCTCTCCAGGCTGGGATTGCAGGGCTGGGTGGGGCAGGCCCAGCTGGTAAAGGCTGGCGAGTGCCACAGAGGTATCAAGAGCTCTAGTATAGGCTTAGGGTGCCTCATTTCCTGGACAGGTGGCTGGTTCAGGAGTGGGTGTGGAGCTTAGGTGGAGCAGAGGCGGCGGGTAGGAGGGACTTGGGACCAATTGGGACATCACATCCCTGGCTCTGGGTTAGAAAGCTGATAGTCCTTGATCCTGTGGCCACTGCCCCATCATTCCTGCTCCTGAGGACTCAGTCTCATGGCTGTGGTAAGGCCTGGCAGGGCCCTGGGTCCCTACTGGGACCCCTGGTCTCTACCTGGGGCCTAGTTAATATGTTTCTTATGGGAGCTGTGGTCTTCTCCAGGGGTAGGGAGGGGAGTTTATTGACCACAAGACCAGGGTAGTGGGCAGAAGCCAGGGGAGAAGGAGGCTTGGGGATGAGGGATCCGTCCTGAGTGTTTTCTGTCCTGGGAACGGGCTCCTGGCAGAGCTCCCTGGCACCATAGATTTGGGCCCTGGAGACTCAGAGGCTCCCAGCTGCCGCCCTGAGGCCCTGGAAGCAAGTGGCTCCTCCATGCTCCTCTGACTCAGTTGCCTGGAGTGTGAGGGCCCTGGGCTGACCCTGGTGGATGAGGCCCTCCAGCACTGCCCTGGACCTGGTTGCTCCCTGGACTTGACCTGTTAGGGTCCTTGCGGAGGCAGGTGGAAGGCCGAAAGGAAGCAGTTGGCACAGGCTTCCCTGGTCCCGGTGCGCCTGCCAGGCTGCATTCCCAGAACCAGGGGCATGGGTTTGGAGGGAGCTACCGGGGGACCATCTTCAGCCTGACCTGGCAGGGCCTGGAGGACATGACAGCCTGTGAGGGGTCTGAGCTAGGAGCCGCCTCCCCTGCCCAGGAGAGAGCCCATTTCCAGGATGCTCTTCTGACCGGGGTGGAGGGAGGGTACGAGAGCAGCTCAGCCTGGGGCCCAAGGACCTGATGTGCTACTTCCCCTCCCTCGATAGCTTATGTCCCCTGCCACCCAAGACCAGCCGGAAAGCTGCTTAGCTGGGGTGTGGGCTGGGGATGTGGGGTGGAGAGCCTAAAGGATACTAGCCCGAGAAGGTGGAAGCAGGTCTGTGTGAGGCATAAATCTGGAGCCAGCCTGCCCGGGCTCCAACCCCAATTGTGGACCTCAGGCAAGTGACTGCTTCTCTGTGCCTCAGTTTCCTTGTGGAGTGGGCCATCGTAAATAGTATCTGTGCATAAGGTGGTTGTGCGATAAATGAGTTAATGTATGCAAAGCCCTTGGCCCAGAGCCGGCGCAGAGCATTGTGTAAGTGCTGGCAGGCGTCGTGATGGAGATATCATGTCTCCTCTTGTGGATTCAGGATTCTGATGAGATGGAGGATGGGCCTGGGGTTCAGGATTAGGCCTTGAGGCACTGCTCCAGCCTCCTTTGTGGCCCCTGTCACCCTTGGCTTCATCAGCCCATAGCAGGTCTCCCCTCTCCCACCTCTGCAGGCAGAGGTGTCCAGGACCTGCCTGCTCATGGTTCGTGTCCTGCAGGCCCATCGCCTACCCTCTAAGGACCTAGGTGAGTGCGCACCGCCCTGGCCCCTGTGCTGGGCTGAGGGAGGAGGAGGGTGCTGAGGAGGAGGGTGCTGTGGCTGGATTTGGTGGAGGCGGGTGGGCCGGTGGGCAGGGCCTAGAGGAGGGAGCTGAGAGGAGCTTCTGGGTGGAAGGTGGCAGCTGGGGCTCTGCCTCTGGCCCCCACTTCCCCCCACTTCCCCTCCCCCTCAGTCTTAACCCACATGGGGCTCTAGGTGATGGAAGGAAGTGGGTCTGGGCGGCTGGGAAGGGCTCTTGTCCACCGCTGGGCACTTGTTCCTTCCCGCAGTGACCCCCTCTGACTGCTACGTGACTCTCTGGCTGCCCACGGCCTGCAGCCACAGGCTCCAGACACGCACGGTCAAGAACAGCAGTAGCCCTGTCTGGAACCAGAGCTTTCACTTCAGGATCCACAGGCAGCTCAAGGTGGGTCAGGCATCAGCGCTGACTCTACCCACATCCTCGCCAGCCACTGCCGCTGCCCTGCTCACCTTTCTGTCCCCTCCCTCCTGCAGCCCTGTCACTCTTTTCCCCTCCAGAATGTCATGGAACTGAAAGTCTTTGACCGGGACCTGGTGACCGGAGATGACCCTGTGTTGTCAGTACTGTTTGATGCGGGGACTCTGCGGGCTGGGGAGTTCCGGTGCGAGAGCTTCTCACTGAGCCCTCAGGCAAGGCGGTGTTTCCACGGCAGCCCTAGCTGGTGTCTGGGTTGAAATCTCCACGCGCACACACACGCATGTCTCTCATACTCACTGACATATGTGCACTCCTTCTGACCCTTTCTAACTTACTTCTGGCTCTCTTCCCAGGGTGAGGGGCGCCTGGAAGTTGAATTTTGCCTGCAGAGTCTGTGAGTCAGGGGCCTGGGGCAGTTTGGGTGGGAGTGCCGTGTGGGAAGGACAGCACTAGTGCCTGGGGGATGCCCAGGTCTCTGTGGGGTGGGAACCTGGACTCCTGCTAAGGGGGCTCTGTGGGCTCTTTCCAGGGCTGACCGTGGCGAGTGGCTCGTCAGCAATGGCGTTCTGGTGGTGAGTGTGCCAGTGCTCTGGGAGGCGGTCTGGGGTCCCCGGGACTCCCTCATGCCAGCGACTTGAGGTACAGGCCCACCGCTGCCTCAGCCTGGGGACCCTGGGATTTCAGTTTGTTAAGGGAATACAATCTCAAGGGCCCAGGTAATGAAGTGCAGACCAGCAGCAGCCAGGGTGCTGCGAGGGTGGGGTCCCTGAATGGGGGGTGGGGTTAGTGTCTGAGGGGCTGTCTTCATGACTCAGGCCCGGGAGCTCTCCTGCTTGCACGTTCAACTGGAGGAGACAGGAGACCAGAAGTGTGAGTCCCCAACCCACTGGGACAGCCCCTGGCTCTCAGCTCTTGTCTTCCCCCTTTAAGCATTGGACAATTCTCCCTGGGGCCTGAGCTTTCCCCTTAGGCCTTCTCGGGGGACCGTGGTGGGGGATCCATCTCCACCAGACCATTTCAGCGGGGAGAGGGAGGTGCCCTCCAGGCCACGCAGCAAGATGGGTTCTGTGGGCAGAGATACCGTCCCCAGCCTCTCTACTCTGGTTCCTGTTTCCAGCCTCAGAGCACAGAGTTCAGCTTGTGGTTCCTGGGTCCTGTGAGGGTCCACAGGAGGCCTCTGTGGGCACTGGCACCTTCCGCTTCCACTGCCCAGCCTGCTGGGAGCAGGAGCTGAGTATTCACCTGCAGGTAGTGTGCCTCGCTCCCTCGAGGTGGGGCCCCCAGAACTTCCTCCCTCCCTCTGCACCTCCTCCCAGTCTGACCTCTGCTCCACCTGGCAGAGTGGGCACCCTGGCAGCATGTGTGGGCCCATGCTGGCCTCCCCTTCCCGTCCCTCCCATACCTCTATGGCTGCCGGCGGGAGTTTGGTGAGGTCTTTGCTAGGAGTGGAAGCGTAAAGATTCTTAGGTCTCCATTCTTTGTCCCCTGCAGGATGCCCCCGAGGAGCAACTAAAGGTGCCCCTGAGTGCCCTGCCCTCTGGTCAAGTGGTGAGGCTTGTCTTCCCCACGTCCCAGGTACTGGCCTCCCAGGGAAGGAAGCAAGGCGCCTGGATGGGGCTGGGACCCAGGCCACAAAGGGAGGGGCCTGCTTCCCGCTTCTCCGTGGGTCACACCCTGAGCAGGTGCTGGGGCCAGGCTCTTTGGGGAGTGTCCTCTGAGCATCCCTGCTTCAGGCCTGGCGCCTGTGGAGACAGTGGCGGGGCGGGGGTGGTGCGCCGGGGATCAGGGTAAGAGGACCAGAGCTGGGTGGAGGTGGCCGACCTTTTGTGACTGGGGCCTTCACGGTTTTCAGGAGCCCCTGATGAGAGTGGAGCTGAAAAAAGAAGCAGGGTGAGAGGCCTGGCTGGGGACTGGGCAAGGCCCTGGAAAACAACCAGGGCGCGGGGCTGGAGGAGGCCTGGAGGAGTGAGGGGGAGAAACAGCCGCCCCTCATCCTCATGCTCTCTGAAGGGGCTCAGGCTTGCGCTCGGTGGGGGCACGAAGTACCGGGAGGAGTACTGGGAGGAGTCTTAGCACCTATGGTCAGAGGGGTGAGTGACCGGCCCAGTGCCAGGCACCCGGGGAGCACTTGATAAATGTTTGGCTGGAAAACGCAGGGAGGTGAGGATGGAAAATGGTAACATGGTTTGGGGCGCGGAGAGGGCAGGAAAACCAAGGGAGAGAAGAGGGGAAATTGCGCCCTTTTGGGTGGAAGCTGTTATGGCTGGACCTTAAATGATCTTCGTAGAGTTGTCGCCCACCCTGGCCCTCTGTCTTGAGAGAGTGGCTTCTCACCTCACAGACACAGGATTATTGGTCCTTTTCTGCCCCGCCCCCTGCCCTTTTTTTTTTTTTTTTTTGAGATGGAGTCTCTCTCTGTCGCCCAGGCTGGAGTGCAATGGCGCGATCTTGGCTCACTGCAACCTCCGCCTCTGGGGTTCAAGCGATTCTCCTGCCTCAGCCTCCCGAGTAGCTGGGATTACGGGTGACCACCACCACACCCAACTAATTTTTTGTATTTTTAGTGGAGACGGGGTTTCCCCACATTGGCCAGGCTGGTCCTGGCCTCAAGTTATATGCCTGCCTCAGCCTCCCAAAGTGCTTTGAACTCCGTGGGTAAGGGACAGAACACGAGACTTGGAGGGGGGGATCTATGGTATGGGGCCTGCCTGGGGGCCTGTCTGCACCTGGGACCCCAAGCAGCCTCTTTCAGCCACGGCATTCTGGGTCCTGCCAGTCTGCCTTGCTGCATTCCCAAGCATGTCCACATGGACACACTCTCCCCAGGTGTCAAACTTCAGTCTTGTGACACGGGAGTGGCATTGAGGGTTGGGGAGAGGAGGGAGGGCAGTAGGTATTACAGGTGAGGCAGACCCAGCTTTCCATTCTCTGGGGAGGGTTGAGAGCTGTCACACAGTCTCTTCCTTCCCCGGCCAGACTGAGGGAGCTGGCCATGCGACTGGGCTTCGGGCCCTGTGCAGAGGAGCAGGCCTTCCTGAGCAGGAGGAAGCAGGTGGTGGCCGCGGCCTTGAGGCAGGCCCTGCAGCTGGACAGAGACCTGCAGGAGGATGACGTTTGGGGGCTGGGCTGGATGGGGTGTCCCCGGGCTTGCTTGGGCCTAGCTCCTGGTGCTGAACACTGGAGCTGCTGTCCCCGATCTAGACCAGAGCTCGTAGCTGCCTGTCCCCACCCTGCTTCCTCTCACCTGGTGTTAGCAGGGACTTGGTACAGGCAGAGTGTTGCTTGAGGCACCTGGAGCCCACATGGGAGCTACCTCATGGGGCTGGCTTTCCTACTCTGTTTCTTGGTTCTCAGCCTAGCCTGTCTGAGGAGGGAGACAGATATCTGGTATGAGGCCTGTTGGCCCAGGGTGCTTCAGGAGGTTCATATTAGCCTGGGCCATCTCCTGGGGGAATGATGGCAATTTGGGAAAATTTTGAGGTGGGCCCTGGGGCTTCCAGAAAGTGAGCATCAGGTTCGGGGGCTGAGGGCAAGGAGATGAGGCTCAGAACTTGCCTGGGCCATTTTTTCCTGGAGCCCTTAGGACTGGAGGAGCTGGGCACTCAAAAGGCTGTTTCTGGCCCCCAGGGCTGACTCAGAACTGGTCCCAAGACCTGTGATCAGGCCTTAGCTGTGGGCTGGGTGGCCACTTGACCTGCTACCTCTTCTTCCTGTGACTTGGCCTTCCCCATCCCTAGGGCCTCTACAGGCCTAGCTCTCTTCTTTTCCAGTTCCCAGTGGTAGCCATTATGGCCACTGGTGGTGGGATCCAGGCAATGACTTCCCTGTATGGGCAGCTGGCTGGCCTGAAGGAGCTGGGCCTCTTGGATTGCGTCTCCTACATCACCGGGGCCTCGGGCTCCACCTGGTGAGCTGGGGGCAGGGGGTGCTGGTGCCAGGGTTCTCCTAGGCCTCTGAGAAAACTAGAAGGGCTGGGAGAATGAATGTGCCAGGGAGAAACGTGCTCAAGGGGACCCTGGGAAGGTCCCTGCCAGGCCATTGTCCTAGAAAGCCCGGGGCACGTGGGGTCTAGACGGGGTCCTTCAGTGACAGCCCTCTGGCTTTGGCTTTTCCCAGGGCCTTGGCCAACCTTTATGAGGACCCAGAGTGGTCTCAGAAGGACCTGGCAGGGCCCACTGAGTTGCTGAAGACCCAGGTGACCAAGAACAATCTGGGTGTGCTGGCCCCCAGCCAGCTGCAGCGGTACCGGCAGGAGCTGGCCGAGCGTGCCCGCTTGGGCTACCCAAGCTGCTTCACCAACCTGTGGGCCCTCATCAACGAGGCTGCTGCATGATGAGGTGCGGGGGCTGCGGCCTGGGGGCAGAGCCAGGGCAAGGGCTGGAGCTGGGGCTCGGTGCTGGACAGCAGGGTGGGAAAGGCCCTGGGCACCCAGGCCGCTGTGGGTTTAGGTTCTACGCATCTTTCCCCAGCCCCATGATCACAAGCTCTCAGATCAACGGGAGGCCCTGAGTCATGGCCAGAACCCTCTGCCCATCTACTGTGCCCTCAACACCAAAGGGTAGAGCCTGACCACTTTTGAATTTGGGGGTGAGTGGCCCAAGAGCTGAGACCTGTGCCCTTGCAGTTGGTGGAATAAGGGGAGACGGGGCCTGTGTGCAGATTGCAGATGTCACACCCACCTCTCCTGAGCCAGGTCCCGTGCTTTCTGGAGACCGGCACCCTACCGGGGTCCCTCAGCCCTTTGGGAAGGAGGCAGGGGCCTTAGGTCCTATGCACAAAGCCCAGGCCACAAGGCCTCCTGGTCCTCAGCTGCCCTAAAGCAAAATCCTGGGTCGGGGTGGGGGTGTGGGTGCCTAAGGGCTCTGCACCACGAGGCTGAGGGGTGGACTCCTCACAGAGTGGTGCGAGTTCTCTCCCTACGAGGTCGGCTTCCCCAAGTACGGGGCCTTCATCCCCTCTGAGCTCTTTGGCTCCGAGTTCTTTATGGGGCAGCTGATGAAGAGGCTTCCTGAGTCCCGCATCTGCTTCTTAGAAGGTGAGGGGCATTGGCAGGCCGGGGAAGCTGGGCCGAGCAGGGAAAATGGGTCCTGGGTGAGAGGGCAGCCTTGGTCAGAAGAGTTTCCTGGGCCAGGACTGGCCATGGGGAAGGGTAGGGTTGGGACAAGAGTCGGGGGCCCTCTTCCCTCACGGCCGCTCTTTCAGGTATCTGGAGCAACCTGTATGCAGCCAACCTCCAGGACAGCTTATACTGGGCCTCAGAACCCAGCCAGTTCTGGGACCGCTGGGTCAGGAACCAGGCCAACCTGGGTAAGTGCTCCGGCCCCTTCATAAGGGTGCCAAGGGGCAGCCAGCTGGGGCTGCACCAGGGGGCGGGGGGTTCACACCTCTTCCCCCTCCAGGGTCACCACCAAGGTGGGGATAAAGGTGCAGGAGTCCCCATTTCCCCACCTTGCCTGTGTAGACAAGGAGCAGGTCCCCCTTCTGAAGATAGAAGAACCGCCCTCAACAGCCGGCAGGATAGCTGAGTTTTTCACCGATCTTCTGACGTGGCGTCCACTGGCCCAGGCCACACATAATTTCCTGCGTGGCCTCCATTTCCACAGAGACTACTTTCAGCATCCTCACTTCTCCACATGGAAAGGTACCTGCTTCTCTCCAAAGTCCTCCTGTGGCCACCTGAGCCTTGAGTCCCCAGTCCAGATACCCCTCACAGTCCACTCCCATTCTCCTGCTTTGAGCTTGATTGCCTGGACTACTTGGAACAGGGGTCTTTTTCTCCTTGTCTTGGGGACCCAGGGCCCACCTGCAGGGCTGTCGGGGTGTTGGTTCAGCAGGAGAGCAGGAACCGGAGGCCAGAGTCTCTCCTTCCAGCAGGAATCTGGTACCCTTGGTGTCTGTGACAATTGCTGCTGTCCCCAACCTTCCAGCTACCACTCTGGATGGGCTTCCCAACCAGCTGACACCCTCGGAGCCCCACCTGTGCCTGCTGGATGTTGGCTACCTCCTCAATACCAGCTGCCTGCCCCTCCTGCAGCCCACTCGGGACGTGGACCTCATCCTGTCATTGGACTACAACCTCCACGGAGCCTTCCAGGTTGGGAAGGGTGGGCAGCCCAGCAGGGAGGCGGTGGGTGGCCCCTGTCCCCTGAAGAGAGGGGCTTTGGAGTCCAGTGTCTGGTTCAGCTTCCTTTAGGAGCTGTGACTGGGACACTGGAATCTTAATTTGCCACCAGAGGAGCTCATTCTTCTCCGGAGGTTGGGAAGCTGGCGAGGTTCTCCTGGTATCTGGGTCCCCTTTACTGACCTGCGAGGTGTGGTCCTGGGCCTCTGGGCCCACCTGCTGAGTCTGCTTTGGCTCCCAGTGTCAGAACTGGAATGCTGGGAGTAACCCGGCTCCGTCTAACCCCAGAGGAGCTGCCACTGAGGGCTGTCAGGCGTGGAGAGTTTTTTCCAACGACTGGCTTCGTAGGCCCCACTGGAGACCGTTTTGGCATTTGAGCCCCAGGTCCTGTGCATCTTACGTCAGCCCCAGTGTTGAGGATGCCAGGGGCCCTGTCCCTCTGAAGCCCCTTCTGCCTGCCCTGCAGCAGTTGCAGCTCCTGGGCCGGTTCTGCCAGGAGCAGGGGATCCCGTTCCCACCCATCTCACCCAGCCCCAAAGAGCTGCTCCAGCCTTGGGAGTGCCACACCTTCTCCGACTCCACCTGCCCCGGAGCCCCCGCGGTGCTGCACTTTCCTCTGGTCAGCGACTCCTTCCGGGAGTACTCGGCCCCTGGTGAGCTGCTGTTCACCTCCCCATCCTGCTGCCCCAGTCCCCCACACCTCCTCCGTCCCCTGTGCCTCTCCAACCCCGTCTTCCCCACAACGTGTTCCCCATGCCAGGCTGCACTCTCTCCACAGGGGTCCGGCAGCCACCCGAGGAGGCGGCAGCTGGGGAGGTGAACCTGTCTTCATCGGACTCTCCCTACTACTACACGAAGGTGACCTACAGCCAGGAGGACGTGGACAAGCTGCTGCACCTGACACATTACAATTTCTGCAACAACCAGGAGCAGCTGCTGGAGACTCTGCGCCAGGCAGTGCAGCGGAGGCGGCAGCGCAGGCCCCACTGATGGCCGGGGCCCCTGCCACCCCTAACTAACTCTCATTCATTCCCTGGCTGCTGAGTTGCAGGTGGGAACTGTCATCACGCAGTGCTTCAGAGCCTCGGGCTCAGGTGGCACTGTCCCAGGGTCCAGGCTGAGGGCTCCCTTGCGCCTCAGCAGTTTGCAGTGGGGTAAGGAGGCCAAGCCCATTTGTGTAATCACCCAAAACCCCCCGGCCTGTCCCTGTTTTCCCTTCTGCGCTACCTTGAGTAGTTGGAGCACTTGATACATTACAGACTCATACAAATGTGAGGCGCTGAGAAGGGCCATGTCATTCTAGGCTCTTGGCTGTACATGGCAAGGGCTGGTACAGAGCTCGCTCTTCAGTGTTCTTCCTCCGAAGAGCACATTCTCTGCACACATCTGCGTCTACCTGTGCTCAGAGTCACCCCTTCCAGGCAAGGAGGAGGCCACATGGGCCTGGGGTAGCCCTGGCCTTGCCCACCTGCTCTGCCGTAACACGTCTCCTCTTCATCCAGACAGGAATGCAGGGGGAGGCCAGCCAATGGCTGTTTCCTGCCACATGGTAGGACCCATCTAACCAGAAGGAACTGTCTATTCCAGAATCTGGGCCTGGGGAACTGGGTTGAAGCAGCCACGGGAAGGAGCCCTTTTGCCTGTAGCTGAGTCTCATTCTGGTCCCTTAGATGTGTCCTCGCTTGTGCCCCTGAAGTTTGGTGTTGCACTGGGGTTCACCTCAGGGATCAGACCTGTTGGGAAAACGGAATGAATTTAGTAGGGTATGGCCACCCCAGAATCTTCTCCAAACAAACAAACACTGGTGCCCCTGCCCTCCCCTGGACCAGCCAGCCTCCTAGAATAAGCGTGTGAGTGGATTCCAGAGCTGACAGGCGCTGCGGCAGCAACCACAGTGACGGGTGAGTGGGTGGGAATTGCCTCGACTTTCATAACCCAACTCGACGTCTGTCAGCTGGCCTAGCGGCCCCAGCCCTGGGTTAGAGACAGCAGAAAAAATGGCTGTCCTGGTAGCCTCAGGAGCCACTGTGTCCAGGACAAGGCCTGTCCTGTCAGCAACACATCATCTAAATCATATATTGGGCTCTGCAGGACTGGGAGCAGATGGTTACACTGGAGACCACAGCCGTGGCTGCCACCCCTCATGGTATGAGCCCTCCAGGCACACGGCTGTATATGCGTGTGCACGTCTAGGCCCATCCTGGCATGGGGCCCATGCACGGAGGATTTGCCTGTCTCCAGTCCCTCCTCCACTTTCACCTAACCTCAGGTGTCCCCTCCCCCTGGAGAGCCTGAAGCCCTCTGGTTTGGAAGGGAAGGACATGTGGGTGAGGGGGGTTGAGCATCGAAATGATGCTGGGATCTACAAGGAGGGACTGAGGAGCCAGGTAAGAGCCTCCTGCCCCCGCACATCCACCTTCACATCTCCTCCCTGGCCTGCAGGCCGGGACGTGCTGGCCCTCTCCATTGCCATGGAGTGGGGATTGGGGAAAGCAGGGGAGGACCAGGTAGAGAACGGGTTGGAACAAGGGTGGGGCAGGGTCTGGCCGTCCTGCCAATGTGCTGTGCCTTGGAGAGGGGAGAGGAGGGAGGAAAGTGAGGAGTGCATGGGAAACAAACCCAGGCAGGCTCTCAGCACTGGGCAGAGGGAAACCTGGCTGCTCCTCCCACAAGCAGCTGAGCAGGAAGGGCACAGGGAGCCTGGGCAGCTTCGTCTACAGGGCCCCCACACCAGAGCATGGAGTGAGCCCTGGGAGGGGACCACTGTCGAGTCTGTGGAAATCTGGGCTTTGTGGCCTGGATTCCTCTCAGCTGAGAGTGGGCAGGGGCAGCTGAGGGTTCCAATAGCATTTCCCTACAGCACGACAGAGTAAGTCTGAGGCCCAGAACCTCAGGCTTCAGAGGACAGCGCCTGCCAGCCACTGAAACCCAGGTGTCCCACCTGAGTAGACATCCAGGCCGGGCATACTTGGTCGTGCACTCATTCAGAGAGCTGACAGGTTTGGCTTTGAGTTCTGGGCTCAGACTCTGCTGCAGAGCAAGGGAATAACCACTGTTAGCCCGGCCCAGACCATCTGCAGGCGCCAGGTCTGGCTGCTTCTTCCTCCAGCTTCTGGAGGCTCAGCACAGCCTTAGGCAGCCTGGCCATGCCAGGCCCTTCCCACGTGGGGGTGTGGGGTGGGCTGAGCACTTGTGGACAGGTTTTTCCCCCATGCGTCCTGCCTCTTAGGAAACTCCTCACAGGTGAGTTAAGAAAGGCTCAGCCTTTCTTAGGAGGTGGGGGATTCTGGAATGTCGAACAACTCAAGATCCCTTTGGGCTTCTGGGAAGACAGACTCCTGGGAGGAGAGTCCAGGGGAACCAGCGACAGAGCTAGGATCCCAGACACATTCCCTGAACACACTGTCCACACGGAGCCTCAGCAGAGCACGCTGACCATGGAAGAAATTCCAAAGGGTTGTCTCTATATATTCCTCCAAGTAGAACCTGGCTTGCTTACTGTCTGCAAAACAACTCGAGGGTGGTGACATTCAAAGTTGTCTGAGGACTAGAAGGTTAGAGAAGCACCCAGATCAGACAGAACAGAGCCTGGAAAGCCCTTGGAGGAACACAGTCCATGAGGATTGTGGCAGGAAGGGCTTGGGGCAGTCTGAGTGGCAGACTCCAAAAGGGGCAGAACAGGACCAGGACACAGCTGGGGGTTCAAAACTGGCCCCATCTCTGCTAATTAGCTGTGTGATCTTGGGCAAGTTGCGTAACCTCTCCAGGACCTAAATTCTTTGAGAAAAAACAGTAAGTCCCACTTCTTGGAGGTTAGAGATGCTAACTGTGAAACCTCCCTAGGATGCATAAAACACTAGGGGCCCAGGAGCTTGGGGCCCAGGGAGTCGGCCGCCCTCCCCGCATCCTTCCCCTGAAGCCCACCTGCAGTGCTGCCCAGGGCTCGCCACCAGCTCTCAGCCTGCTCTTTGGACGGTGCTGCAGACAGGATCTCTGCCCCACTGGTCAGCCTGGCACCCACACAGTCACAGGTCAAACTCCACTGTCCCTTTGGGGACCCCCATGCCTCCAGCCCCCGCTGAGCCAGGTGGCTGCTGGGGGCGATGCCGGAGTCCATGTCTCTCTGCTCACCTTAAGGAGAATGTGTGTTTCCTGCCATGGCGGCCCCGCAGCCTCTCACACCGGGCTCCCGTGAGGTCAAGGAGGGCTATGGAAGCTACTTTCTGAGGAGAGATGAGAGGCAGGGGTCACTGCGGCCATCTCAGCTTTTCCCTGTGGGGTCCCTCTGTCCTGGGGCCCCTCTGCCTTGTTTCCCAGTACCCTGATGTCTGCATCTCCCCTACCCCGCCTGGTACCTCCGCTGCCATCCTCTCATCCAGGAACAGGCTCAGAGAGCTGCCCTGCAAGGTCCCGCGGCAGCTGTCCCAGCAGCTCGAGCTAGGCTGTGGAGAGGAGGCGGGAAGGTCGCATGAGCCACACGCAGGAAGCCAGAGCTAGGTCCTGTCCACGCCTCACCGTGTGTGTGGAGCTTCCCAGGAAAAGCGGTGGATTGGACCAAAGTCCCAATGGGGAAAGGGAAGCCACAGAGGGGCTCTGACGGGAAACCAAGCAGAAGGGGAAGAGCAGGTGGGGAGGAGGAATCCCAGCACCTCCTGGGTGGGGGGTGGGTAGGTGGGGGCGGTGGCAGAAGCTGGGAAGGGTCCCAAGGAGCCAAACTGCCTGGACAGCATGGTGGGGGGTGGCATCTGCCCAAGTTCACAGTGCAAGGGTGCCAGGCCCAAGATGGCTCTTCGAGCCACTCAAGTGCTGCTGCAAGTGGGGAGCTGCCTGGAGAAGGAATCTCCAGGCACTCACCTGCCTCCCGCCAGGCAGCAGGTGCTGCTTGAACTCCAAAGACCCCTCCATGGTGGGGGTACCCTTTGCATCCTGAAAATGCAAGATGGGGCTCAGAAATGTCAGGACCAGCACCCTCAGGAAGGTGGGCAAGGCACCCACTGCCCCCGGCTCTCTCTATTCCTCCCATCCAAGTACTAACCAGGCCTGACCCTGCTTAGATTCTAAGATCAGATGAGATCAGGCATGTTCAGGGTGGTATGGCTGTAGACAGCCATCTTTATTCCTAATGACCTTCAGCTCCTGTGCCCGGGCACCCAGCACTGGCTCCAGGGTGTGGGCCCTCACCCCCACAGCCCCAGCCCCACTGCATGCTCCAGGGAGACCACGGCGGGGGTGCCTGCAGCCCCATGGGGACACCTGCCTGGGAGTCCCTCGTCTCAGCCAGCTGTGCTCCTAGCCCCTGGTGTCCAGAGGGCCTCCACTGAAAGGATGTCAGCGAGCTGCCAGCTCTCCCGGGCTTCAGCTCCTGTGGCTGCAGCAGGAGCTCCTGTTCCATCTTGGGGAGTGGGCAAGGTGAGCCAGGTCAGGGAGACCAGCCACACCTCGGGTTCCCGTCTACCTCCCCTCCCCCAGCCCTCCCGGTCAGAGGGGGCCTGCCTCCCCATCACTAGCTCTTTCAGCTTTGGCTCTGGAGGCTCACACCCAGTCCACAATGGTGCCTCTCCCACCACCGCAGCTGGCCAGGGAAAGGAGCAGGTAAGGCAGGGCCGGGTGAGGGCTCAGTGCCCTGGGAGACACTGATTTGCAGGCTGAGAGGGACTGTTCCCCCACCAGCCCTCAGCCCCTAGCCGAGGCAGTCATCACCTCTGTCTTCTGCATTTGGGCAAACTTCTCTTCCTGGGCTGCCAGCAGCTTTTCTAAGTCCTGGCGTCTGTGCAGCAGCAACTCCACATCTGACACTGAGTGCTGGGGAGAAGCATGTTCAGGTGAGGCCCAGCTTAGGGGGGGCCCAGAGCCTGGTAGCCAGCTAAGGGGCAGGACCCCCACTCACCCCATAGTCGGGTTTCAGCAGGAGGCCCTCCCGGCAGGCCAGCCAGGCCTCAGCCTGCTCCAGCCTCTGCAGAAGCTTCTGCAGGCCCCAGCTCTCGGCACAGCATTGCCAGCGCAGGACCCAAGCCTCCTCCAGCTCCTGCAGCCGCCCTTCCAGCTCCTGCAGGCACTCTGTCACCTGGTGGGGAGGGGCTGCTATGGGTGACAGCTTGGGTAGGGCTCCCACCATGGGCAGGGCAGGGCTGGAGAGCCAAGTGTTAATGGAAGTGCAGAGGGAAGGCTGTGAGACCCGCACCTGCCCCTTCCCAGCCTCTCTCCCTGCCTGCGCCCAGCCTTCCTTTCCCGCTGGTTTCCATGCCTGTGAGGGGCCCCGAGGCCCTGGGCAATCAGGCTGTATCCCCAGCCCAACCCCAGGCCCACCCTCTGAGTTCACACCTCCGCAGACATGAAGTGGCTGTTGTCCACCAGCTGCTGTCCTTCCTGCCGCAGGTCCTGGGCTTGAAGGCGGCACTCCCTGATTTCTTGCCCCAGCTCTTCATGCTGCCCAAGGAGCTGCTCAGCCCCCGCCAAGTCCTCAGCCAGCTCCTCAGCCAGCTCCTCGGAGGACGCCAGCTCCTGCCTCTCCTGTGCCCATGCTCTGTGGGGCAGGGAAGGGAGCTGTTGTCAGGGCTGGCTGGGGAGCAGGGGAGGGAGGGTCCAGCTCCCCCAAGAGCCAGGATACCCCCACCCCACAGGGTAGAGCTGAGCCGGCAGCTGAGGTAGGACACCTACAGCAGTTCCTGGCAGCGCCCGAGGAAGGCATGGCCCTGTGCAGCCTGCACCAGCCACTGGCCTCGCTCCTGGGCCTTCGCCTGCAGGGTGGCCCAGGCCTCCTGCACCTTGGCCAGGCCCCCCGGAGCTGCAGGATGTAGCTGGCCCAGTCGGCAGGCCTCCGTCTGTACCCGTGCCACCTCCTTCTCCATAGCTTCCAGCTCTCTCTGCAACCAGAGCATGAGATCAGGCCTCAGTCCCCCAACTGAGCCGACGCGTGCTCTGCATTCAGGAGCACCAGGCCTCTCTGAGGAACCACCTCCACTCTGCTGCACAAGCTGGGCCAAGTCCTAGGGCCCCTCGGGGAAGGATCTGGGTTTCTGGAGAAGAGGCTGAAGCAGGCTGGGGTGGGAGGGCTGAGATAGGTCCCCTCAGCCACCGCCTTCGGGCAGGGGCTCAGAAAGGCAGGCTGCAGGGCGTGGGCCTCACCTCCAGGCGCCTGTGCTGTTGCTGCAGGGTCCGCACAGATGACAGGCTGTGGCCTCCGTCCTCTCCCTTCATCAGGGCCGTCTTCTCCTGCATCCTTCCCTGGAGCTCAGCCGCTGCCTGCTGAAAGCTGTGGACCTCATGGGCTGCAGCCAAGTTCTGGGAGAGGAGAAAGGACCTGCTCAGGGCTGTTCTCTGCTCCCAGGATTCCTTTCTCCCTGGAGACATGGCCTTCTGGGCCACCTCCTTTTGAACAAGGAGGACCATGGGGCTTGATGTGTCCCCAGGTACAGAAACCATCCTCCATGCTGCAGCCCTCAGTGAACGTGATGATATGAGTCTGCGGCAGGCCAGGGGGTGGGGAGGGCGGGGAGAGGAGAGGGCCTCGTGCATCTCAGGGAAAGGCAGACGCGAGGTGTTGGGTCCACGTGAGGGAGCAGGCCGGTTCTCGGGGATCTGGCTGGCCCTGGCAGTACCACCTGCAGTGCCTCTCATGGGGCTGGGGGACCGGGTCAGCTCAGGAGGCAGCCCCAGCCCAGGACCTACAGAGATGGAATGTCCTGGGCTGCAGCCAATTCCTGGAAGAAAGCTGAGCAGGTGAGGGAGAAGGCGCATTCACTTGAGGCCAGCAGGGTGTGTGTCTTGTTGGAACCAAAGCCTGTGGTAAGGAGGGCTTAGAGGGATTTTTTGAAGACTCTGACACCCCTTAGCTTGGCCCGGCCTGTGATCACCTACCTCTGTGCGGGCTTTTATTGCTTGGTCCAACCTCTCCCAAGCGGCCTCAATGCAGCTCCTCTGGGCTTGGATGTGGGGATAGCGCCTGGGTGCACCCCGCTCCAGGGTGCCTGCCAACTTCCTCAGGGCATACACCTTGGCCTGGCCCAGGCTCTGAACTTCCTTTCTGAAAGCATCAAACTTCTCTTCCAGCACCTGCAAAGGTATGAGGCCCAGCAGGGTCACTCGAGATGGTATCATGAGCTCTCAAAGCTCATGAAGAGCTCAGCAGACTCTGATGGCTCTGAAATCCCTCAGCCCAGGTTCTGGAACCATCGGGATCCTCCCTAGGACACCCTCTCCAGGCTCCTTTCTGCTGACTCCCCAGCAACCCTTTCATCCCAAGGCAGGCCTTCCTCAGCCTCTGCCCACTCCCCGTGAGGTTTGCTCAGGAGTAACTCACCTTGACACCCTCCAGGTCCTGCCCGTAGTCCTGGGACTCGGCGGTGGCCGCCTTGGTGGTCAGTCAGGCGTCGAGGAGCAGGGTCTCTCGCTCCAGCTGGTGTAGCTGCAGCTGCTCCTGCAGGCCGTGCCCCCTGGCCTCCGCCCTCCGCAGCAGCTCTGCGTGGGCCTCCTGAACTGCCTGCAGCTGGGCTAGCACCTTGGGGCTGTGGGAAGAGAGCGACAGTCTGGACTGCAGCCCTTCCTTTCCAGGCTGGAGCAGTCTCCTGCCATCTCTGTAGGGGGCTTCTCTCTGCTCCTTCCCGGATGGTGTGGCTTCCGCCCACCTTTCTGGGTTCTTCCTGCTCTCCAGGAGTGCTGCTGTCTGCTGCAGCCGCTCGATGCGTGGGCTGAACGCTTCCAGGTCTCTCTTGGTGGCCTCCAGCCGCCGCAGAAGGGCCTGTGTGGCTTCAGCACTGTGGCCCATGTCCTCGCTGTCCAGGACATGGCCCCGCTCAGCCAGCCAGGATCCCGCCTCCAGGAGCTGGGGGTGACAGAGTAGAGATCCGTTTTCCCGGGGCACCCTCCAGGGCTCAGGATTTACAGCCACGATTCTCAGCCTGGCTGCACAGGGGAATCACCTGGGAGCTGTCATGCTCCCTCGGCCTGGCCCCACTCCTAAGCAGCCTCATCTGGTCCGGAACACAGCCAGAGCGACAGTGTTTTGTAAAGGGTCCAGGTGATTGTTTTTTTCCATGCAAAATAGACATTTTATTCTTGGTTCATAGGCATAGATTTTGTCACTTAAAACCAAGTTTTAGCAAATATTCCTTGCAGTGTTTCTCCCTTTCATTTATTAGCCTATTTACTTCAGTTTTTCTTCCTTTACAATTGTATTCACCATTGTGAAGTAATTGAGGTATAATTGTCCGAGTGAAGGTTCCAGGTGATTCTCATGTAAAGCCCTGGTTGAGAACCACTGATCTAGAGGGAAAAAAGACAAAAGCCAACCCAGCCAGCAGCTGTGTTCTGGGAAACATGTGGAAGGAAGCCCTTGGGGACAGGAGACCACTGAGTGGAGGAGACGAAAGGTGCCCAGGCCAGGAGCCCCGGAGTGACCTCCCGGCCGCACTCGCCCTGTGTTCCAGGCCTGCCTGCTGTGCCCTGCCCATCACTCCCCTTACCTCAGTCAGAAACTGCTGGGCCTCCTGAGCCTGCTGCAGCAGAAGCCGCCTCCGCGCCGCCTCTGCCCGCAGGTGGGCCATGGCCTTCTCCAGCTGCTGCACCCGGGCGGCCACCTCGTGGGCGGCAAAGTGCCCAGCACCACCCGGGTCAGAGCCTCGTGGCTGCTTATCTCACTCTCCAGGTTCTGTGGGGGAGGAGGCAGGAGGATGCGGATGTCGCTGACCCTTGGGGGACTCCCACAGTTGTGCTTGAAGTTTCACGGGACCCCACTAACTTGTCCCCAAGGAGTTCCCTGTCCCCATGACTCCCAAAGAATCCAGGGCATCCCAAAAGCCCCCACAGGCAGAGAGTTCCTGGCTGGGCCACAGAGAGTGCCATTTCCTTGGCTGAGAAGCCCTGCTCACGTGCGAGGCCGGCCCTCCCCGGGTGGGCCCACACCTGGTGCTGCTCCTGCAGGTGCCGCACCGCACTCAGGCTCTGGCCATAGTCCTGGGCAGCGGCCAGAGGCAGCTTCTCCTGCACCCAGGCACCTGGTGCTGCTCCTGCAGGTGCCGCACCGCACTCAGGCTCTGGCCATAGTCCTGGGCAGCGGCCAGAGGCAGCTTCTCCTGCACCCAGGCCATTTCCTCGTCGGCGTCCCTGAAGAACTTCAAGAGGAGGCTCCGGGCCTCCAGGGCCGTCCTGCGCTCCCGCAGGGGCTCCCTCAGGCTCTTGAACCTGCAGCGGTGGAGGGTGGGACCAAGGGAGGCAGGGACCAGGGTGTCAGTATTAGGGATACCTGGTGACACAGATCACCCAGCTGTGGCCCTCACCATGGGCAAGGGGAGAAAGTGAGAAGACATCAGTTAAGAGGGCAGGGGTGGGGGTCCCTCCAGGAAGGCCGGGAAGAGAAGCTGAGGGCACGGGTGGATCTACCTCTGAAGCAGCCGCCGGGCCTGTTCTTCCACATCTTGGGCAAGGCAGTGGCCTTCCCTCACAAAGGCCTGGGCCTGGCCCAGCAGTGCCTCAGCCTGCCTGGCCTTCTTGTCCACTGCTGCCTCCAGCTCCCTCTGTGTGCCCAGGAGCTCGCCCACCCCAGGCAGGGCCTGGCCCACAGTGGGGGCTCTCAGCTCAACCTCGATGGGCTCCAGCCAGTTCTCCAGTTCCTCCATGCTCCGCAGGGCCTAGGGTAGGAAGTGAGGTAGGCAGGAGGGGAGTGGCCTGGAGCCCGGCCAGCCACCCCTCGGCCTGCACAACCTCACCTCACAGGCCTTCTGGAGCTTGGCCACCTTCTTCTGGGAGTTGTCTTGCAGCTCACCCCAGAGTGCTCCCAGCTACTCCAGTTGCTCCTGGATGGCCTCCGAGGCTGGGTGCCCCCCTGCAGCAGCCTCTGTCCCTCCTGCAGCCACAACATGAAACACACCTTGTGGACTCAGGACTGCCGGTACCAGGGCACTTGTGTTGACTCTGACCACCAGCACTAGAGCTGCAGAGTCCCTGCGGTCCAGCTGCATGATCTTGAGCAACTTTCTTTACCTAAGCCTCATTTTCCTCATCTGTATCATAGAGAAAATAATGGTTATTTTGTTTAAATGAGATAAGTCATATAAAATACTTAGCAGGGTGATTTATATCAGAGGGAGCCAGCCTGGGGTCAGGACCTGCCTTTGCAGGTGGAAAAGAGAATGTTTTAAAAAGTGCTATGCTGGGCACAGTGGCTCATTCCTGTAATCCCAGTACTTTGGGAGGCTGAGGCAGGTGGATCGCCTGAGCTCAGGAGTTTGACACCAGCCTGGACAACATGGCAAAACCCCATCTCTACCAAAAATACAAAAAAGTAGCTGGATGTAGTGGTGTGGGCCTGTGATCCCAGCTACTTGGGAGGCTGAGCTGGGAAGATCACTTGAGCCTGGGAGGCAGAGGTTGCAGTGAGCTGAGATCTTGCCACTGCACTCCAGCCTGGGTGACAGAACAAGACCCTGTCTCAAAGTGGCTATGTTTTGACTCCTTCGCTGACAGGACTGGTGGCTATGTCCTGTTCACATCAAAATGTTATCTTTAAAATTACTGAAAAGGTGCCATTTTTGGAGAGGGTGCCCGCCACCCCCCCCGCCCCGCCGGAAAGCAACTTCTTCTCACTACACTTCTGCCTAAACAACCACTTAGCCAGGTGCTTGCACACAGAAAGTACTGGATAACGCTGGCCACCGTTACTGTGGTTCAGCACCAGCTCTGGGGCACTGTCCTGTGTTCTGCCTGGAGAGCTGTCCCACCACCCTCCTGCCTGCAGGGCCTCACCCGCTGCAGCTCCTACTGTTGGTGCATGCTCGCGTCCAGCTCCGCCTGGAAATTCTGCTGCTTCTGTAACTGTGCTGGCAGCATGGCTGTGTCCAGCAAACCCTCCTCCAAGGCCACCAGGTTCTTCTCCCTCAGCCACGCAGCCACCTGGGCACGTGGGGAGGACAGGCCTGCTGTCCAGGGCTTTCCCATTCCCCTGACCTCTGGGATACCCCAGAGGAAGGGTGGCCTTTCCCTGGGTCGACTCCTTCCCCACCATGACCGCCTCCCTCTCCAAGCGAGGCGAACCTTCTGGGAGTCCTGCAGGAAGGCCTGCAGCTGCCGGAGCTCCTCCAGGCGATGGCGGCGGGTCCCGGCTTGCCTGAAGAGCGCCTCCTTCCTGCCAGGAGGAGAGGCTCATGGGCCTGGAGCCACCCCCGGGGCCAGGTGGGGTGCCCGTCCAGCCTAGGCTTTCTCGGGTATGAATATACTCCGAGTCTGGAGTTTCCTTTGCAATAAAGGTACATTGCACTCCCCCTCTGTATTTGTGTCTGTTATGCGCCGGATTTTGTACCCCCAAGTTTGTTTTTGTTTTTGAGACAGAGTCTCACTCTGTCACCCAGGCTGGAGTGCAGTGGCACAATCTCGGCTCACTGCAACCTCCACCTCCCGGGTTCAAGCAATGCTTCTGCCTCAGCCTCCCGAGTAGCTAGGACTATAGGCTCACACCTCCAGGCCCAGCTAAATTTTGTATTTTTAGTAGAGGCAGGGTTTCCCCATGTTGGCCAGGCTGGTCTTGAACTCCTGACCTCAAATGATCCACCTACCTTGGCCTCCCAAAGTGCTGGGTTTACAGGCGTGAACTACTGCACCCAGCCTGTACCCCTGAGTTCTTATGTTGAAGGCCTAACTCCAGAAGTGTTTTTGGAGACAGCGTCTTTAAAAGAGGTAATTAAGTGAAAATGAGGTCATATGGGTGGGTCCTAATCCAGTGTGACCTTGTGAGAGGAGGCAACTGGGGCAGACACAAGCACAGGGGGACGATCTGCCTCCTGCAGGAGGGCAGAAGCCAGGGGCTAGAAGTCAGGGTGGCACTGTGCTGGGGGAAGCTGAGCCTGCCAGGAACCACCTAAGGTGACTGGGGGAGGGGTGGTGACAGAGACCAGCAAAGCAAAGTTTGCATTCTGTTAATTCAAAGACCTCCACAGGTACCCAGGTGTGGTCCACCTGCAAGAATGGAGAGGGGGTGGCCCCGACCACTGCCAGGACACCAGCACAAGGAGCCATGGCATTTGTGGGTGCTGGTTGGCTCTCTGATCGGCTCTCTGAGGACAGAAGCCCCCACCAGTCTGGGATCTGGCTTTTGACCGTACCTGCCTTGATCTAAAAGTCTGAGGAGCTGCATGAAGCAGCCAAACCTGATGAGCTTTTACAGGGAAAAAAAACTGCAGAGCTGGGGTCTCATGGGCCATGCAGGTCACATGCATCTGTGTCTGAACTTCAGTTAGATGAGCTAAGACTTCTGCTAGCCTGCCTGTGGGGCCAGCACAGTGCTTTCGTCCTCATCACAGCCGTTAAAGCCCAGGATGTGAGGCTCAGCTGCCGTGAGGAGGAACTTATCTGAGTCCTGCCATTAGTGGGCAGCACAGGGACTCAGGACTGTGACCCTGGAAGGCCGATGCTTGACCTCTGTGCCCTGCGACCTTCCGTTTCGTGAGATGATTTCCTCTTGGTCTCCTAGCATAAGCCTCTCTTTAAACTCCCTTTGATCTCAACTGAATGAAGAAGGAAGTGGGATTTTCCACGTGGTGTTTGATGTCCATAACAGGCAGACACATTGCAGGGCCAGGGGTGGTGGGGACCCCCGGCATCTGACCTCAGTCCTTGGACAAGGCTGGTGAGCCTGGGCCAAGTAGTGGAAGGGTGGGAAGGGAAGAACCGGGATGCCAGATGCCTGTGCCAGCCTGCCCACAGCACCCCTCACCCCAGAGCCACCACTACCTCAGAAGCATGGCCGGGCACCTGTCCAGGGCACTCTGGGCCTCGGGGTGCCCACCCTGGTGCAGGCCGCGGGCCGTGGCCTCCAGAGCACTGATCTTTCCCGCCTGCTCCTCCAGGTCCCGCTCCAGCATCTTGTGCTTCCACAGAAGGGGCTCCATGGGGGCCAAGGGGTCCTGGTGGGAGTGGGGAACCCAATACTGTCCATGAGCCTCCCCCTCCCATCCCAGGCTACCTGCCTTCCCACCTAGAACCATCCTACCAAATGCTCATCCACAGAGCGGCTGCTCCACCCAAACACATCCCTCACATCCCTCAAGGCTGTTTCCAGCTTTAGGACAGTGATTCCCAGCCAGGGGAGGCATTTGGATTAGGGATCAAGAGCCAGAATCTCTGAGGCAAGCAGAGCTTTTTCATGTAAGGTGAAAGCTCCCTCCTCTGCACTCCCTGGAGGACCATGTTAGTCCCCAGTTATCCTCTGAGGTCTCCTATAAGTTACACTCGTCTGCTTCAGGGTTGGGGCAGTGGTGGGAAAAGCCAACCTCTAGGCATTTGGGAAGCGAGGAGGGCAGGGGTGAGGTAGCAAGAATGGGTCAGGCCCACACAGGCACTCTAGAAGCTCCTTGGTGTTCGCGGTGGGGCCTGCCCACAGCTGCATGGGAACTGCTCTAGATGACGGGTAAGTAACTGCCCAGTGACGGATGTGGCCCAGGGTGGGGAGATGGCCCAGAAGGGGAGGATCCCTGGCCTAGGGAGCTCAGGCAGCACTGGCTGGTTTGACCCCTAATGCTGCTCTTGTAATTCCCCCCTCCTGCCTATTCCTGCTGGGCACCTACCCATAGACCCTCACTGGCTAGGGAGTCTTCCTTGCTGCAAAGCCAACGTTCCATCTTCTCCACTGAGCTCAGAAACAGCTGAGAACAAAGGAAAAGGCAAGAGACAGTCGGTGGAGGGTCCAGCCACTGCAGTTGGAGTGACTGTTCCAGTGGCATAGGTTAGGGAACCAGGGTCCTGGAAGGCAAGAGCGCTGAGTGGTGGGGAAGTCCCTGGCACAGCAGCCCCTCCAGTCTCAGCCTTGACCAGAGGCTATGGGGTCAGCACAGGCCCTGTTCGGGGGGGGCAAGATGCAGACTGGGGATGGGACTGTGCCTGCCTGTAGCTCCAGGGCCTGCTGCAGCTGTAGCTGATGCTCCTGCCAGGCCCCTTCCAGGCTGCTCAGCTCCTGTTCTAAGCCAGCCAGCACCTGGCGAATGTCGGAGCTGAAGGGGTGCCCCGCTGTGAGCAGTCGCTGCCCAGTGCTTTGGGCCAGGCTGATGCTGTCTGTCCAGGAGTCCAGCTCGGCCTGGAACAGGACTGGGCTCAGATCACTGGGGGCTGGAAGCAGCCCAGCAGGCAGGAGAGAGGTGGGGAAGCAGCTGAGGAGTGGGAGGCTGGAGGAGATAGGCAGGGCGGGACACTCAGGAGGCCCAAGAGCAAGGAGATGAGAGGAAGGGGAGGGCAGGGTGGAGCTGAGAGCCTAGGAAAGGCTTGGGCCAGCTGCCCATTCACCTTGCACTCCTGATGCTCTTCTAACATACGCCGGGCTTCCACAGGGCTGCGAAGAGCGGGGCTCGTGTCCATCTGAGCCCGCAGCCTCTGGGCGCTGACCAGCAATTCCTGCAGCATTGCCTGGAGTTTCTGAGCTTGGTGCAAGGCATCCAGCGCCTCCCTCCTGCCCACAGCGCTCATCAGCTAGTCGTCAGGCCTTCAAACCCCTCTCCCCCATGCCCACTGGTGTCTTCTGTCCCTTAATCCCCTCAACCACAGGAGGGCCCATGGGCTGGGAGTTACTGGGAGGACAGTACAGTTATTTGAAGGGTGGAGAAGGAATCCTAGGGGAACACAGGGGCTGAGGGGAGCTGTGGGGACTGAGATGCTGGAGGATGGGTCAGCGAGGGCAAGGCCTGCGGGTTCATACCGCTTCTGGGCCCTGCTCTGGAGCTGCCACCAGCTCTCAGCCACCTCCTGCTGCCTGTGCCTGAGGCCATGGGCTGCCTCAGGGCTTCTTTGGCAGAGGCGGCCCACTTCACGCTCTAGGGACTGTGGGGGAAGCCGGGCTCAGAGGCTGGGGCAGGGGAGCTCTGGGCCACCCTGGCATCCCAAAGCCCCTCCTCCCCACTTGTGCCCAGGGTCCTACTGAGGAGATGCCCTGGGCCCAGCTCTACAGCCAGCTACGCACCTCCACCTGGGCCTGGATGGGGTGCACTTCCCGCTCCAGCTCCTCGTGTTTCCGCAGCAGCCTCTGCACGCTCTCCAGATCTTTCCCACAGTCCAGGGCCTGGATCAGGGCTTCCTGGAGGAGGGGCATGGCCAGTTACCTGCTGGGCCTTTGCTTCGGCTCCTCCTTCCTGGCAAAGGGCCCAACCAGTGGCTTCTGTGTGCACAGCAAGTCCCCAGCGTGATTTCCTGGCCCCGACTTTGAGGGCCAGAGATCTCTTCCTTATGTGAGGGGGACGATTCTGAGGAGCAACTCTGGATTTGGAGTCTCCTCTGAGGGAAGAACCTCACGTGTGTGCTGCTTCCCTGTACAGTCTCACTCAACTCTCATCCCTTGAGGAGCGAGAAAGAAAATAGAGCAAGGATGGACAGGCAGGCCTGTGCCGTCATTTGAGGGCAGAAGCCAGCGGAGGAAACAGCCAGGCATGCCCAGCACAGGCAGCAGCACCTGTTTCACACAAGGGCTTCCTAGACCAGGTTCTAACTCTGCCAGATTCCAGCCCGGGGCTCTGTGGTTATGTACACAGTCCCAGGGCAAACCTCCCGAGGGTTTGGGCTTCCTCAGGGATGGGAGGAAACAGAGAGTGTGTTTTCTGGCCTCTGGACCTGCCATGTATCTGGGGACCAGATCTGGGGGAGAAAGGAGACAGGGAATCCCCCACTGAGCTTGCAATGGGTACTTCTATGGTCCTGAGTTGATCCCGAGGGCCAGCCCATCAGATGTCCCTGGTGCAGACTGCTGAGACCCACCTCCAAGTACCCAGCTGAACAGGAGAGGCCAGTGAGGGGGGAGACGCATGGGAGACTCTAGGCAGCGCCCCCTCCCCTGACTGCATTTGCTCACAGCCCCCACCGGGACCTCTTTCCACCACGTACCTTCTCCTGAATCCTCTTGGTGACATTGTCCAGCTCTCGGGACAACACGTGTATCTCCAAGGCCCCTTCGAGCTGCTGCTGGTACCAGAGCAGGTTGCCATGGAAACTCGCCCACCTGGCCAAGGGGTGGTGGTGTCATGTGGAGCCTGAGGTGGCCTTCCACCCCTCTTCCCGGCCCTTTGGTTCTCCCCAGCCTGGGACTGGCCTGTTGTTGAGCTGGCTTCGCCGCTGGCAGATGATCTTGACTTCCTCAGGGTCCCGGTTCTTGAGCTGCAGTGACAAGTCACTGATCCTCCTGATGCAGGCATCACCCACTGTGTCCTGCAGGGGAGGTATGGGTGAGGACATTGGCACCCCCCACGCAGAGCCCCTTCTTCCCACCTCAGCAGGCACTGGAAGCATGCCTGGGCCCCGGAGCACGAGGAACTGCATATTTGGGCAGTGGGAAGAACTGCCTCCTGCCTCCTCTACTGCGGCAGGTCCCTGAGGTCACCCCGTCCAGGTGAAGTGAGCAAGATCAGCTTGGAGTCTGCAGCCCAAGAGTCATCTCTAAGGCCAGAAAATGGGATCCCTGCACTGGGTACCATGTAGGAGGGGGAGAGTGGGCACATGCTCACTAACAGAGACTCTTGAGACGGAGTCTCCCTCTGTTGCCTAGTCTCCCTCTGTTGCACTGTTGTTATAGTGGCACAATCTCAGCTCACTGCAACCTCCACCTCCCTGGTTCAAGCGATTCTCCTACCTCAGCCTCCCGAGTAGCTGGCACTACAGGTGCCTGCCACCAAGCCTGGCTAAGTTTTGTATTTTTCGTAGAGATGGGGTTTCACCATGTTGGCCAGGCTTGTCTCAAACTCCTGACCTCAAGTGATCTGCCCGCCTTGGCCTCCCAAACTGCTGGGATTACAAACGTGAGCCACTGTGCCCAGCCACAGAAACTTTTAAAATGAAAATTCAGCTTCTTGGTTGAAGAGAAGCAAAGGGAGGTTGTGGAATGGAACAGTGAGCTCTGGCTTCCTGGGGTTTGGGTGTCCCCACCCCAGGACTCGTCTGAGCTGAGGCTGGTGCTGCTTGGACACTGGATGGGGTTTAAAGGTACACAGGGAGGGGGTCCACCACAGGGTGTGGTTGCAGATCTCCTGCCTCTGGCATCTGTAGAGCTTGTTTAAATTTCCAAAGCACTTTCCTATGAAGTGCCTCATGCAAGGTAGGCAGGGAAGGACATTCCCCTCCTTTTATAGATGCCGGAGCAGAGCTCAGAGGCTAACCTGGCTCCTTTGTGGCAGAGCCAGGATTCAAGCCCAGCTCCTTTAGAGTCTAGCTCTCTTCCTACTGCAGCATCTGGCACAGCGTCTGTGAAATTCCACCATTAACAAGGGATGTCTTAGGTGTAAGCACTGCCGCCTCTTAAAAAGTAATATACATGTACCGGGGGACAAGGTTAGCACATTTGGTCTTTAACACCTGATTGTCAATACATTTGCCATTTTTTTTCCCTGTATACCACATAAGAGAAATAGATGTTTGGTGTGTGTATGTGTGAGGGGGCGGGTGTGGGGTGAGGAGAAGACGCTGAGACGCCGAAATAGTCACATTGAAGGTGGGCGCTGATTATCTGCCACATCCAGGCATATGTCCTATCTTTTTAAGATTTTTTGAAATAATTATAGATGCCCAGGAAATTGCCAAAGTCCTGCAGAGAGGTCCCTGTGCCCTTCCCCAGCTTCCCTTACAGCAGCATCCTATATAATGATAACATTAAAACCACAAAGCTGACGTTGGTGTAATACTACCAACTAGACCAGACCTCATTCAGATTTTATTAGTTTTTGCAAGTACGCATCTGTGCGGGGCAGTGGGGGATAGGTCTATGCAGTTTTATCACAGCTAGAGACTCACGTACCTGCCACCACACCCGTGCTCTCTTACCTCTGAGGTGGGTGCTACCCCCATTCTAAAGAGGAAGGAGTGAAGGCGGGTGAGAGGAGGGAGCCTGCCCGAGGGCATAGGAGGAGCAGGCATGGCGCCCACGCCCTGCTCTACAGCCCACACTCTTTCCCTGCTCTCAGTTGGATTTTCAGTGCGGGATGCATGGCCAACCTCTACCCAGCAAGGCCCCCTTACCCCGGCTGAGTTTCCTCGGAACACGCAGAGCTGCTGTCGGAGCTGCAGGCAGTGCTCCAGGTCCTGGCCCAGGTCACCAACATTCATCTTCACCTCCTGTGAAGGCCGAGGGTGGGGAGGGAGCGCTCTGAGCACCAGCCCAGGCTCCTGGCACCTGCTGCTGGGGATCCCTCCTGTCAAGGGAGGGCTCCTCCCCCCATCTCTCAGCCCCCACCCAGCTGGGGCTACACCTTCTCCTGGATCCAGGCCTCTGCAAGGTCCACTCTCTGCAGGAACTCCAGGAAGTTCCGCCTGTCCTCCAGCTCCTGGCCCCTGAGGGCCATTGCCTGCCTCAGGTCCTCCCAGTGCTTCCACAGGCCCTGCAGCCGCTGGGAGACCTCTCCGGCTCGAGGGTGACTCTGCCAGGAGAGCCTCTCCCTTCTGGAGGGAGAGAGGGGACACAGGACATCTTGCCTGCTGCACTTCCTCCTAAGACTGACATGGCCCCTGGGCCACACTTTGGGGCAGGCATGGGGCTGAGGGCCCTGTTGTTACCTTGGCAACACAGGTCATGACCTCCTCATGGGCCTGGACTTCAGCCTCAAAGGCCTGGTGTTTCAGCAGGGGCTTCAGCTTATCTCTCAGGTCCCCAGGAGGGATCGGCTCCTTCAGCTGCTGGGCCCACGCCTGGATCCAGTCCTCAGCCTGGTGGGGGTGGGACATGAATGCTGCAATGTTCTGCAGCCTCAGGCCCCAGACGCCACAGGCCTAGCCCCCAGCCATTCCCAGGAGGCTGGCCTCAGGGGTTGGGGGGGCAGCACCTGGTAAATGAGCCCTGAAGGTTCCAGCTCCGGAAGGTTGCTGCAGGAGGCAGCTGGGCAGGGCCTTGGGTGGGCTCTCGTTTTGGAGGTGTGGCCCCTACTCCTGGGGCCCTGGGCTGCTCTGCTCCCTTCCCCACCTCTCTTGCCCTGGCGCTGCTAGAGCTCGGGACACTGGTGGGGTCTCCACACAAAGGGGCTTAGATCCCATGTTCTGGGCTCCAGCACAGCCTCTGGGAAAGCCATCCACCCCCGAACCTGTTTCCGCCTCACAGTGTTGCGGTGTGAAGGCGGCTGAAAACTGTCGAGTGTGGTTCCAGTGGAAGGCCCTGGGCTGGGGGTGCCCTCTGACCTGGGTTGCGGCCTGGGTGAAGCTGGCCATCAGCAGGGAGGCATGCAGGGCGTGTCCCCGGCTCTCCGCCAGCTCCTTCACTCTCACCCGGCGCTGCAGCAGGATGGGAAGCCGGTCCCGCACCCGGGGGTGCCGGAGCGTCTTCAGCCGCTCATGCAGGGCTGCCTCCTGTGGGGCAGGGGCACAGCTGCTGCTCTCCCACCCTGGGCTGGGGCAGGGCCTGGCCTGCAGGGCTCACAGTCCTTTCTTTGAGGGCCCCGGAGCCCTTACCTCAGCCCCATATGGCTGAGGGGTGTCTGATCCTCCCAGCCACAAGCCAGACCAGTCTGCTCCCCAAGGACCGCACGGTGTGGACAGAGCCGAATGCCCCGTGTGGGTCTCTGCAGTGTGGCCCATCTCCCCCTGGGCCCTCTTCTTGAGCCACACGTACAACTTGCTCAGTCAACCCCAACCAGGCCCCCAGCCTCGCAGGCTCATC
Organism: Pan troglodytes; assembly: GCF_028858775.2. NCBI lineage: Eukaryota > Metazoa > Chordata > Mammalia > Primates > Hominidae > Pan > Pan troglodytes. The sequence goes on from NC_072421.2 coordinate 153,873,766, forward strand.
AGCACTGCCTCCAGGAACGCACCAAGCGCCCCGTGACCCCCTTCAGGACTCTCTCCCAACCACCACATTCTGACCACGCCCAGGCCTCCTGACTCCATTACCTTCTTGTCCTGGGCAGTCAGAACCTTCAGGAAGACCTCGTGCTTGCGAATCAACTGCTCTACCTCTTCCACCGAGCTCCCCAAGGCACTGGTTTTCAGGGAGACCTGGATCCACAGAAAAGTCAAAGAGGCCACCAAGCCTTCCAGCCAGCCAGCCCCTCCAGTTGCAATCTGTGCCCATGGGCACTCTGGGTATGGCAGGGCCTTAGGAGTGCCCACTGAGCTTGGCATGGAGCTGTGAGGAGTGGGAGTCCAGGTTGGGAGGCTGCGACACCTCAACCTCTGCACCATGTGGGGAGCATGACCAGCCTCTGGCCAACTTCCTCGGGGCTCAGTCTGGGATAGGGGCTGGGGATGTCAGTGGACGCTCAGGGGCCTCAGCACTTCACCATGGCCACCTGGAAGGACTTGTGCACAGCTGCCTCATATTAGAGAAAAAGCCAGAGAGGCGGGAGGAAAGGGACTGAGCAGAGAGGGGAATGGAAAGGAGGAGCAGGAGGCTGAGCGGAGTGTGAGGGCGGGAGGGGACCTGCCTCCTGGGGCACGAGGATCTCCTCCAGGCGGCCGCACTCTCTGAGGAAGAGCTGCTCCTGCTGCTCGGCCTGCAGCCTCTCTTGCTTCCGTGCCCAGGCCTGATACACCTGGTCCCGCTGGTCCTGCAGGGCTCGAAGCTCTTCCTGGACCTGGGGATGGACACATGAGGAGCCTCAGCTGGGGAGGGTGGTGTGGGTGAGGTGAGGACTGGATCCTGAGGGAAGCTCCTGAGGAGAGGCCAGCATGGCACAGTAGGACGGGGCACCAGGTGGCCAGGCACAAGCTTGGTCAGCTAGGGTATGTGGGGGCACCAGGGGAGGGGGCCCACCTCCTTGGTGGGTGTCCCTGCAGCAAGAAGTGCCTGCTGGCCCAGCTGGGTGGCCTGCTGCCACAGCTTCTCCCGGGCCTCCAGCTCCGCCCGGAGCCACTGGTGGGCACTGAGCTTCTGCGGGCCGCTGCTAGGCTCTTGCGAACTCTCCTCCACCTGCAGGTCCTGGCGCATGCGGGCTGCCCAGGAGGCGTAGTCACGCACCTGATCCCGGGGACACGGAGGGAGAGCCGGGTGAGGGCTGGGCTGGGCAGCAGGAAACCAGGTGCTGAGGCAACTGCAGCCCACCTGAGTCCACTCACACAGCCCAAGCCGACCTGGGTCAGGGCCTCGGGTGAGGCACGTGTGGCCCTTTGTCACTTGGTTTCTCCGTTGTCATCCAACCCGATCCTCCCAGAACCACGAACCCCCTACATGAGCCAGACCCTCACCACGACACACCTCTGCCCTTTGTTCCTCCTGCCTTCCCGTCTCTACAGAGCTCACCTGGATGAGGCCATGAGAGGACTGGCGGCTAGCAAGATCAGCCCCATCAAGACTGCTTGATGGGGAAAGAAAGTTCACCTGCTCTTCAAAGGCCCCTTGGCCGCCTTTGCCTGGCAAAGCCTTCCCTGGTATTTGACATTGCACTGCTCTCCTTGTTCTCTGAATTACTAATTTAACCCTTACAGTCTTCTGCTGATTTGGGTACAACTATACAAGATTGGTGCTGGAAGGACTTCAGGCCCTTGTCCAAATATCTCATTGCACGGAGGAAGGAAGGGTAAATGGCACAAAGAGTCTTGTAAACTCTAAGTGCATGACAAACCCAGGGTTAAGTGCCTTGCTCAAGCTCACACTGCTAGCAAATCAGCAGAGTTAGGTCCCTAAACTCAAGCCTTTTTGCAGTGTCAGTTTGGGCCTCCTGGTCTGCCAGGTCCCAGGACATTGGGATGCCGGGGACATCCCATGGCCAGGACCAACTGTCCCAGTCTGATTCTCTGGGTTTCGGGCTCATCTCCCCAGGAAGCAGGGCTCCATGAGGGCAGCAGTTCCTCTGTCCATAGCTTCTATATTGCCCTCCTCTCTCCACCCGTGGCTTCAGCAGGGAGCTGAAGACAGACATTAAATAGATACTGACTGATCCAGAGGTCACTGTCTAACATCTGGGTCTCCAGTTATGAGCTTTCCTGGGCAGTTCTTACTCCCAGCCCTGGCTGGGACGCTGAATGACTGCCCTGCCACTCACCTTGCTGGCACTGACCCAGACCCTAAGGTGTCACTGCTACGCCCATGTGCTCAGCCCCTGACCAGCCAGACTGACATCCCGTGTGCTCGTGCTCTCCCACCCGAGTCCATGCTTGTTCTCCCTCCGGAGCTGGAGGGCCTCATGCGTGCATGCCCATGCATGGTGCAGCACACACACATGCACACACACGCCACCCAAGGGGCAGGAGCCCTCACCGCCGTGCGGAAGCGGGCCAGGAGGCGTGCCCGCTCCAGCTGGGCCCTGCGCTGCTCCATGCGTCGCTGCAGCACTGCCCACGCCTGCGTCACAGCTTGCTGCCTCTGCTGCACCGCATGGGCCTGAGGCCCCGGACACAGCTTCTGCACCCTGCCTGCAGTCTCCAGCAGTTCCTGCAGCTGCAGGAGGGGCAGGGAACAGGGAAGCAAGGGTCATGTCCTCCTGATTATCTCGCAGATGTATCCCTCGCCTGGGAACTCTGGCCCCCTTGGGCCACGTCCTGCCATGCACAGTAGGCCCATGGGAGGCTCTGAGGGAGAGTGGAAAATCTAGAGGAACAGGCGGGCCAGCCTGAGGGGACTGCAGGGGCCTGGGTCGGAGAGGCAGCCAGCTGGGCTCACCTGCCGCTCGGTGCCCACGAGTTCTCGCTCCAGCCCCTGGTGGCTTCTCAGCTGGGCCTCCAGCCCACGCAGGTCCCGTGCCACATTGTTGGGGAGGCTCGTGGCTTTCTCCTGAGGAAAGGAGAATGCCGAGGAGATGAGGGATGGAGGGTGAGCACTGAGCTTGGAGTGTATCCACTTCTAGCCACCCCTCCGGCTCACACCTGGACCTGGGTGAGGACTTCCAAGAGATCTCTGTGAACTCTGAGGGTGGTCTCGGCGTCTCGGAGCGCGTGGCCTCGGGCCTGGGTCAGCTCCCACAGCTCCGACCAGGCGGCCCTGCCCACGGCGTGTGGAAGACCAGCCGGGGATCAGCTGCCGGGCCGTCTCATTCCTCCCTCCCGCTAGGTCTGGTCAGCCCGCTCCTCTCTGAGTTGTATCGGGACTTGCCCAAAGCTCCTCCTTCTTAAAACCTCTCCGGCCTGTGGCCCTGCCTACGCACCTTCTTCCTGGGAGCCTGTCTTCTAGCTTTACCATGAATTCAGTGCTTTGCTGCTGTAATGCTCGGCACTGCATGGTATCTGTGCTGTGATACTCCTTACATCCTGTGCTTTGACTCATAGTGCGTCACCCAGGTTATGATCACAGACGCTTTGTGGGCAGGGGCCACATCTCTCCGTTCCTCGCTAACTCTGCAACTGGCTGAGCTCCTAAGGCTTCTGCCAGGCCAGGCTCTGGGCTAGGGGTTATGAGCAAGTCATGACCTTGCCTCAAAGCTCACAGGCTGGGAGTGGATCCAAATCAGCCAAGTGGACAGCTAGGAACCACACGAGTCATGGGCTGTCCCGAGTGAGCACAGGAGCTGGGGTAGCTCAGGGGAAGGCCCTGATGTCTGGCCCCACCATCTTCCCACAGCTCCTGCTCTCAATCCTGGGAGCAGGACTCTGACCTGCACACCCAGCCTCACCTCCCTTCACAGACCAGAGCCTGTGGCGGGCTCAGCTTCTCTGCAGCTAGGCCCCCTGCAGAGCCCTGTGGGCAGCCAGGGCCAGCGTGGCCTTCACAGCATGCCATCCCCTCTTACCACTCTGGGCCCTGCCTGCCCAGCTCCTTCCCCCAAACCCCATGCTGGCCTGGCCCGCTGGGCACTCACTGCAGATCTTGCTGCCTCTGACGGACCATGGGGCCAGCACTGTGCCCATGCTCTAGCAGGCTCTCTGCCAGCAGCCGGCAGGCGGCCACCCGCTGGCTGCCCATCTCCACTTGGTGCTGAAACTTTGCAAACTTGGTGCAGAGGTGCTGAGAAGAGGGGAGTGGGTGACAGGGTAGCCCCCGGCTGGTTAGGCGTCAAGCAGCCTGGGAATTGAGGCACCTCAGTGCCCAACTGGGTGATGTGGGGTTGGACAGCCACGGCGTCTGCCCGCTCCACTCAGGAGGCCCCACCTCAGCCAGGGCTCACCGCTCTGCTGCCACCTTCTTCCTCCGCCCCGCCAGAGCCAGCTTCCCCACCCCATAGGCTCTTCCCCAGGGCACCCTCCTTGACCCTGGCCCTCTTCTCACCAGGGCGTGCTCGGGGTCCTCCCCCAGGCTCTCCCCTCCTTTGGCTGCCTGCTTCTGGCTTGCCAGCCAGCCCTGCAGGTCCTCGGCCTCCCTCAGGAACTCGTGCAGCCTCAGGGTCCCCTCCAGTTCCCGGTCCCTGTGTTGACAGTCCGTGGTTCCCCAGAAGTGAGTTGCCCACCCCCCTGGGGGCCAGTCGGGCCAGCCAGAGGGGCCAGTCTGAAAACTGGAGTTACTCATGGTCTCTGTCCAAGCCTGCGGCTCACGATTCAGGGAGTAGTAGACACAGCAGTGCAGGTGTAGGGGCAGAGGAGGGTGTGGACGTGGGGAGATGGACTGCAGGGAGTTGTGGGGCCTCACTGAAGAATTTATGGAAAGAGGTGAGCAACACACACCCTTCTCCCAATGCATCTCTACAGCCTGGGGTCATGGGTTCTGATTGACTTTGGGCCATGGCATGGGAACAGTCAGCTGTGGCTAGGCCTCCTGTACCCACTGATGAGAGGGGTTATGGTGTCCTCACCGTGTGGCCGCCAACTCCTGCAGTGCCCACAGCTGCTCCCGGAGCCTCTCCCACACCACACGCAGCTGCTCAGGGACTTCGGGGCCAGTGAGGGTTTGGGCCGTCTGGTCAAGCTCCTCCATGGAGCTCCAGTAAATGGCTAGTTCCTCCTGTAGAGCCTATGATGCATGAGGACCCATGCCAGGCTCAGCCTGGGTGACTCATCCACCCACCTGTCCGTCCCCCACCCATGCAGTCACCAATCCCCATCCATTCACCCACCACTCACACGCCCATCCATCTACCTCAACTCATTCATCCACCCACCCAGCATCCATCTACCCATTACTGATGGAGTAAGTACTTATTGTTCCATAAAGTGAACACTTGGTCTGTGCCCACTGAGGGCTCATTATTTAGCAGGGAAAGGTGAATGCTGGCTAATCTGGGCCAAGGAAGGGAGGGCACAGGAGGCATTAGACTGGACCCCAACATCCATGTGTAAGAGAGAGGCAGAGTTAAACAAGCTGTCCAGTATAGCCGGGAGATGTGTGCTCCATGAGGCCAAGGCTACAGGTCTTTAGAAAGACCTTCTCTGAAGGTCCTGTCGCAGAACACACTGGAACTGGGGCTGTGCAGGAAACATGCCCAGACAGGAAGACAGTTCAGTGACAGCAGGAACCGGGACTGCCGTGGGCTCCAGGCTTTGAAGGTTGTGTGGTTCTGGGAGTCCGAATTCAGGAGTGAGGAAGGGGACTTCGAGACCTCCCTCCCTTCAGCCAGGGGATGTTTGTGGGAGGAGGTCGGCTTCATGAAGGGCATTTGGTTAACTCAGAGGATGACGGGTAAAGCCTGGGAGGAAGACACCTGTGGGAGATGTGGAGCGGGCTGGGCAGGTGACCTTGACAGAGGAGAAAAGTGCCAGGGGTGGGGTAGAGAGGAAGCAAGAGGAGGCGGAGAAACCCCAAGGCCACAGGGAGAGGCAAGTCTCGTAAGAAGATGAAGGGAGAAAGTGTGTACATCACAGTGCCCAGGTTGCCTTGGAAGAAGGGGCACTGTGGGATCTGGGTGGGCAGTGGGGATGGGGCTGTCTGTGTCTCCAGGAAGCAAGAGCAGGGCTCCGTGCCTCTGAGAGAGGGAGGGTGACAGCCCTCTCCCCGTGGTCCATCATCACCCAGACCACACTGCAGGGGAGGCTCAGGACGTGGTACCTGGTGCTTGTTAATGAGCCTGAGGGTGGCTGCCTCGTCTCTGCCATAGTCCCGACTGCTCACCAGCGTCCGCTTCTCCTCCACGCAGCCCTCCAGCTCTGACACATCCAGAAAGTACTGCCAAGAGTGGGGCCAACTCACCTGGAGGATCTCAGACAGGACCCTCCGTCAGCCCTGGAGACATCTGCCCCTGCTCTCCAGCATCAAAGGGGCTTCTGTGCCCATAGGGGCACCCATCAGCTCCCAGCCCAGAGCCCCCACCACTGATCCGCCTCCCTGAGAGTCCCACAGGTGGCACCTCAAGGAGCCCTGACTTCTGCCTCTTCCCCCAACCCCACCTCTCTGCATCCTACCTGCTGGAAAGCGACAGCCTGCTGCAGACACTGGGCCTGCGCTTCACATGCCCTCTCCAGCTCTGCCCAGTGGCCTTCCAGCTCCTGGCACTGCTCCATGATGTGTTGGGCTTGGGGGTGCCCTGAGGCTGCTAGGCTCCGCCCAGAACTCAGCACCCATTGCACCTGCCCCTGGTGAGCTTTTACCTCCACCTGGATCTCCTGCCACAGAGTGGCTTGAGAGGCTGCTGCTCTTAACCCAGGGGCGTCCGGAGCAGAGCCATGGATGTGGCTCCAGGCCCCAATCATGGCAAGACCCCCAGGGTCAAAATAGCTGGGGCAGAGATTTGGAAATTGGAATACCCAGGGGTGAGGGCTTAGAGGCCAGGACACCTGAGTATGGGCAGAGGGTTTCTAAGGTCTGGGAAGCGGATGTCGGTAATCCTGTAGGAAGAAGAGGGCTATTACCTTGTGCTTGCGGTGAAGGCTCTGGGCACCATTCAAGCACTCGGTATAGCTGGTGGGGCTGCCATGGGGCATGTGCTCAGCTACCCAAGAGAGCTCCATGTTGCTCAGGTGGCAGAACTGGTGCAGCTCCACTGAGGCCTGCAGCTGCAGGCCCCGGATGGCCAGATGCCCCTGCAGAAGCTCCAGCCTAGGAGGAGGAAGAGATTGGAGAGGGTGGGAACAGAGTGAGCACAAGGCTCCTGGTTCTCTCCTTGGCCAAGCCAGGGCCCGTGAAGAACAAGACCAGGGAATAGAGCAAAGCCCCATCTGACAAAGGGAGGCAGTGGAAGGGCGCCAGGGCCCCACCTCATGGCCTAGATGACTCGCCTGACCGCACTGTGGGGGTCCTGCTAAGGAAGCATAATGGGGTCTCCGACCCTCCCATCCCAGAATGACTCTACTCATAAGGGAGGAGGTCTGGACACCCTGGTCCTGTGGGTGCCATCTTGTGGGACCTTAAATTCACATGGAGGAGTGACACACAGGTGGGTGGGAGGACAGACCCCACCTCTGGAGGTGCTTCTGGGTCTCCTCCAGGATGGCCGGGGAGGCGGCCACACCATGGGCCTTGGAGGCGAGGGCAGCCATCTTGGCAGCCAGGGTCCGGCTCTCACTCTCCAACTGTTGGTGCCGTTTCTGCAGCCTCTGGCTGGAGCGCAGGTCCTGTGCTCAGGGGCAAGTGGGCGAGACATGTGAGCATCCACCCATCATCCACTCTGAGCACTGATCACCCCTGTCCCTCCTCTTTCCCTACACCTCATACCCCTCCTGCCCCCCGGCCGAGGCCCAGGCCTCGTGGCATCAGCCCTAACACTCCCTTCTTGCCAGCAGGAGTTCTGTTACGAGATCAAGCATGGGGACCTGGCCAAGAAGTCCCTGGAGGTCACCGTTTGGGATTATGACATTGGAAAATCCAACGATTTCATTGGTAAGGGGGCATAGTGGGAACACCGTCTCACTGTGTGCCTGTCCTGGATCAGGCCACAGCCCCTCTTTCCTGGTCCATGGGGAAAGCTGGAGCCACGGACCACCTGCCCCTAGGTCAGACCTTCTCCATCCTAACCCTTGTGCCCCAGGAAGAGACAGGCCCAGAGACGGAAGGAGTTCTGGGAGGGTCACACAGCACTCTGTGGTGGAGCACAGACAAGAGACAATGATGGGCAGTGCCTCGGGCTGGACTCTGAGCCCTAGAGGCCCCAAATTCCCAGTGGGCCTGGTGGCTGCGCATAGTGGGGCTGCCTGGCCCTTTCTCCCCTCTTCAGGCCCCCATTCCTTGACCCCTGATGCTGCCTCTGCACCCTGCCCCTATCCCTGCCCTGGTGGAAGAGAGACAGGATGGCTGGGCCCTGACGGGGCCAGAGTGTGGAGGTCAGGTCCTGTTCATGCTCAGAACCCAGTGGGCAGTGGGAGAGGCTGGCCTTCGAGCACAGAACCTGGGAGGGGGCATGGGCCCCACGCCTGGGAGTTGGGGGTCCCTGTGCCCAGCTGCCCCTCCTGTCCTCCTGCAGGTGGTGTGGTTCTGGGCATCCACGCCAAGGGGGAGCGCCTGAAGCACTGGTTTGACTGCCTGAAGAACAAGGACAAGCACATCGAGCGCTGGCACACGCTCACCAGCGAGCTCCCAGGGGCTGTGCTCAGCGACTGACGCCCACCCGCCACTGCTACCCCTGCCGCCACCTGCGCCCAGCACGGCCGGCCCCGGGCTTCCCCAGCAGCCACCAAGGCCTGTGGCCCCCACACTGGGGGAGATCCAGAACCCCTGCTTGGACACAGAGCCACTGCAGTCCCCGCTCGGAGGACGTGGAGGGCTCAGCCACTCTGGGACGGGGAGGGCAAGGAGCTGGGGTGGGGGGCTCTCAGCCCTCTGGGGCCCAAGAGGCCGGTGGTGGAAAGATACCTCAGCACCTGCCCAGGGGAAGGGGACACGCCCATCTGGGAGCAAAGACCCTTCTAGAGGCCAGCCCTGGCTGAGAGGACAGGAGTGTGGGGGCGCCTTGGTGGACAGTGGGAACAGAGGAGGGAGGTGGTGAGCAGACAGACAGGTGGAGGATGGGACCTTGAAGACTGGCTGCTCCAGCCCAAGAAAGCCTGACTGCATCCCTCATCTCCTTCGCTGCTGGGCAGATGGAAGAAGTGGGCTTGCCGGCCGAAAGTCTGCCAGAGTTCCCGGAGGCTCCTGATGACGGGTAAATTGGCACATGCTTCACTCAATGATTCCACAAGCCCTGGGGGTGAATGAGACACAGGGCCTGCCCTCAGGGAGTTCCCATCTAGTCAGGAAGCCGGAACAAACCATTCCACCTGGGGTGAGAAATACCAAGACCAGCTTGACCAGTCTGCAAGTACCATGGGCTCTGCTGACTCTGCCGGGAGGTCAGGGAAGGCTTCCTGGAGGAGGCGGTGCTTCCATAAGGCCTTGGAGGGTGAGTGGGGGCTTCTAAAAGCAGTCCAGGCAGTGGGAGTGGTCTAAAACGGCCTGGAGAGAGAAAGCCAATGGGGCCGGGGTGCTGTGGACCCGGGGTCTCCTCTCCAGGGGAGGGTTTGTTAGGAAGGTGTGAGGCTCGAGGCAGGAGGTGGGGGACATGATGGAAACACCATGGAGAAACTGGTGTAGGCTCAAGTTCAGACCTCAGACCCAAGTCTCCCACTCTGATCTCTTTCTACTCCTGAGGGACCTCAAGGACGGAGCCCGCCCCTCCTCCTTCCCGGCATAAGCATCAGGTCAGCTGCGGTGGAGAAAAGGGTCCCTTGTGCTTGGAAAAAAAGCAAGCATTCCTACACGTCCTGACTCTGCCCTTTCCCCTCCCCTCCACTCCCTGGCTCACACTGGGGGCCTCCGGGTGCTTGCTCATGGCATCTTGGTCCCGCTACCGCCACAGATGTCCCTTTTGGGAGTAATCAGTGGCAGTCCAGGGCCGTGTCTCTGGGGAGGCCTGTGGGGCCAGCTCCACCCTCCAGGAGCTGAGCAAGAATCACCCTGGCTGGTGGGCCTGTCTGCTCCCCTGAGTCAGACTCCCCAGGAGGCTTGAGAGTATCTGAATCTTGGGGCCCATGCCTGAAGCCCACAAACTTTCTCTGCCTACCAAGGGCCCCTCAGGAACGCTGGGTGAACAAATGCAGAGCCAAGGAGTTGCACAGCCAGAGTCCCAGTGTGCTCAGCCCATCAGTGTGTGATGGAAACAGAGGCCCAGAGAGGTCAGGTGACCTGCCCAGGGCCTTCCAGCCCCACACATCAGGCCTTTCCCAGGTTGCAGGGAAAACAGGACCCCAGCCCCTACACAGTCCCTGGCTACCTGCTGCTCATGGAGACTTGTCTCCCCATCTTTAGGAAGGGTTTTTATGTGAAGGTTTTTGCATGCACTGGTCTGAACGCATGTTCACAGCCCTGCAAGGTGGGTTTGATTCTCATCCCCATCTTGCAGGTGAAACAGGTTCCCAGAGTCTGAGTAGTTTGCCAAGGCCACACAGCCAGGAAGGAGTGAACCAGGACTCAAACCCAGGTCCTCTGACTGCCACTTTCTCTCTCTGGGGGTCGGTACCCCCAGTCCCTTCCCTCCTGGTCTGTCAGAGGCTCAGCAGAGACACCAGGTGAAGGCTCAGTAAGCTCAGGTGCATGATGGAGACCTGGGGTCTTGTCACTGTCCTGCCACCTCATCCGCTGGCTTTGAAACCATCCATGCTACTTCAGGCTTCCCCAGAGGTGTCTAACCTGGCCCCCAAACTCAGCCACCCCACCCTAGCCTCTGGGGGCAGAGGCAAGGGCTCCTCTTTTCTCCACACAGAATGGGCACCCTCTGGGGGCCTAAGGTAAGAGGTGGTCTATTTCTAAAAGGCCTGGTGTCTAGTTAAGCTTTGGGTATCTTCTTAGCTTTGCTTTTTTGGGGGTCTCATTCAGAGAGGAGATTTGACAGCCTCTCTGAAGACACAGAAGTGAATGGCAAAGCGAGAAGAGGCTGTATCCCCCACCTACCATGACTTCCTTATTAGGCACATGGGGAATAAGGGGCCTGAAGGGGCACAGCTGGGACAAGAACCCAGAACTCCAGCCCCCCAGTCCAGGGCTCTCTACTGCCCAGGCTGTGCAAATGGGGCTGGGACCGAAAGATGGGGACAGTCAGGCTGGGAGGCAGGCTTACTGGCCAGCCAGCCCAGGGGCAGCACGGGCACTCGGGCAGGAACTCCCCAGGAAGTTTGGAAACCTTCCTTTCCTAGGATCTCAGCACCCTTCTAGATCCCGTGCAGATTGTCTTTCTGTTAAAGCGTTTTGAGGCCGGGCACGATGGCTCACGCCTGTAATCCCAGCACTTTGGGAGGCCGAGGCTGACGGATCACCTGAGGTCAGGAGTTTGAAACCCGCCTGGCCAACAGGACGAAACCCCGTCTCTACTAAAAATACAAAAATTAGCCGGGCGTGGTGGCGCACGCCTGTAGTCCCAGCTACTCGGGGAGGCTGAGGCACGAGAATCGCTTGAACCCGGGAGGTGAAGGCTGCAGTGAGCCAAGATCGCGCCACTGCACTCCAGCCTGGGCGACAGAGCAAGACTCCGTCTCAGAAAAAAAAAAACAAAAAACGCTTTGAGAAGCTGCAGAAGCGGCTCTGCCTTTGACCCCGAATGGGCATCTTTACTCGGGTCCATCATCCCCACAAAGACAGGAAATCTGATGCCAAAAAAAAAAAAAAAAAAAAAAAAGTCATTCCAGGTGTCAGTAACCAGGCGCTGCCTCCAGCGCCGCCCCGCCCGCCGCCCCGCCCGCCGCCCCGCCCGCCGCCCCGCCCGCCGCCTGCGCCAATCCCCGACGGGCCCGTCTTCCAGCCCCGAAGCGGTCACCTCCTGACCTCTAGTGGCGAGCGCGGGGAACTGCGCCCCGGCCCGTCCGCCCGCCGAGCCCGGGCCGTGCATGCCGTGCCCGTTGTTCCTTCGCAAACCGAGTGAACCTCCCGATGCATGGACTCTGGCTGTCGTCGACACAGACTCTCGTGCACTGCTTAACCCCGTTTTGCTGCCATGTGACGGCTGCAGACACTGTCGCAGACACTGTCCTCAAACTGCAGTCCCACAGACAAGTTTTGTATTTTGGTCTGACCTACCCGAAGGTGTCCTTTTTAAGTCTTATTTGTTAATATTTATAATGACATATAATCCAAAGTAAATGGAAACGTCATATTGCGATCTCATTGCCTTGGCGAGACTCTCACCTTTTAATAGATTTGAAGGGGGTGGGGGCGGTGGCTCACGCCTGTAAGTCCTAGCACTTTTGGAGGTCGAGGTGGGAGAATTGCTTGAGGCCTGGAGTTCGAGACCAGCCTGGTCAACATGGAGAAACCACGCCTCTACACACACAGACACACACACAATGACAATTAGCCTAGCGTGGTGGCACACACCTGTAGCCCCAGCTATTCAGGAGGCTGAGGTAGGAGGAGGAGGATCGCTTGAGCCTGGAAAGTGGGGATTGCAGTGAGCCGAGATCACGCCACTGCACTCCAGCCTGGGCAACAGAGGGAGACCCTGTCAAAAAAAAAAAAAAAAGATTTGGAAGGGTAGGAGGGGAGGGTGGAAAGACGGAGGAAAAGGCAACTGAAACCTACTCCGGATATAGTCTTGTTACTCTTCACCAGGAACCCATTTGAGGTAGGCCCTCAAGTTACAGATGGGGAAACTAAGGCCCAGAGAGGTTAAAATACTTTTACAGAATCACACGGCTGGTCGATGGCAGAAGCAGGATTCAAACTGAGGCAGCCGAAGACTTTTTGCACCAGGACCTCTCGGCCATGCTGTTGTCCACTCATCCAACAAACAGCCGTGGAGTGTTGACTAACGCCAGCCCGTCTGAGGCTCCAAGAGTCGTACATTTTAGAAGGTAATTTAAGACATGTACTGCTTAGGTTTGGAGGGAAAAAAATAAACCTTCCTAACCACAGATTAGTGTATTAGGACTAGTAGCAATCCCCACACTTTATATTTTCATTCCACCTTGTTAGAAAATGTTGATCAATGGTTGAATACAGTTTATTGTACATCATTCTTTAGGTCAGAAATTTCTCGAGATAAAAGCCTTTGCTTTCTAACATCGACTAACGAAGAAAATGTATGTCACTGAATGTGCAAACCTCTCAATCTCTTTCCTCTATGTCCCCCTTCAGGGTCAGGGTCAGGGTCCAGGTCCGGGTCAGCGTTTCGCATTTAGTCAGGGTTTGGTGTTCGGTTTTGGCCGGGTTAGGGTGGATTAGGACTCGGGTCATAGTTTTGGGTTGGTGCGGTTGGCATCCGTGCTGGAATTTCCTTTCTGGCTGTCACCGTGACCGTAACCCGAATTCTGGTTCCACTGCTCTCCCCTGTCTAATTATCAGGGCTCTTTTCACCGCTGGCTCCATTCATTGCTTGCTCCTCCTGCTTATCTCTCCTGTCCAATCTGCAGAGCTCGCCACCTTCTTGTTCCGCCCTCTTCTCCCTAACATCCAATAGCAGCCTTCTCCGCAGTCCTTGCTCCGACCACTCCTGTCTCTTGCCCAATCAGCAGGCTCTACCAATGCTTACTCCGCCCACTTCTCTCGTCCAATTGGCAGGGTCTCCTCAGTGCTCGCCCCACCTACTTCATGCCCGTCCAATTGCAGGATCTCAGTGCTAGCCCCGCCCGCTTCTCGCTCCTATCCAACCAGTAGAGACTCTACCAGTGCCCACCCTGCCCACTTCTCTTTCTTATCCAATGACAGGATCTCCTAGTGCTCACTCCGCCCACTTCTCTCCCCCATCCAATCAGCGAGCTCTGCCAGTGCTCGCGCGTTCCTGTCCTTGGGGGAGGGAGCCCGGGGTCTCTCGGGGAAACGGAAACGCAGG